>NW_023416316.1:1879712-2338358 GCF_014108235.1 Myotis myotis | reverse complement strand
GAGAGAGGAGAGAGAGGAGAGAGAGAAGAGGGAGGAGAGAGAGAGAGAGAGAGAGGGGAGGGAGAGAGAGAGAGAGAGAGGAGGGCGGGAGAGAGAGAGAGAGGGAGGGAAGGAGGGAGAGAGAGAGAGAGGGAGGGAGGAGGGAGAGAGGAGAGAGGAGAGGGAGGGAGGGAGAGAGAGAGAGAGAGAGGGAGGGAGGGAGGGAGGAGAGAGAGAGGGAGGGAGGGAGAGAGAGAGGGAGAGAGAGAGAGAGAGGAGAGGGAGGGAGGGAGGGAGAGAGAGAGAGAGAGAGATGGCTCCAACCAGGAGTGAGTGTGGTAGGTGGGCAGGCGCCTGGGGGCTGGAGAAACTTTCTCTCCTCTCTGGGCTCGCTGCGCGCCGGCCTGGGACCCTGTGATGCCAGCCCTCTCCAGCCCTTTCTCGGGGACACTGCCCCTCATTCCGGTGGAGACAGCCGGGGGAGCAGATGCCTGCCTCGGTGGGGCAGGTGGCCTGAGGAAGCGGTTGTTTCTTTGGGGGACCCAGCCTGTCTGTCTAATGGGGGCGGGGCCGGCAGCAAGCATCGTGGGAGCAGATTCCTGATTATAACTTCATAACAGGCCCTGGCTATTCGGGACGCACTGATATTTATGGAATAAATACGACGGGATTTATGGCCGTATCTCCCTCTGATGTCCCATCTGATATGCAATTCAATTTCTTTTATTGTCTTTGGGCCTTTGCCATGGAGGAGAATGCATAAATAAATAAATATATGGGCAAATGGCAGCCGGCAGGCCAGGCTGGGGCTGCCAGCCGGCCGTCTCTGGTCCCATATTAGGCCCATCGATCACACATTATGAAGCCGGAGCCTGTCTCCCGGCTGGGACAGGGAGCAGACGAGCTGGTCACTCTCCATTATTTAGGGGCCTCGATTGGCAGGCCTCCCTGCCTATCCTCTGCCCACCACCAGGCCATGGCAGCCCAACTTGGGACCGAGCCTGCACCTCTCTGTCACTCGCTTTCAGGAGCCCGCAGGCCCAGCGTCCCCACTCCTGCAGGTGGCACGTGCCCCTGCCCGCCTCTCCCACGGGAATCCCAGGCCAAGTGGCCAGGCCATGCTTCTGCTTCGGAATCCCGCCACGTCTTCAAAGCCGAGCGCTGGCACCTGCAGGCCTGGGAGCCTGGGGAGGGCACCCTCCCGGGCCTCATGTCCTCATCTGAGAGCAGGGGGTGGGGGGCAGCCATTAACCTGAGGCCACTTCGAATATGGGGGAGTTCCGCACACAGCTCAGGCACAGGGCTGGGTCCCACTCCACACGCAAGTGACGGCTGGGCACTGACTGTGCAGGGGGCTGAGGGAGTGACCGTCCCTGTCCTCGGCGAGGCCTCATTCTGGGAGGACAGAGGGCTCAGGGGCTGGGCCTGGGGTCTCACTGATCCCCAGGACTGACCCTGTCCCCTGCCCCCTGCTCCCTGCTGAGGGACGGGACCCTAGCCCAGGGATTTTCAACCGGTTGCCACGGGAATTTTTAAAACATGCAATACCTGGCTCTTTAGTCGGGGGCACTGACCTCTTTTCCCTTAGTCAGATTAAAAAATGACTACAGCCAACATAAATCTATGTCATAGAGCAGAGCTGCATCTTATTGGTCATGTCGCATAATAAGGTTGCACCTGACTGGCTAGTTCTTGGCACCAGAAATCCTTATACACAAGCATAGACACCTGGTTTTTTAAAAAGTCACTCTGGAGCAAAAAATGTAAGTAATTACGATTATTATTATTTTTGTAAATCAATCAAAATTATACATATTTTTCGTCAGATCGGCAAAAAATATGATTCATTTTCTGGTGTGCCGCAGCATTTTAGTAATCACTTTATGTGCCATGCGATGCGAAAGCTTGATAATCGCCCCCCTTGCCTGTGGGGGGCATAGCTGGAGGCCCTGGGGGCCAGCTCCCAGGCTGCCCTCCGTAGCCACTCAGGGCCCCCCGCTTCATGCAGGTTCCTGTACCCCACCACTTGAGGGACCCACAGCCCCCCTCCCTGTGCCCCTTGGGGAATGTGCCCGAGAAGCTGGCCTCTGGCTTCAAGCTCCCACCCTTGGTGCCTCCACATCTGCGTCTCCCCGTCCCAGGGGGCGCTCTGAGCCCGCAGGCCCCCCGCTGGGCTGCTCACGGCTCCAGGGCCTGCCCGGGCCTCCCTCCCCATCAGATCCCACGTGTGTTCCTCCCTCAGCTCCACCAAGGCTGCCTCGGCCAGGCCCGCCCCCTGCACCCGCATCCCTCAGTCTCCATCTAAGGAGAGTTCTATACCTTGCCCAGCCTGGTTCTGCCACACATGCACACACACCACATGCACACACCACCCACATAACATGCACACACACCACATGCACACACCACCCACATAACATGCACACACCATGGCTGCATATAGGCAGCCACACATATGCATGCATAGCACATACCACATGTGCATACACAAACACCACACACATGCACACACGTCACATGCCACACACTTGCACACACGTACAACACTCACACGCCACACACATCCAAACAGAAGCCTGACAGCGCCCAACACCCCCGATGGCCCAGCATGTGTTGCAGGTGCTTTGGGGGCCGGTCCCATTGCAGAGACGTGCCCCTGCCGGCCACGGGGACAGACCGTGAGCTGTGCAGCAGGCTGGTCTCCAGGTGGGCCGGGAAGGGTGTTCCCGCGCAGGGAACGTGTGTGTACACGTGCCACGGCCCGCGCAGCGCTCCCTGGGTGCCTGCAGAGGGAATGCCACCGGCTGCCGTGGGCATCCCAAGTGTGGTTTATCCAGGAAAGGGGGGGGTGGTGGTGAGGGAGGGGAGGGCCAGGAGGCTGCTAAGAAAGTCAGAGAGAACTGGGTTAAATCCTGCCTGGCCCTCTCAGCCAAGTCACTTTGGGCAGGTTACTTTGCTTCCCCGAGCCTCAGTTTCCCCATCTGTAGCATGGGGCCAGTGCCCTCTCCCCAGGAGGATTGCCTTGAGGAGCAATCTGGATGATTTCGTAGTCAGAGGCAGGGATAGGGCCTGTCCCAGTGTGGGGGAGCGCGAGGGGTCACCCCTCCAAGGAGCGGCAAAGCGGGGTCCTCCTGCCCCACCCCATGCCCCTGGCTCTCTGCCTGTGGGGGTTCTCTCTCCACTTCCCTGTCCCCCGTTTGCGCCCACAGCACCCCCACACCCTCCTGGGGGAGGCATAGATTTGGCAGCCTTGCCGTTTTACTTTCTAGGCGCTCCTGCCTGGGCCCCAGCAGGCAGCATAAATCTCCCTCCGCCCAGGCAGAGCAGGCGCCCGAATGCTAATGGGATCCACGGGGTCCCAGGCTGAGAAGCCCGCCTCTCCCTGGCATTTGTAAAGTTCACGGTTTCCAACTGGAGCCCCGTGAAGGGGAGGGCGCTCCCACTTGTCAGTTATCCCCATCTTGGTTGCCAGCTCCTTCCCTGCCCCTGACCTTCACCCCTTTAAAGAGCCAGCACCCCGAGAAGAGCCCACAGGAGCCAGATTCTCCCCTCCCCCCGGGGGGTAGAAGGCGCTCTGAAGGGTGACAGCTGAGGAGCCCCCTGTCAGCTCCCTCTCTGCCCAGCCTCCCATTCCATCTTACAAGATTCCACTGAGCTGTCACCTCCTCTGAGAAGCCTCCCCTGATTGCCCAAACGTATCCACTTCCTTTGTGGCTCTTATGATGATCTGTCACTTCCTAATTCATCAGTTGGTTTCTTGGGTCACTGTCTGTCTCCCTGATTCTCTGGGTAGGCCCCATGAGGTGGTGGACTACCCACTGCCCACACCGTGCCAACCCCAGTGCCCAGCACAGGGCCGGCCCAGAGCAGATGCTCCATAAAGGAGGGCAGGAAGGAGACGAGTGAAGTGGAAAAGAGCGTAGGCTCCGGGCCAGGCGCCCTGGGGCTTGAATCCCGGCTCTGTGGCTGACTAGCAGGTGGCCTTAGGCAAGAGCCTGCCTCTGGCTAAGCCTCAGTTTCCCCGACTGCACTTACTTGTGCAGGTGGTGCACCTGGCCCCCAGGCAGCCCATGTGATGGCCACGTTGTCCTTGGTCGAGGTTCAGGATGGCACCCCGCAGGGCCATCACAGAGCAGACAGAGGGGCTTGGGGCTAGCCGCAAGGTCCCGGGGGGCCATGGGCAGCCAGCCACTAGGCCCCCTCTTCCACAGTTCTCCACAGCCTTGGAAGACTCCCAGCTCTGACTTCCTCCTCGGCCTGCCTGTCTCTGAGCAGGGGGAGTCTCCCCACTTGACAGAAGGGAAGACTGAGGCCCAGGCACGCACACTGACAGAGCCGTGGAGCCAGACAGGCATCATGAGGAACCACCTAGACCAGAAACCTCATGCTGTCCAGGTGGGGAAAGCAAGCTGTCCCAGAGGGGCAGGGCCCAGGGGTGCCAGCGGGCTCCTTCCCAGGCCTCCAGGGCAGGACCCCAAGGCCTGGGGCGGGGCTTCTGTCCCCTTGTGCTGGCGCCCCCACCCCGGGGCTCCAAGGAGGCTGTGGAGCTGTCAGGTGGGATCAGCAGGGCCCTGGCCCCATCTCCCCAGATTTAATTAGCAGGCCTTTCATCTCTGTCTTGAAAAAATCCACTATCTTCTGTCTTCTTAATTACCATTCACTAAGCAAATCAGAACAGGGTTTTCTCCCGGCTTTCTTCTCCGAGCAGGTTTTAACCCTCGGTGGGTGGACTGCAGGGAGGGGAGAACGCCGCCTTTGCTTGCAGCCCCCAGCCAGAGGTCAAGCCCCCCAAGGCATCTCCGGTCCCAGGTGTAGGCACAGGCCCCCTCCTCCCACGCCGCCTCCATGCTGGTCCCCTGGATTCCACCCCCATCCCTCTTCCTGAGGAAACTGGCGGGGGCTCTGCTGCCCCAACCTTCCCAGCCTCCCTGCCACCACAAAGACATGGGTTAGGACAATGGGCAGGTTGTGAGGTCGGCCTTCAAAGCTACAGGGAAACGGGGTCATGTGGCCCTGCGCATGGGTTTCTTGCGTGTGCAGAGGGGGCCTCTGTCTGCAAGGCATACGCACCTGGGCTGGGGTCATGGCGGGTCCTGCTGGGAGGTGACACTCAGCCGGCTCCTGATGGAGAGCTGGCGGCACGCGTGTTATTGCAGTGTCCCAGAGGGGGACTGCCAGCTCTCCTGGCTCCTTCTGAGCCCCTTTCCTGCAGTTACAGACGTGTTTGTTGCCCGTTGTCGCCCAGATCTGGGGGTTACTCTGAGGCTCTGTGGGTGCACAGACACTCCCACACCTACGGGCCACACTTTCCATCCTGACATGGATGGGCCCCAGCCCCTCCTTGACGCCCTTCCTGGGAGGAGCTGACCACAGGGATGAGAGACACTTACTTGTTCATGTCCTGCTGTGGATGTGTCCTCAGCAAAGCACTTCCCCTCTCTGGGCCTCAGTTTCCCCATTTGTATAGCCAGTGCCCTAGACCCAAAGACTCTTCTGGTCTCAGGTGCAGGGATGGCCAAGGTGTCCTTGGGCGTCAGGGGGCAGAAGGGCCAGTCCTGTAATGTGGCCAATGTCGCCACCTGGTGGTAGATCCCGAGTGAACATTTACAGCTGGACGGGGCGCTGGGAGGGGAAACTGGAAGTGCAGGTTCAGGGGAACCTGGAAGGAGACCTCCAGCAGATCTCCGACTACAAAGGGGGGGGTGGGGGTGGGGAGGCTGCTGCCAGGAGCTGGGCAGGGTCAGCGAGCACCCAGCTGGCACCTCGTGAAGAGCCGTCATCTCTGGCCCAGCCCCACAGGATCAGCCTTGGCCAGCCATGTGGCTCCTGCATATTTTCCACACATTCCCCGAGCTACGGGCGCAGTGCAGGCCCTGGGAGACCGGCGTGAGGCACACGAGGTCCCTGCCCTGCACCCTCAGCTCCTGCAGACCCCCTACAGCGCAGCCCCAGCTCATCACCACGGTGCCCAGCACCCCAGCACCCGGCCTCTGCACCCTGCTCCCGCCTCACCCTCCAGGACCACCCCCCACCCAGAGCTGCACACACAACAGACCTGCTCACCCATCCCCAGCTCCGGGCCTCCGCACACACCACGCCTCCTGCCAGAGTGCCCTTCCCCCTACTCATCCCTGATGACTCCGTTTACTTGTCCCCTCCAACTCAGGGCAGAACTAGCCACCCCACCCTCCCTGCACCCCAATACCTTGTGGGCCACTTTCTGCTACACCCTGTCAGGCTGTTCATGAAAATCTCTGCTACATCCTATCCAGTGTTTTCTCTAGCATCTCTCGGTAAGAACAGACGGCTTTTCTCCGTGGATTTGCCAACTGTAATGACTGGAGAGAAAAAGAGGCATTGCCTGGGAAGCCTCTCAGTGATGGTTGTGAGGGACCAGGTACCTCCTTCGGTCACAGATATCAGGTTGGAATCTCTGCTTTGAGAGCAGAGAGGGAGGGACCAGCAGCAGAAGCACTTCTCAAAGCCTGGGAACGTGAGGAACCACCCACTTCCTGCTAGAAAGAGGGGTGCAAGGGGAAGACCAGGGGAGACCCTGAGGTCCCCTTTCATCTCAGGACCCAACAGGGACAGGTGAGCAGTTTCCCTTTAAGGACCAGCCATTGACACTCACAACAGCGACAACGAAGCTGTATCAAGACCAAGCTCGAGGGTAGGGACACCCCCTCCCCGCAGGGCCAGGGAAGGGCCACTGGGGCTGCTCCGAAGCCGGGCACTCCCGGGCGCGTCCGCCAGGTGGGGTCAGCGCCAAGGGACTGAGCGGTGCGGTCCCCGCCGTCGGTCCCTCCCAACCCGGCCGTGGGTCCCGCCCGCCAGCGGGGGAGGGTCCTGGCGCCCCGCTCGGTCCGCGCCCACCGGGCTGAGCCTCCAGAGAGCCAGGCGCGCGGCCGGAGGGGAGCGCGGGGCGCAGGGCGGCGGTGCGGGGACCATGGCGGCCGCGCTCCTGCTGGGCCTGGCGCTGCTGGTGCCGCGGGCGGCCCGCGCGGGGATGGGCGCGTGTTACGACGGCGCGGGGCGCGCGCAGCGGTGCCTGCCCGAGTTCGAGAACGCGGCGTTCGGCCGGCTCGCCGAGGCCTCGCACACGTGCGGCCGGCCCCCCGAGGACTTCTGCCCGCACCTGGGCGCGCAGGGCGGCGCCGGGGCGCAGTGCCAGCGCTGCGACGCCGCGGACCCCCAGCGCCACCACAACGCCTCCTACCTCACCGACTTCCACAGCCAGGACGACAGCACCTGGTGGCAGAGCCCGTCCATGGCCTTCGGCGTGCAGTACCCCACCTCGGTCAACATCACTCTTCGCCTGGGTAAGGGGGCTCGGCACCGCCGCCACCCGCCTCTGTCCCCACCCCACGGCGGGCCAGAGGCCCCGCTGCTGCGCCCCTGGGTCGGCTGTAAAACCCTGTATGGGAGGGGGCTGCTGAAATCTCACCTGAGTGCAGCCGGTGGCCCCAGACCCGGCTGGGGGGGCCCCCGGAGCTGGATAGACGTGGGTGCGACCTGGGGCTGGAGTCCTTGACATGAGCTTTGGAGGGGCAGGAAGTCTGCCCCGAGCCTTTTGCAGGGGAGCGCATCTGGGTGCCCCGTGATGGTTGTGGGGGTGAACTGGTCTGCCCCCTAAGGCAGGAGCCTCATCTTGGGGCTTCTCTCCCCTTCGGGCCTGGGTGAGTCCCTGTGGCTGAGCAGCCCTGGGTGTCCTCGGGCAGGAGCTGAGGCTTTCATCCCCGGGAAGGTCCAGCCCTCTGAGCAGGAGCCGGGCTCGTGCTGCTGGTGGGTAGCTGGACCCGGTGGCCTGGCTTCTCTGCTCTGCCCCGGCCCCCTCCCCCCAACCCAGGCCAAGGTGCAGGGGCCTAGATCCCTGGGATTCAGGATCCAGAGTCTGGACCCAGCCCTTTGCTCCTCGGCCTACCCGACGGCGGGACTGGGAGTGCCCCTCCCCCCTCCAAGCCCAGCCCAATCCAGGGCCTCTGGGCCCTGAGCTAAGTATCGGACCCATTGCAGCCTCCACAGCCTTTTCGGGGAGCGGGTGTTTCCACTGGTTCCACTTCCTTATCTGCGGGTCCAGAATCTCCCTAAGCTTTGAAAGCGCAAAGCATTTTTATAACTTCTTTTGGCTGCTCAGTGTGACCCGAGGCTGTTTACGGACCTTGTGTGTTCTGCTTAGAGTGACTATGCATACATTTTGCTGCTGAAATCTCCTTTGAGTACAGCCTGTGGCTCCAGACCCCGCTGGGGTGTGAATGCAGTCCGGGGTTATCTCTCTGAACTCTGAGAAGTTTGGAATTGCAAAGCAATTGCAAAGCACATCTGGAGCCAAGCCGTTTGGAGAAGGAGTTACGGGATTGCATCCCCATTTTTCAGACGAACACAGTGAGGCTCAGAGAGGTTAAGTGTTTTGCCCAATGGCACACAGCTGCTAAGTGCAGTCTGAATATGAACATCTGTGTGCAATATATCCAGGGTCGGAGCAAAAAGTCCTTGACATGAGCTTTGTCAATGGAGCAGGCTCTTCCTAGCCTGGGGGGCAGTGCCTTGGGGTGGTGACATTCAAGTGAGGTGGGGGGCGCTGGGCCCCTCAGCAGAGCATGTGGCGCTGGCTGCGACCCCCAAGAAGCCCAATTCTCTGGGCCTTGTCACCTTCCCTTAGCCTGTCAGGACCTCGAGGTGGGACTTCTAGATGGGCGTGGTCTCTGTCCAGACAGGGAGACAGGAAACCAATGGGGGAGGAAGGCTGAGGGTGGGGGGTGTGGATGGGGCTGGCAGGACCCCAAGGCCACAGGAGAAGGAATCTGGGACAGGATGGGAGGTGTGAGGAAGACAGGCTGTTCCATGACAGAGCATGCGGGTTTAGCTGATGTGTTACATGTGTCGGCGGAATCCAGGGGCGGGCAGAAGGTTCAGCCCGGCACCACCAAGGTGGGAGGGCGGGGAGGTGTCTGGATGTGGGGGCAGCTCCCATCTCCCCAGCGCTGGCTGTGGGCGGGGCCCTGTGCTTTGGGGTGTGGCCTCCTTGGACTCTGCCAAGAACGGTTAGTGGTGGGGAGTTCCATCCCTTCATAACCAGGGGACCTGCGGCTAAGCCCCTGCCCTGAGCCAAGGCCCTACACACACACACACACACACTCACACACACACTCACACACACACTCACACACACACTCACGCACACATACGCACGCACACACACTCACACATACACACACACACGCACGCACACTCACACACACTCACACGCACACACACTCACACTCTCTCACACACACACACACACGCACACACACACACACACACACTCACACTCACACACTAGTGAATCTCACTCTGCGTCTGTGTTCTTCCACTGTGTGTACCGCATCAGCATGGAGGAGGCTCTGCAAGTGTGTGTGCAGGGAGCGAGGAATGAATGAATGAATGAATGAATGAATGACAATGTCACCTCCTCCGTCTGTGCTCCTGGGAGTCAGAATAGGGTACAAATGACACAACTCAGGCCCCGCACAGCCACTGGGGGGCAGACACCGCCCCTCCCAGGCCTCGGACTCCTCCCTGTAGAACGGGGAGAAGAGTTGCCACCTCCGGGCGGTCGGCCAGGTGCTCACCGGAGCTGTGACAGTCCTTGCGTGTGACCCCGTCACTCTGCTGAGAGCAGCTCGGGCTGAGGTTCCCTGGGGTGGCCCCTCGGAAGGGATTGAGACAGACCCGCGGAGTTGGCCCACTTTGTCCCATTGGCCTCCGGTTTGCTCCAGGCGAAGCCACGGGTTGCATAACATCGAGGGAAGAAGAGGTCTGGGGATGTCACCATGTTCCCAGCCGGGCTCTGTCGTCAGGCGAGGTGGCCTCTCCCTGCCGCTCCGCTGGGGGAGGGGCAGGGGCGGGGGAGGAGAGGCCCTGCCAGCCCCCTGGTGGAGGTCGCTGCTTTCCCAGCCCCTGGAGCTCAGACATCTGTTCCAGATCGCGGCTGCCGGCTGAGGCTGAGCCTTCCCGTCGGGGATGAAAGGCAGCAGTGGGTGTGGCGGCTCCTGGCCCTTCGCTGAGGCCACGGCAGCGGCGGGCTGGGACCTGGTGGAAGATGGGGGTGTGGGGGGGGAGGTGGATGGTCATCAGCGGCAACGGACGTGAATCAGGGGGTTCTCGCCACATGCTAAGAACCCCGCTGAGCCGGCACCCCAAACCCAGCACAATTTGTTCTTTCATAGCAGGGAAACTGAGGCTCTGAGGGTGAAATCAGTTGCCCAGGGTCCGGGCCCCTCCCAGCTCCCTGCACTGGGAATGACACACGTCCCAGGCAGTTACAGGCGAGGGGGTCCAGCTGTGCGTCTGGCCGGGGTTGGGGATCTCTTTGTCCACTTTCTTGGATTCCTGGGAACCCCCTGGAGTGACAGGAAGACCCCCGAGTCTCCGTTCTCTGAGCAGATGAGTCCTGAGCCCCCAGAGAAGGGGGAAGGTGGGTGGGTCCCCGCCTGCCCACCCTCCAGCGGGTGCCCACGCCCGTGCGCAGGTGGCTGCCCCACGCATCCGTTCGGGCGTCTCCGGAGGCTGTGGTGTCCGGCCCTCCGAGGCCGGGCTGCCCAGGAGTGTGAGGGACGTATGCTCAGGGGACACACCAGGGTGAGGGGCCCTGCTGGGGTCTGAAGGATGAAGGACACCTCAGGGCAGGGACAGCACTAACGGGAGGCTGATGCGGCCACAACGGGACCAGCTCTGGGGGCTGGACAGCGGGAGGCCCTGAGAGGCCCGAGGCCAGCGGGGTCTCCTGAGCTTTGGCTCCATGCATCTTCCTGTCGAGTGGGTGGCCCTGTTTGCGTTGGCTGAGCCCGGCGCTGGGGGGCCAAGTCCTCCTTCCTGCTCCCTGGGGTTCTGGCTGGAATGCGGGGCCCCAGGCAGGTCCTGGGGTCAGAACAGCGGTCCTGTCAGCCTCCACCCACAGAAGCAGCCCCCCCCCCCCTTGACCCCAGGGCCCAGCTGGCTCCGGCTGCCAGGACTGACCCAGGCGCTGCAGGAGGGGGAAGGCCCAGGAAGGATGCAGACACCTCCGGACCCCCCTATCCACCCCGCACTCTGGCTGCAGCCAGCTGCCCTTCACGGGGCTGTAAAGGGTCTCTTTCCTCCTGCTCTTGGCACATGCGATTACATCTTCCTATATAGTTTCTCTTCCTGCTTTCTTCTGGATAACCCATAGCTCCTACATAAACAATTGAGGCCTCCTGTGTGCCTGTCTGCACCAAGCCCTGGTGACGCAACTGTTGACTGTGCTGTCTGCCCCACTTTGTTTAGGGGTGACCTCCTCCAGGAAGCCCCCCTGGATTGGGCAGAGGGCCACCTATACGTTCCTGCAGCCCCTCACCCTTCCCCGTCACAGTCGGGATTGTGGTGCATTGTGGTTTGGGTTCGTGTGTGTTGGCCACGCTCCGAGCTGCGGAGGGAACGCCTGTTTTCACGGCTGGACCCCAGCGCCGGCCCCCCGTACAGTGGTGCCCCATAGATGTTGGCCTGGCCAGTGAATGGAGTAGCAGCTAACATTTGATCACACGCGTGCTACATGCCTGGGACTGTTCTACGTGCTTTGCAGGCATGTACTTATTAAAGCCTATTATTGTTATGCATTTTGTAAAAATGGGGAAACTGAGTCACGACTTTCAAGTTGCTTCCTCAGTTAATCGGGGGGAGGTCAAGGCCACAGAGCTGGTCAGTGAGGGAGCTGAGATATGAACCCCAGCACGTCACCACGATGGCTTCCCAGGGAACACGGGAGCGAGTGAACACATGCGTGCATGAACGGCTCCCTGGCATTCCCGGTACATCCACCCTTCTAGGCTGTGGCCTTCCCACGGGTCACCGCCTTCCTCCTGGCCCTGCCACGCCCCAGGCTCCAGCCACTTCCCCCACCTCCCTCCTCCGCTCCCCACCTCCATGCCAGCCTGCCGCCAGCTGCCTCCTCCCCAGCCCAGGCCCCTGGCTTTGCCTGTTGGGCTTGTGGTCCATGTTTGGGACTCCGCCTGCACGTCTCGCCCAGTCTCCCGCCTGGGCCCTGACCAGACCATCCGAGCACTCTGGGATGTCACACACGACCTCAAACTTAGGGCCCAAAGTCAAGGCACCCCTGTTCGTAGCAGTGCTGTCCTATGGCCAAAGAGCGGACGCACCCCAGTGTCCCCTGGAGAATGAGAATGCAAAGTGTGGGCTATTCGTACAATGGACTGTCACTTTCTTAAAGAAAGGAGATCCCAACGCCTGCCACGGCACGGGCGGACCTTGCAGACAGGATGCTGAGTGAAATAAGCCAGGCCCAGACGGGCAGATACTGTATGACTGTACTTACACTAGAGGCCCAGTGCACGACATTCGTGCACAGGGCGGGGGGGGGGGGCGGGTCTTTCAGCCCGGCCCGCGCCCTCCCGCAGTCCGGGACCCCTAGGGATGCAGCAGTGCGGCAAGCGGCAGGCGGCCAGGGAGGAGCCCGGATCGGGGCTGGGCGTCCGGCAGCTCCCGCTCATCCCAGCCCACTGCGCCTGCTGCCGTCGCGGCTGGGAGAGGCTCCCAATGCTGTGGCAGCTGCGCTCGCCAGCTGTGAGCCCGGCTTCTGGCTGAGCGGTGCTCCCCCTGTGAGAGCACACTGACCACCAAGGGGCGGCTCCTGCATTGCGCGTCTGCCCCCCGGTGGTCAGAGTGCATCATAGCGACTGGTCGTCCTGGTCACCTGCCGAAACAGTTGCTTAGGCTATTATATACATAACTGATGTCCCTGAAGGAGTCCAAGTCACAGAGAGAGACAGTCGGATGGTGGTGCCAGGGCCTGGGGTTGGGGGGGTTGTTGTGAAATTGGTAGAGTTTCATTTGGGGAAGACTAAAGGAGTTCTGGGGGCGGATCGTGGCAATGGCTGCACAACTGTGTGAAGGTACTCAGTGCCAGTGAACTGTGCACTTAAAATGGTTAAAATGGCGAATTGCATGTTGGGCTTTTAAAGCGAAAAGGCGCGGCATCCTCCCCTCCCCTGGCCTCTCCAGGTCCTGAAGTAAGAGCTCAGGAGCCACCGTGACTCTTTCTCTGCCCGCTGACTTCTGCATTGGCCAGATCTCCAGCTCACTCTGGAATGTTCTTTGTGTTTGCCCTCCTCCTCGTTCCCCTCAGCCCCTCCTCAGTTCCCTGATTCATCGGGATGGTCTTGAAAGTCCTGCCACCTCTCTTTGCAAACTTGTCATTTGTATATTTCAGTCACATCTCAGTTCAGACTGGACCTCAGAATCCTTCTTAACACAAAGCCCTGGGCCAGTGGCTCTCAACCTTGGCTGCACCTTAGAATCACCTGGGAATCTTTTTAAAATCCTGATTTCTGCCGAACCGGTTTGGCTCAGTGGATAGAGCGTCAGCCTGCGGACTCAAGGGTCCCAGGTTCGATTCCGGTCAAGGGCATGTGCCTTGGTTGCGGGCACATCCCCAGTGGGGGGCGTGCAGGAGGCAGCTAATCAATGTTTCTCTCTCATCGATGTTTCTAACTCTCTATCCCTCTCCCTTCTTCTCTGTAAAAAATCAATAAAATATAAATAAAATAAAAAATAAAATAAAATCCTGATTTCTGGGCCTCATCCTCCGGAAATTCTGTGTCTTTGTTATGGGGTGGGGCCACAGCATTAGGTAACAAAGAAACAGAATTTCCCGAGGATGAGGCCCAGAAACCAGGATTTTAAAAAGATTCCCAGGTGATTCTAACGTGCAGCCAAGGTTGAGGACCACGGCCCTAGGAAATAACGTCAGACAAAGTCTGTTCACTCTCTCCAGATTAGACAACAATAGGCTTGACACTCTTGATCCGTATTTGGGGTTTAGACTCTCAGCCCAAAGATGAGAGAAGTGGGATGGGCCCAGCCCTGCTCCAGCAGGCTCTCATGGTGCCTGGCACTGTGGTCATGGGGGTTCCCCATCACCTACCCTGGCAAGAGCTGGGGCGGGAGAGGACGGGAGCCGCGGCGGCAGAGGGTAGAGCTGAGGGCCCTGCTGTGCCTGCCCTGTAGGCCGGCAGCAGCTCTCCCCACCTGGTTCCAATGCCCGAGGCGGGCCGGGCAGCCTCACCCACGAACTCCCCGCTCAGCTTCCCACCCTGCCCCCTCCAGCCCCGCCCCCAGTCCGTGCTCCCCAGATGGCTCCAATTAAAGGCCTTTGTTTTGTTTCCATTTTCCCAAAATAAGCCTCCCTGTGCCGAGCTCCTTCTGCCTGGCCGTGCCGGATGTGGGCCGGCCTGGCTTTCTGACGGACCGCCCCACTGCCACTCCTGACGGGCACTGTGTCCCAGTTGCTGGGAGAGGACGTGGCTCAAGGCGCTGGCTTGGTGGCTGTCTTCGTGGACACCAGCACCCCCTTCCCGGCAGCCCTTTCCTCTGAGCATCCACGGAGCCCTGGACGGAGGGGTGCCTGTTCCGAGCAGCGACTCTGGGGCTGGACAGGCCTGTCGTTGACTAGACTCAGCTGTTTTCGGCGTGATGTTGGGCAAGTCCCTCGTTAGTAAAACTTGCACAATGATGGGACTGTTTGGGGACGTCTCAAGATACAGTGTGCGGAAAGCCCTTAGCAAGGTGGGTGGCACGTAATAGGCGCTTTAAATGCTGGCTGTTTGGGGTGAGGGCTTGCAGACACACTTGTGGCCGTGTCAGCCATGTTGTTGGGCCTGCCTGTCTCAACGTGGTCACTGGATCATAAACCCCTTGAAAGTACAAATCGTGCTTCGTCCTTCCTCACACATTTTGCAAGCATTTAGTGAGCGCCTACTATGCGCCAGGCGCCGTGCTCAGCACGAAGGATTCACAGCCCTTGTCCCAAGGGGGTCAAAGACTAGTGGGAGAAATAGGCAAGTGTTTACATAACAGGGTGCAGGAGCCCAGGGTGGCTGGGGGAGCCCAGTGGGGCACCCACACCCCCCGCTTCAAGGATGAGTAGCCATCAGCCAGGAAAGTATGTGGGAGGAGGACGTTCTACACCTGGCGGAGACGGAGGCTGGGCATGTGGTCGGTTCGCTAAGCCAGTGGGATGAGCAGGGATGTGTGGGAGCCAGCCAGGTGCGGAGTGGAGGGAACAGCATGCTGGGCAGCTGCGGGGTCTGTCAGATCCAGGCTCTACCCGGCAGTGTGGCCCCTGTTTACATCTGGGGAGGCGCTTTGGTCCCGCTTTCCTGCTGGGACCACACCTCAATCAACCGCACCCTGAAGCACCGTCGGCCCCTGGGGCTTGTAAGGGTCTGGGTTGAAACTGTAAATTTAATGCTTGTTGCTGTTTGGAAGACCTTGGTGTGTGGGGGCGTGGGGGGGCGGGGTCCTCCCAGCCTTCAGGTTGCCTTTGGCAGAAACCTTTCCGTCACCAAGCGTGGATAAGTTGCTTGCTGGCTCTTCTAAGGAACTCCTGACACAGAAAGTGCTGGCTGAGCCCCTGGGATGTTCCGGCTCCTCCTCTCACCTCGGGCCCGGCAGGAGGAGGACCAGCAGCCCGATGTTTGCATGAAATCCGGTGACTGTCTTTTTCCGATCACGATCACGATCACGCATCTAGCTGCCAGCTACCGTTTCAGCGGCTCCAGCTCCCCTCCCCGCGGGAGGCTCCGGCTGTTCGATGTTTACCCGGGAGTCGGGCGGACCTGCCCCCCAATCCTTTCCTGGGCGTGAGCAAGTCCCACCTGGGTCCCCGCGGAGCCGCAGCCGGAGCCGCAGCCGCCACCAGCTGCCCGGCCTTGGCGCCGGCACCGCGCCCGCGTCTTCCCGGATGTGGGGTTCCAGTGCCAAGCTGTGCGCAACGGAACTTTGCAAAACATCGAGCGTGGCAAGCCGGTCGCTTAAAAAAGATTTTTTTTAATGTGTTCCCTCCGGTTTTTTTTAATTAAAACAAGCTTCACGGGAGAAAAGTGGGGAAATGCAGACAATTAAGGGAAGACGCCACTCTGCCCTGAGGACAGTCCCGCCTTCTGTGGCTGTTTCTCTTTCTGCCCCTTTTTAGGGGCGTTTAAGTATAATGAGATGGTTCTGAAGGGGAGTCGTGTGTCTTTTTTTTCGTTCAGCGTCTGGCTTACGCTTCGCACATTGGAGACGAGTGGCCGCCGTCCCCGTGGCTGCATCGTCCCTGAGGTGATTCCCTAACTTACTGAGCCCTTGTGGTGCCAGTGCCCCCCGCAGCCACCACCTCGGCGACCATGTTCATGCATTTAGGTTCCTTTCCATGTTCGAACTCCCAGAGGGGGGATCCGCGTGCCAAAGGCCAGGAACATTGTTATGGCTCTTCAAGTCACAAAACTGCCTTTCCAAAGGGCTGGAATATATACATGTACAGGGGTAGATAGATATACATATAGATACTCAAGTTTTTCTTTTATTGGGGTAAAACATGTATAACATGAAATTTGCCATCTTAACCAATTTCAGGTGCCCAGTGGAGTGCCATTAAGAAAAGAGCATTCATGCCGAAACCGGTTTGGCTCAGTGGGATAGAGCGTCGGCCTGCGGACTGAAAGGTCCCAGGTTCGATTCCGGTCAAGGGCATGTACCTGGGTTGCGGGCACATCCCCAGTAGGAGGTGTGCAGGAGGCAGCTGATCGATGTTTCTCTCTCATCGATGTTTCTAACTCTCTATCCCTCTCCCTTCCTCTCTGTAAAAATCAATAAAATATATTTTAAAAAAAAAGAAAAGAGCATTCAATCTCAGCTGGTTTGGCCCAGCGGATAGAGTGTCGGCCTGAGGACCGAAGGGTCCCGGGTTTGATTCCGGTCAAGGGCACGTACCTCTGTTGCAGCCTCCATCCCTCGCCCTGGTCAGGGCACGCGTGAGAGGCAACCAGTCAATGTGTCTCTCTCACATTGATGTGTCTCTCTTTCTGTCTCCCCTCCCTTCCACTCTCTCTAAAAATCAATGGGAAAACATCCTTGGGTGAGGATTAACAAAAAGCAAACAAAAACACAGAAAAGAAAAGAGCGTTCCCATGGCTGTGCGGTCACCGCCGTCCGTCCGTCGGTCCGTCCGTCCGTCTGCAGAACTTTCTCATCTTCCCAAGCTGAGGCTCCGTCCCCTGCAAACACTGACTCCCGCGCCCTCCCCCGGCCCCTGGCACCCACCGTCTCCCTCTGTCTCTGTGAGTTTGCCTCCTCCGGGGGCCTCAGGTGCATGGGTGGTGTGTGGCGTTTGGTGACTGGCTGATTTCCCTCAGCATCTTGTCCTTAGGGCTCGATCCTGTGGGAGCAGGTGTCGGCATTGCCTTGCCTTTTAAAGCCCGTGGTGTGGACGGACCACATTTTGTGTGTCCGTCCTCTGTTGGCGGACACTGGGGTTGTGCGTGTGAGCGATGCTGCTGTGCACGTGGGTGTGCGAGTAGCTCTTCAGGACCCGGCCTCTGTTCTTTTGGATGCAGACCCAGCAGTGGGATTGCTGGATCATATGGTCTTTCTATTTTAAAATTTTTGAGAAACTACCAGACTTTTTCTTTGCAAATATACCATTTTACATCCCCACCAACAGTTCGAATTTTCCACATCCTCACCGGCACTTATTGCCTTTTTAAAATAAAATTATAACCATCCTCGCCAAAACCGGTTTGGCTCAGTGGATAGAGCGTCGGCCTGCAGACTGAAAGGTCCCAGGTTCGATTCCGGTCAAGGGCAGGTACCTGGGTTGCGGGCACATCCCCAGTGGGGGATGTGCAGGAGGCAGCGGATCGATGTTTCTAACTCTCTATCTCTCTCCCTTCCTCTCTGTAAAAAATCAATAAAATATATTTTTAAAATAAAATTATAACCATCCTCGCCAAAACCGGTTTGGCTCAGTGGATAGAGCGTCGGCCTGCAGACTGAAAGGTCCCAGGTTCGATTCCGGTCAAGGGCATGTACCTGGGTTGCGGGCACATCCCCAGTGGGAGATGTGCAGGAGGCAGCTGATCGATGTTTCTAACTCTCTATCTCTCTCCCTTCCTCTCTGTAAAAAATCAATAAAATATATTTAAAAATAAAATTATAACCATCCTAATGGACGTGAGGCCCAGTTTATAAAAATATGTAACGGCCTCCGTTCTTTTGGATGCAGACCCAGAAGTGGAATTGCCCGGTCCTATGGTCTTTCATTCTGTAAAAGTATATTTCTATTGGTGTCAGAGAGGAAGGGAGAGGGAGAAGGAGATAGAAACATCACTGATGAGAGAGAATCACTGATCGGCTGTCTCCTGCACACCCCACACTGGGGATGGAGCCCACAACCCGGGCAGGTGCCCTGACCGGGAATCGAACCGTGACCCCCTGATTCAGAGGTCGGTGCTCAACCATTAGGCCACACTGGCCGGGCGTAAATGCATTTTTGACTTACAGTATTTTTGACTTGCGATGAGTTTATCTGGACGTAACCCCATCGTAATTGGAGGAGCCTCTGTGCTTCATTCCTTCTTATTCCCAAGCACTACCCCACTGTATGAAACTCCTGGTGGGGGGCGGGAGTGGCCAGTGGCCCAGGAGGGAAGCAAGGTGGGGTCCCTGGCTGGGCCGAGGGGGTGCTTGGTGGAGGCGCTTTGCAGGAGTGGCTGGTGTGGAGGCTCAGAGAAGCCGGCTGCAAAGGGCCGGGGTGAAGTTGCAGATGTGGGAGGGATGGAGCGGCCCTGGGAGGACCGAGTTAAGGTGGGGGTGTCTTCCGCCGCAGGCAAAGCTTACGAGATCACCTACGTGCGCCTGAAGTTCCACACCAGCCGCCCCGAGAGCTTCGCCATCTACAAGCGCAGCCGCGCGGGCGGCCCGTGGGAGCCCTACCAGTTCTACAGCGCCTCCTGCGGGAAGACCTACGGCCGGCCCGAGGGCCACTACCTGCGTCCCGGCCAGGACGAGCGTGTGGCCTTCTGCACCTCCGAGTTCAGCGACATCTCCCCCCTGAGCGGGGGCAACGTGGCCTTCTCCACCCTGGAGGGCCGGCCCAGCGCCTACAACTTCGAGGAGAGCCCCGCGCTGCAGGTCGGAGAGGAGCGGGGCTGGGGGCTGGGGGAGTGGGGGGTGGGGGTGGGCAGGGGTCGGAGGGTTGGGACTGGGCTGCGGGTGGAACATGGCGTCCAGGGACCACAGGAAAGTCTAAAGCGTCAGGACACAGGGAGACCCATGAGATCCCAGGGTTTTCAGATTTATTTATTTTTATTAAAATATATTTGTATTGATTTCAGAGAGGAAGGGAGAGGGAGAGAGAGATAGAAACATCAACGATGAGAGAGAATCATGGATCGGCTGCCTCCTGCACGCCCCACACCAGGGATCAAGCCCGCAACCCAGGCAGGTGCCCTGACCGGGAATCAAACCCTGACCTCCTGGTTCATAGTCGACACTCAACCCTGAGCCCCGCCGGCCAGGCTGGTTTTCAGATTTTAAACAACAGGAGCTTTTGTTGTGTCCAGACCTCCCGTGGGCACCTGATGATGGACTTGGTAGAAGAGGGCGCACATGCAGACAGATGTCCCTTCCTGGCCTCCCGTGTCAGAGCCTGTGGCTCCCGGGAGCCGGGGGACCACCACCACCTCACTGACCCCTTCCTGTGGGGGTGGGGAAACTGAGGCCGGGGGAGGGGAGGGCGTAGCCCAGGGGCTCAAGGGGTGGGAAGCCCAGACCAGAACCTGAGTGTGCTGGCTCCTTCCAGGACCCCGGCTCAGGGCCTCGCTTCCTCCCTCTGTGACCCCACAATGCTGCCCGCCTGTGTGTCTCAGGGCTTTTCCGAGGGTGAAAGGGAGAGAGTGGGAAGAGCATGAGCTGTGGGCCGGAGCCCCGGGGGGTGCTCCACGGCGGCGCCTCCAGCAGAGCTCTCTGCTGCGGGGGGCGTGGACCTGCCGACCGTCCGCAGGGGCGGCCGGGGCCTCGGTGTCCGCAGAACACTGCGGTGTGACTCGAACGTCTGAGAAACGGGATTTTAAATGTTGTTTCATTCTCATGAATTTTGACTTAAATAGCCTCTGTGGCCGTGGCCGGCACGTCGGACAGTCAGCTATGAAGTGGCCGGCATGGGCTGGGCACACAGGGTGCTCATTCACGCTTTGAAGCTAAAAGTCACCGCCGCACACCGTTCTTGACCTCCTCCACCCCGCACTCCGGACCGGGGCCTGTCCAGAGTCACCCGAGTCCCCACTCGATCCGCGTCCCCACTCACAGTTTTGGCTGCAGTGATTGGAAGTTGCAAAAGCCCGTTGCCTGTGTCCCTGAGGGCTCCAGTTTTGCCCTAAAATGACCCTGGAGGCCTCAGGGAGGGCCCCACACAGTTGGGCTGAGGGAGCAAATCCTCTCCCAACTCCTGCCCCCGGGGTCTCAGGGAGATTTGGACACAGTTCCTGTTATTTTAGCAGCCTGAGGGAGCAGGCCATGGGCCACAAGCCAGGGCAGGAACCCAGAGGAGGGTTGTGCGGCTGGAGACGGGGGGTGGGGGGGTGGGGGGGGGGGGCTGGAGAGGGGGGACAGGTTGTTGCCCTCCGGCCTCCTGGTGTGATGAGGGTGTTGGGGTAGATGCAGGAAGACAGGCTGCCTCGTGGTTAAAGCTGGGACCCAAACCCCAGCTCTGCTGTGCAGCTTGGAGCAGAGCACTTACCCTCTCTGAGCCTCAGTCTCCTCATCTGTAAAATGGGGGCACTAATGTCACTGGAAAGGGGACAGGGCCCAGAGCGGGTCTGCCATGGGCCAGCCAGCATTGTGTGTGGGTCCTTGACTTCGTGCAGGAAAGATCTCACAGCAAGAGTCCCCGTGATGTTGAGAGAGCGTTTATTAAAGCTGGGGACAGCGACACAAAGGAAGGGCTGAGAGCAGAGGAGGCAGCAGGAGAGCCTAGTGGGGCTCTGCTTTGGCTCCGAGAAATGTCACAGGAAAGAAGTGAGCCAGGACGGGCTGCTGTCAGCCACTGGGTAGTCAGAGAGAAAGGGGGCCTTGGAAGCAGGATCGGGGGGTTTAGCCCGGGATGAGCTGCGCTGCCTGCTGCTCCCCTGGTTGTGAGTCTCTTGGGGGCCCTTGGCGTTTAGGAGCAGGGGCGTAAAAAGTTCAGGCCCGAGAAAAGGCATGGGCATGCTCTAGAGCAGCGGTCGCCAGCCTTTCGGACCCGCGGACCACCGGTTGGCGACCACTACTCTAGAGCACGCCGGAGCTGGTAGCCTTTGCCTTGAAGGTTTGTATCTCTCTTCTGTGGGTGAGAATCTCAGGGGGAGGTTTCAGCAGAATACTCATCAGCTTTCCGGGTGCGTTTTTAATCCGCCAATGCATCAGCATGAGCGTGGAGGGGCGTGTGGGATGGTCCCTGGTCGGCTTTCTGCTGAGCTGTATCTGGGTCCTGCCGGCTCTAACCGGGTTTTGTTACTTGTTCCCCGACTTCATCCATCCTCGGGTTCGGCCGGCGCCAGTGGCCTTAACTGGGTCTCTGTTCTCTAGCTCTGACCAGGGTGACGAAGCTCTGTGCTCCCTGCTCAGGGAGGGGAGGTGTAAACCATTTGCTCTCAAGTGTCCTTGGTTGGGGAAGATAAGGTCTTAAGCTTCACAGGCCGGCTGTGCGTTGTTCAAATTGTTTGGCCTCGTTTACTTATCTCGTCTCGGTCTCCCCATTCCACTTGCCCAGGAATTTCCCAGCTTCTTACTCTCCTGCCTCAGTAACGGTCCCTACTCACAAGGCTCCTGGGAGGCCGCGAGCCAGCATCCCTGGGGAGTCTCGGCCCGCCCGGCCTCTGGATCATGAGGCACCTTCTAACCAGATCCCTGGGTGCACGGGGGTGTTGAGAAGTGATGTGGGAGACGGGGACGTACAAACTCTCTGAGGTGCCCACTGAGCTTCCCGGAGCTGCCCCCCCCCCCCCCCCCCCGCTGAAGCATCCTCCGCAGCGGCCCAGGGTCCCAGGCAGCAGGCTCGCGGGTCGCTGAGGTCAGGGAGCCGCAGAGGCTGGCTGGCCTGAGCCCTGCTGGGGCGAGGAGACGGGCCTTGCCAGGAGCTCCTTTTCTGTGCTAACGGCCTGGCTGCTGCACCAGGAGCTCCTGCGCTGAATTAAAATGCTAATTAAAATCCAGCCGCAGCGACCGATTGTCACAAACAGCAGGCGGATGAAAATGTCAGCCTTCACGTGGTTCTCTCCCACCAGCTCTTCCGGGGGAAGCGCTCATTCCGTGTTGATGGAGTGCTCGCTGCGTGGGCAGAGCCCGGGGCTGGGGCTGCAGCGAGTAAAGGCCCCCAGTCCCTGCTCCTGTGGGGGGCGGGGGGGTTCTGTAGGGACAGACATCGCCTGGGACAGGTGACTTGTCTGTGGAAGCCTGATCTTTTAAAAAATATATGTTTTTATTGATTTCAGAGAAGAAGGGAGAGAGAAAGATAAAGACATCAATGATGAGAGAGAATCATTAATCGGCTGCCTCCTGCACGCCCCACACTGGGATCGAGCCCGCAACCCAGGCATGTGCCCTGACTGGGAATCGAACCCTGACCTCCTGGTTCATAGGTTGACGCTCAACCACTGATCTTTGGCATGTGATGCACCTATAAACCGAGGGCCTGCCCCCCGCCAGGCCTCGCTGAGCAGGAGAGAAGGGCGCTGGGACATGCTCTCCCCCAGCTGACCTCTAGAATGGGGTGCAGGAGCCACTGGGAGGAGTCAGGTGACCAGACCCCACACCCCGCTGGTGTCATCGGCCATCCTCCCAAGTCCCTGTGGGCCCGGCGCTGTGCCTTGGCCCATGTCACAGATGGGGACAGGGATGGTCCGGGACTTTGAGCAACTTCCCCAAAGTTGCACAGCCAGGCAGTGGCCTGGCACCCGGGTTGGCAGGAGCCCGACACGCAGGCTCCTGACTTCGGCAGTGTCCTTGGAATGCGTCTGAGCGTGGCCTGTCCGTGTGTCCCTGGAGACCCGCGGACAGGCCAGCTGGGCCTCCCGGCTGACGGCAGCCCTTTCCCTGTGCCCCCCCAGGAGTGGGTCACCAGCACCGAGCTCCTCATCTCGCTCGACCGGCTCAACACGTTTGGGGATGACATCTTCAAGGACCCCAAGGTGCTGCAGTCCTACTACTACGCCGTGTCCGACTTCTCGGTGGGCGGCAGGTGGGTGAAGGCGGAGAGAGCGGCAGGGTGGCTGCCGCGTGGTGTCGCCCCACGGGGCGGGGGGGGGGGGGTGAAGAAGCCACTCTGTGCCCACGGGAGAGACAGGGAGCGGATCCTGGTCCCCTGGGCCCGGCATTCGAAGCCGCCTGGCTGCTCCCCGCCTCCCAGCCCACCTCCTGCAGCTTCTCCCATCAGCTGCGTCCACCACCACGTGAGGGACATGCTGGCCTGGGCACCACCGTTCCCTCTGCCTCAAAGGCCCTTCCCCCCTCCCCCCTCCCCCTTCCTCCCTCCCTCCTTCCTTCCCTCTCGCAGGCACTTTTATTCCTGCCATCAAGTGGCATTTTCACAGCACACAGCGCGGCTCCGAGGTCCCGGCTCACATGCGCTCGCATTGCAGCCGGACTGAGCGTGTTGTGCGTGTGGCTGGTGGGTGGCGACCAGGAGCAGCACGGGATGCAGAGCTTTCAAAGCTTTCCTTCCTTCCCAGCGCCCTGATTTTATAAGCAGCGCACCGTCCACCCCCTGCCTCCCAGCGCTCCTGGGGGCTGGGCATAGCCGGGCTCCGCACTGTTTGATGCGGCTTTGGGGCACCTCAGTTCAGGCCGCTCCCAAGCCCCATGGCCAGCCCAGCGCCTCTGAAGGGTCGCCACGCTCAGCGCCTTTCTCCTGTGGGGCGGTAGCCGTGCGGTCGGGCCCTGGTCCGCAGTCCGCAGTCCGCAGCAGCGCTAGTTTGTGTAAGCGTCTCCCCTCCCAGGAACAGGGACTGACATCCAGGCGGTCGCACACGTGGCCGCCCGGGACCGGGTGTGCAAGGCGGGCGGAGGAGCCGGGGAGGCACGAGAGATCTTCAGCATAAACGCAGGTCGGGTCCCTCCTGGGAAAGTAGCGAGGAAGACGGATGGGTTCCTGCTCCAGGTTCAGTAATCTGGCGGCAGCCTGCCCCAGGATGACAAGGACGGGAGGCCAGGACAGGCTGTGCGCGGCCAGGGGACCCGCCAAGGCTGGAGGAGGGGAGCATTCCAGCCGAGGGCCACCCTGTGCGAGACCTGGGACTTGAGGACCCAGGAGAAGGCCCTGGGGCTGGAATGGAGGTTCTCAGGGCCGTGGGTACAGTCAGTGGGGAGCTGTGTGGGGGTTTTGGTGCGTGTTTTTAACATATATATATATTTATTGATTTCAGAGAGGAAGGGAGAGGGAGAGAGAGATAGAAACATCAATGATGAGAGAGAATCATTGATCAGCTGCCTCCTGCAGGCCCCACACTGGGGATCGAGCCCGCCACCCGGGCATGTGCGCTGACTGGCAATTGAACTGTGACCTCCTGGTTCATAGGTCGATGCTCAACCACTGAGCTGGCCAGGCAGGATTGGATTTTTAAAATGCTCCAACATTTGGCAACCGTGTGGGGAAGAAGAGAGAGAAACGGCCGGAATATTAGGTGGCGGCCGTGGGAGATGGCGTTAGGCCGGGGAAATCGTGTGGGTCCGAAAGCTATTTAGGACGGGAAGTCAGCTCGACGGGGGGAGTGATGGCCTGGGGGGCAGGGAGCAGGGGGCTCCCATGGTTCAGGGACGCTTTGGGGGGCCTTGGAGAGGCGAAGAGTCTGGGAGGGACATGGGGTCCAGCTGTCTGCACTCAATGTGTCAGCGCCTTTCAGGAAAGGCTGGGGCCTGGGAATAAAGGGGAAATGGGGGTGTCTGAGACGGCCCCTCTGCGCCCTTTCCCTGCCACCCCACATTGATTCAGGTCAAACCCGGAGGAGGTATTCTCCGAGGGTGGCGGATGGAGTGGGCTCCAGCGCCTGCTGTCAGGGGCTTGGCCCCAGAGAACATCTGGGCCCCAGCTGCCAGAGCTGGACCACCCCCAGGCCTGCAGCAGGTGTCCCAGCGGCCTGTGTCCGCCCACAGTGGCCTACACGAATTTCACTGCTTCCCTCGGGGTCACAGGGCCTCATGGGGAAGGGAGGTGTTCACAGCAACCTCTTGGGAACACGGGTGGTCTCTTGTCCCAACACTGCCTGGTGCCCCCTCGCCTCCGCCAGAAACCCTGGGTGTTACCTGCCCACCCTGGGCTCCCAGGGAGGCCTGGCGAGGAAGCTGGGCCCTGCGCCCTTCCCAAGCCCTGTGTCCCCGAAGCAGGGACAGCACCGTGGGCACTGGCCATGGTCAGGCTGCTTCAACGCCCTCGGGGGCCCGAGTGCGGGACACAGCTTATGGGGAGCCACAAAGTGGCCCGGGCGAGCTGGCCAGGAACTCGGGGTCTGTGCAAAGTAGGAGAGCCGGGTTCAGATTCTAGCTCTGCCGCTAGCATCCGTCACTTCATGGCCTGAGCCTCCATTTGCCCATCTGTGAAATGGGGATAGTTACGGTCCCTCCCACCACAGCAGCGGGGCTCCAGGGAGAGCGGGTCGGGAGCGGCGCAGCGGAAGGCTGGGAGCTGGACGCCGTGGCCTTCCTCTAAGCAGCTGGGTTTGGCCGCTCGGGACAGCCCCACGGGTATGGCCCCCAGAACACCTCTCTGTGCCTGCCCAGCTCCAGCCGTCTCCTGACCTGGGGGGAGTGAAGCGGAGGGAGAGGGGGAGGTGGTACAAGGGCCAGGGCTGCCCTCCAAGGCACAGACTCACTGGGGACTTGAGATGAGTTGGGTGGGGGGTGTCCTCTGCAAGGAGCAGCCCCTTCCTCATTGGGCAGAGTCCTGCCCCTCCCACCCCCTGCACTGCCCTGTGAGCTGGCCCGCCTCAACCCCGGAGTCAGAGGCTTCTTCCTGGGTCTCTCGGCCCCTGGGGGCTCCTCCTGGCAGGAGCCTGCAAAGGCAGCCTCACAAAAGTGGCCATTACTGACGGGCGGCCTCGGGCAACCTCTCTGTGCCTCAGTTCCCCCATCTGTGAAATGGGCTAGAGCTTGTGACGTGCAATGGGATTACATGTCAACAGAGCTCAGAACCGCTTGTCTCTTTCTGTTGTCCCGGGCACATAGTAGGTCTTCAATAAAACTCATCACTGAGTGCAGGCTTCGGTGATTAACCCCTCCTCTGCCGACCCCGTGGGGCCGCCCCGAGCCAGTGCCTTCTCGGTTCTGAGCCCCTGTCCTCCACGCTCTTTCCCAGGTGCAAGTGTAATGGACATGCCAGCGAGTGTGGCCCCGACGCGGAGGGCCGGCTGGTCTGCCGATGCCAGCACAACACCACGGGCACGGACTGTGAGCGCTGCCTGCCCTTCTTCCAGGACCGCCCGTGGGCGCGGGGCACAGCGGAGGCCGCCAACGAGTGTCTGCGTGAGTGACCTGGGACTCCGGGGGCCCGGGGTGCCGGCCGGGAAACAAGCTCCCCGGGACCCGCTGTGGGGGCTGCTCCTGGGTGGGCCTGTGGCAGCTGGGACTCAGCTGCCAGAGCTGGACAGGAGGTGGGCCTGGCATCGTCAGTGTTCCCCCCACCGCAGCTCCCCCCCACCAAGTCCCCCACAGTGGAGGTGTTTGTTGTGGGAGGGCTGGGAAGGTCCCCCAACTTGTTCCTTTGTTTCAACTGCTGCAACCACTGCTGCTAATGAAAGCCAGGCTACCCCGGTCCCAGCCTGTCCCACAGCCCCCGGCAGCCCTGCCATGTTCCCGCCCCTGTGATGTGGCTTGGACCACATGTGGAGAGGACGGGGCTGTGAGCCCTTCTCCAGGGACATGGGGCTGTGCACGCATGGGGTGGGTGAGGGGACCCACCACCTTCCTCCCAGCCTGGTGCCCCAGCCTGTCTCCCCGATCGTCATCTGCGTGTTTCAGGCTCTGGTGCATAGCAGGTGTCAGGCACCGGCTCCCAGCGGGCTTAGCCGCCGCTGGCGGGAGCGTAGCATGTGCAGGTTTGGGCCCTGGGCCCTCTGTCCTCTTGGGTCGGGTCACTGGCTGCTAGAGCTGGGACAGGGCGGGCACAGCCTGCTCCGTGGGACAGGGTGCCGGGACCCTAATGGGTTCCTGCTGCCCTCGCTGGCCTGCCTCCACCAGGGAGTCCTCCCACAGCCGAGGAAGCCGTGCTGACTGGCTCACTCGTTCCGAGCCTGGAGCCGTCTCCATGGTGAGGACACAGAAGGCCAGATGCTGCTCTGGCCACGTCCTCACCCCTGTGGTCACATCTTTGTCCTCCCAGTCACCAGCCCGGAAACGGGGGCTTCGTGTCTGACCCGCCGCCACCCCCGGTCCCAGCAGCCCCTGAGCCCTGAATCCAGCCTGGTTCGCATCCCTCCAGCCTATCTGTATCCTTCTCTGCAGCCAGGGCCCCATCGCCCCTCTGGGCGCCCAAGCCCCCTCTTCCCTGCTGGCCCGGCTTCCCTCCTGCCCTCCCTGCCTGCGGCCCTGGGGGCTCTTGAAAGTGCAAGTGTGATTGCATTCCCCTATTAACCCCCCACAGCCCCTCGGCCCAAGGAGGAGTTCACTGCCCAGCCTCCGGGTCAAGCCGACCTCTAGCCCTCTGGGCTGGCCCTGCACCCCTCCCTGTCCTGTCACACTGCACAGCGTCCCCACCCTCCTCCCTGCCCTTCACAGGACACGCCCACCCCCTGCACACGCTGGGTGAATCTTCTTCTCTGGTTCCACAGTTTATCTCTGCTCTCACCTCCTGCCTGGGACTCTCCCCTCCCTCCCGTCCCCTCCTGCAGCGGCCAGCTCCTTCCTGCTCACCCCTCAGATGCCCCTGTAGCTGTGACTCCCTCAGAGAAGGCTTGCCCCAGTCCCCAGGACAGCTGTAGGGCCCCTCCTCAGCTCCCAGCGCCCGCCCCCCCGCAGGGTGTGCGCGGGTTGCTGCATCTGGCCGCCTCAGTGTGCAGTGTGCGCGCGGGAGCCGGGATCGTACTGCTCACTGGCTCCCCGCCCCTGCCCTGCTCACCATAGGAGTCATCACAGAGCCATCCTTAGCACGTAGGTTGTCCTAAATGAATCAATGAGTGAATGAAGGGTGACGTGCTTCTGAGTTACCCCATGATCACTGGGGACCAGGTTCACACAGATCCACAAGAGATCCTGGAGTGAGCCACACTGCCACTCCCAGGCGGCCTGTCTGATTCATGACCAGGTGACTGTCCCTCCTCGATTGCCTCAGAGGGCCCTGTGTTTTGGGATATTTATTAATGGTGCCCCCTCTGCTCATAAAAGTACCCTGTTTTGGAAGATCAATCAGTTGATCTCCATATCCTTGATCAAGCCGGGCCTGAACTCCATTTATGACCTTTCCCGAGCTGCCTGCTCCTTCCACAGAAGGAGGCTGATTGGCACGGACTCCCGTCCTGCCACATGCCACGGCCGCTGACACCCCCACCGCCTGCCCACAGCTTGCAACTGCAGCGGCCACTCCGAGCAGTGCGTGTTCGACCAGCAGCTCTTCCGCAGCACGGGCCACGGTGGGCGCTGCCTCCACTGCCGCAACCACACAGCCGGGCCACACTGCCAGCTCTGCCAGGAGAACTTCTACCGCTGGAAGCCCTGGATGCCCTGCCAGCCGTGCGACTGCCACCCGGCAGGTGAGTGGGCCCTGCTGCCCCAGCAGCTAGCCTTGCCCCATTCCGGCCCCTGATGCCCTGTGCCCTCACCCCCACCCCAGGCTCCCTGCGCCTGCAGTGTGACGACTCGGGCACCTGCACCTGCAAGGCCACCGTGACGGGCTGGAAGTGTGACCGCTGCCTGCCCGGATTCCACTCGCTCAGCGAGGGAGGCTGCAGGTGAGGTGGCTGCGCCGTGGGTGTGGGCAGCCCAGCAGGGGCACGTGGCGGGGCATTTGGACTGGATGGACGGTTGGATGGACGGTTGGATGGATGGGTGAGTGAAGAGGTGGGTGGATGGGTACGTGGACAGGTGGATGGAAGGATGCACAGATGGACGAGTGAGTGGATGGATGAATGGATCGACGGATGAGTGGTGGGTCGGCAGATGGATTGCTGTTCAGGTGAGCGGATGGTCACTTCCTTGGCGTGGGGGGAGCAGTGAACCGGGGGATGTAGGCTCGTGGGCCCGTCTGCCCCTCTCCTCTCAGGAGTGGGGAGAGTGGAGGGTTTCTTCCCAGGAGGACAGGCTGTTCCTCTCTGGAGTCGCTCACCTTTCCCCACGTCCTATCTCCTTGGCAGACCCTGCACCTGCCATCCCGCCGGCAGCCTGGGCACCTGCGACCCCCGCAGTGGGCGCTGCCCCTGCAAAGAGAACGTGGAAGGCAGCCAGTGTGACAGGTGGGTGAGCCCGTCTGGCAATGAGCCTGTGAGAAGTGGCCTCAGGCTTGTGGTGGTGCGAGGAGCAAGGGGCAGGGTCCTCGCAGACTTAGGCACCCCCCTCCTGGCACCTTCCTGGAGCCCATGGCTCTGCCATCTAGGAAGTCATCTGAAGGTTTTATTACTCTGTTATGCTGTGGCCCAGCACCACCAATGGTTCATAGCCTTGAAAATACATCTTTATTTTTCTAGTTCAGAATCCTGAAAAGAAATCGCTGAAAAGGATAGGAGAGATCATCTAATCCAGGGACAGCAAATATATGACACCCGTCCCATAACCCTACCATCCCACACCCAGGGCAGACATCACTAATGGAGCACTGCCACACCCTCCCATCCCACACCAGGGCAGACATCACTAATGGAGCACTGCCACACCCTCCCATCCCACACCAGGGCAGACATCACTAATGGAGCACTGCCACACCCTCCCATCCCACCCCAGGGCAGACATCACTAATGGAGCACTGCCACACCCTCCCATCCCACACCAGGGCAGACATCACTAATGGAACATTACCACCAGACCCACCCCCGCATCATCTCCCACCAGGGCGGGCACGCTAGTGTGCACAGCAGTGTTTATCATGAGCCCTGTCGTAACCTCGGAATCCTTCTCATTGCCCTGCTCCACGGAGCTCCTGCTGAGCTGAGGTCCACCTCTCTGCCATCCCATCATGGTGCACATGCAGCATTTAAAGCTCAGCTAGGCAGAAGGACTTTGCAAAGTTTCCTCCTTCGTGTGTCTGGGGCTCCGAGCTCCGCAGTGGGGCTGGCCCACAGACGTGGTTTCCGTCCTCAGGCGCACGCTGTGTTCCTGGCTCCGGACTCTGAAACCCTTTGCAGCCAGCACAGAGTCTGCCCGGGCCCTGCTCCTCTGGCCACGGGCCCTGTGTGTGAAGTATCTGACACAGCCTGACATTGCAGACTGTCTACTCTGGGCGTCCGCGCTGGGCCCGTATTGGTTCAGGAAGAAGCCAGGGCCAAAGCCGAGTGGCAGGCCCTGGCTTTGACTCTGCCCATAGCCTCGTCCACGCATGGCCTGTGGGCTCTGGGGTGGGGACTGGACTCCCTGCTTCATCTCCCTCCTCCCGCGACCCCTCACGTGAGGAGGCAGCATGGAGTCGGGGAACCAGACCCCACCCGGTTCTCCCACGGCTCTGTCGTCCCCCCCCCCCCCCATCCTGGGCAGGGCCTCACCCGGAGCTGCCGCCCATTTGAGAGATGGGAGCCCTGCCCACGTGTGTCCTGCGGAGCCTGCGGGGCGCTGGGGCAGCAGCCGCTTCTTATGAATCAGGTTCTGCTGTCTGGGCGGCTCAGATGGGCCCCGGGCTGCAGACCAGGACTCTGTTTGTTCATCGCCTCTCAGGGCTCCTGGGAGAAATGGCTGATCCGGGGGCTGGAGTGGGGAAAGGCAGATGAACTCGCGTGTCCTGTTGCGCCAGAAAAGGAAAACAGATTTTTTTTTAAAAAGTGCTTAAAAACAAAAACAGGTCTAAAAACAACCAAGAAAAACAAAAAACAAAAACAAAACCCAGCCCAGAAGGGGCCTGAGTCCAGAGGCTGGAAGAATCGGAGCCACAGCAATCCCGCGGTGCTGGGTTCTAACGGAGTCCACCCAGTGCGAAGAGATGAGTAAATAAATACCCGGGACTACGGGCCGCGTCTTCCCTGCAGAAGAATTCCAGATTGTTAACGAGGAAGGAAGGAGGGAAAGAGAAAATCGTCCTTAGGATTTGAGTGCCGCGGGGCAGGCCTGCTGCGATGAGTGGGCGGGACTTTAAGGAGAAACGGGATGTTCTCGTTGCCCCCAGACATCTCCCTCAAAATGCATATGATGTTATGGTGGGCTCAGCCATGTCCACGATCTTTTATTCACCCCGCCCCCTCCAGGACGGGGAGCCTAACTCCCTGGACTTGCCGGTGGGCGGGGTTAGTGATTTGCTTCCAGCAACTAAGTCTGACCTTTTTGTAGCGGAGAAACCTGGCAGGCAGCACGCAACCAAGTGGTGAGGGTCAGCGTGACCAGTGACGGCGCAGGGGTCTCGTTTCCCACAATGTGTTGGGGCGAGAAGGCGCTTCGCCTCCATTTCTTCCCAATAGCCATCGCCTCAGTCTGATTATGAGAAAACACCAGACAAGCCCAAAGCGAGGGACATGCTACAAGATCAAGCAGCCAGTGCTCCTCAAAAGTGTCAAGGTCGTGGGAGCCAGGGCAGACGGAGCAGCTGGGGAGACGGAGGACGGAACCAAGTGCTACGCTGTGGGAGCAGAAAAGACGTTTGTGGGAAAGGGGCAAATCCCAGAACAGTGCGGGCTCTCAGGAATGGGAACCGGTGCGAGTCCCTGGCTTTGATCGGTGTCCTGTGGTGGTGTCGGTGTGGCCATCGGGGAAGCTGGCGGAAGCAGCCACTGGACTCTCTGTACTAGAATTTGAAATCTTCCGTAAATCCGGAAAACCATTGGTTTACGTATCCCCGGGGCTTCTGGACTTGCATGAGTCCAGCTGGGGTCCCCGAGCCTAGCCATTCACCTGGCCCCGTGGGCCTGGCCTGCTTCCATTTCAGATGTCGCCCAGGGACCTTTAACCTTCAGCCCCACAACCCAGCCGGCTGCAGCAGCTGCTTCTGCTACGGCCACTCCAAGGTGTGTGCGGCCGCTGCCCGGTTCCGGGCCCACCACATCCTCTCCGACTTCTGCCTGGGTAAGAAGAGCCCCCAGAGCCGCCTCCGACGGGCCTCTCCCAGCCCCGGTGGGCGGCCATCCTGCTCTGGGCGATCCTGCAGTGGTGGGAGGGTGGAGACGGAGGAGGGGCAGCCTCTGGCCCCAGCCCAGACGCCCCCCGCAGGCACCCATGCCAGCCATGCAAGGTGGGTCCCTCTGCCCCCACCGGTGCTCCAATGCCCCCCTGCACCCCTCTGCTCCCCCTCGGCCCTGCCTTTTCCTCAGCCTCCAGCATCCCTTATACTTGTGGGCAAGGTGGGGTATAAGGCAGCCTTCGGATCCTGTGGGGGAATTTCCAATCACTCCAGGTCAAGACTGGCCTGCCTTGGTATAGCCCAGTGCTGGGGATCTAGCTCAAGGTCCTTGCCTGCATTTATTGAGCACCTGCTGTATGCCAGGCCGTGTGCTCTTTATATGCAGGGAACCTCACGGAGTCCCCGCAGGTAGGTGCTCTCATTCCCATTTTGAAAGATGAGGCACCTGAGGCCGGGAAAAGGTAGGTAACAGAACATAGTTGTTGGCACCAGGGTTTGCCAGCGCCTGAGTTTGTCTCTCAACCGCTGTGCAGGTGTTCTCTCTGGGCCCAGGGTCCAGGGTCCAGGGGCACCATGGTGCCCTAGGTCCCCAACTCCAGGTGGCACAGGTGCATCTTTGGAGCAGGAGAGCATCAGAGCTCTGAACTCTGCATTAAATCCCAGCCTGCGTGGACCCCAGACGTGCTCCATGGCGGAGGTGGGGGGGGGGGGGAGGCACTGGGCCAGGAGGGGCGGGACCTACATCTCCCCCAGGGAGGAAGAGAGTGTCAGCCAGAGACAGAAACTCGGGCACTGGCTCCAGGGCGCCCCAGGCGTGGGGGCAGTGCGCCCTCTGCTGGACGCCGCGCAGAAAGCAGGACAGAGAGAGGCTTGGAATGGGGCACAGGAGTCTGGGATGTTAGGGGCACAGGAGCCTGGGATGTTGGCCTCCCCCGGGACCCCTGGTTTAGCTCCTAAGGACAGTCACTGTCTGTCCTCACTCTGAGCGCGGCCCTGGGTTCATCCCATTGTCTCACCATCACCCTCGGACAGAAGTTCTCAACCTTTTTGGTCTCCGAGTTCCTTTACACTCTTGGACATCATGGAGGCCCTCAAAACACTTTAATTCATGTGGGTTGTGTATGTGGATATTTTCTGTATTAGAAAGTAAAGCAGTACTTTGAAAGGATCTATTATTAAAAACAATGATAGTAAACGTACAATAAAAATGACGTCCACCTGGGAGAAGCGACTTTTTAAAAAATATATTTTTATTGATTTCAGAGAGGAAGGGGGAGGGAGATAGGAACATCACTGATGAGAGAGAATCATGGATCGGCTGCCTCCTGCACACCCCCTGCTGGGGATCGAGCCCGCAACCCGGGCATGTGCCCTTGAACGGAATTGAACCCGGGACCCTTCGGTCCACAGGCCGATGCTCTATCCATTGAGCCAAAGCGGCGAGGGCAGAAGTAACCTTTTAAAAGACTAACTTTGTGAGAGCGCGCCCCTTGTTCTCCATTTCTGCGCATCTTCCTGCGGTCTGGCTTCACAGAAGTCGGCTGGTTCTCACCACGGCTTCTGCCATTGTCTGTTGTGATGTCACACATCTTGTGGCTTCTGGAAAACTCCACTCTGCTTGTGAGAGAGAGAGAATAGAGAATACAAATACATCTTAGTGTTAGTAAGAAGACAGTGTGACATCATGGACCCCCTGAGAGTCTCTGGGATCTCCCAGGGTATTCATACAAACGCTGAGAATTGCTGCTGGGACCATAAGTACGTCATTGCCCCCAATTTGCAAATGAGGAAACGACTTCAGAGAGGTTAAGTCACTTGCCCAGGGTCACACAGCCAGGGAGGAGCAGAACATAGTCTGGGACCGAGGAGGCCCGGGCCTCCCCTTTCTGACTTCTTTCCCTTTCTTCATCCCTCCCTCCTCACCCTTCAGGTGCCCCGGGTGTTGGGCCTCCACCCCATCCCCCCAGCCCCCTGGGGTCACTTGCTCTGTGCTAGACTGTGCGTGGTGTGATGGCTACACTGCCGTCACCAGCGCGAGTGTGGACTGGACTGGGACGGGACCGAGGCTGGGTTCCCATTCACGCTTGACAGCTTCCTAACCAGGCAGCCTCCCGGGTGCAGGGGGCTCATGACACACGCCCTGCGAAGGACAGGGGCTGGGAGGGCACTGGCCAGGAAGGTCTCTTCAGTCCCAACCCCCCACGTTGGGGTCTGCGGGCTGTGTCTTCATGTTTGCTCAAAGCCTGTGGAGAGGCAGCACAGGCCCAGAGCTCTGATCACACCCCAACCAGGGCCAGGTCCTGGGCTTTCTAGCTTCTTCTGGGGCTGCCTCCCAGCCTAAGAGCCCGCCCTGGCTCTGGGATGGGGATGTGAGCCGGCTGTGAGGTTGGAGGGTGGAGGCCACCCTCTAGCCTCTCACGGGGCCTGCGTGTGTGTTGCTGTCCAGGAGCCGATGGCTGGCAGGCCAGCAGCGCGGGGGAGCCAGAGCGGCCCGCACGGTGGAGCCCCAGGGGCCTCCTGCTGAACCCCGAAGCCGAGGAGGAGCTCACAGCACCAGGTACCTCCAGCCACAGGCAGCAGGACCGCGGGAGCCTGTTTCCTGTCGCTGCTCAGACACATGGCCACCAGCGCGGTGGCTGGAAACAGCACAAGTTCGCCTCTCGGTGTTCCAGACAGGAGTCTGGAGGGGTCTCTGGGCTGACATGGAGGTGTGGGCAGAGTGCGTCCCCAGAGGCCTCCCAGGGAATCCGCGCCCGCCTCCGGCTTCCGAGGCCACTGCGTTCCTTGGCGAGGCCTCTGCCTCCGCCTTCAGGGCTGGTCCGCTTCCTCGTTTCCCGTCGCTCTGGCGCCCACCCCTCTTCCATCCTCGGCCTGCCTCTTCCATCTTCTAAGGACCCTGTGACCATGTGGGGCCCAGCTGGGTAATCCATGTTCATCTCTACTTTCAGGCCACTGATTAACAGCCTGATCTCCACCTGCCACCTTAACTGCACCTCCCCCCAGCCCACCCGCCGCCATGCAGCATAACGTACTCACCGTGCTGGGGGTTAGACCCAGACACCCTGAGGGGTCGTTTTCTGCCGACCACGTGCCCTACGGCATGGGCTGGAGCCCTGCTTCCCGGTCACAGCAATGCCTCCCAGGGCTCCTTCAGGCCACTGTCGCGCCCCAGGCAGTCCCTGCATTCTTCCCATCAGCCCCTCACCCCCCACCCCCAAGGACTGCACCCCATGCCAGAGCCAACTCCAGTGGAAAGCATGGCCTCTGGGGGCCGTCGGCGCCTGCTCAGCCCCCCACGTGACACGTGTCGCTGGTCCTCGCTCTGAGTCCCACTCCATCTGACGCGTGTGGTCCGTGTGGCTCTGCCTGGGGCGGGCGGCAGGTGCCTCTGCATGTCCTCTGCTCCCACACACACTCCTCTGTCCCACGGACTCACCCGAGAGACCCCCGGTCAGACGTGCTGGCACGGAGAAGGTCAGGACAGTGACCGCAGGGCACTAGCCCAGGGGTGGCCCCAGGGGTGGCCGAGCTGCCTGAGCACCTGCTGTGCAGGGGCCTCTGCCTTCCTACTCCTGTCGCTTTATCTTGTCTGGATGTTTAGTTGCCAGTAAAACCAGCAGACATGTAAGATCAGGCTAATGAAGTGGATCCGGTCACAGCCTTCCTCTCTTGTCTCCAGAGAAGTTCCTGGGCGACCAGCGGTTCAGCTACGGGCAGCCCCTCACCCTGACCTTCCGGGTCCCTCCCGGGGGCTCCCCGCTCCCCGTGCAGCTGAGGCTGGAAGGGGCCGGCCTGGCCCTGACCCTGCCCTACTCCCGCCTGTCGGGCCCCCAGGACGCCGCGCAGCCCGGGGAGGTGCAGCTCGAGTTCCAGTAAGTGTCCTGCTCTGTCCCGAGAGGGGGCCGGTGGTCAGGTGACCCTGAGGTCCAGGCATGCCGGGAGCCCCAGCAGCCTGCCTCAGATTCTGGTTTTACACCCTCCCCCCCACCTCCCCATCAGGCTGCAGGAGACCTCAGAGGACGCGGACCCCCCGCTGCCCCCCTTCCACTTCCAGCGGCTGCTCGCCAACCTGACCGCTCTGCGCGTGCGGACCCGCCCCAGCCCATCCGGTCAGTGATGACAAGGACGCCGCAGGGCAGCTGGGCCCGGCTCCCGTGTGGAGTCCTCAGGCATTGTCCCCACGTGGGGACGTGGTTATTGTCCCCATTTCACCACGGAGGGGTCTGAGGCCCAGAGAGGTCGGGACCTTGGATCCATGGAACCAGTGGGCAGCTGTGGGTGCTGAGGGCAGGGGCCGGGGCCGGGCAGGCCGGGCCTGAGGATGGCAGCTCGGAGCTACAGGTGCATGGCCAGGGAGGCAGCCGAGAGCCACTGGTGCCAGCACATGGTCTAGGGTCACCGCTGCGAGGGGCCCACTGCGTGACAGGACCCCCAGACTTACGCCCAGGGGCTGAATGGCTCCTTCGAGGCCAGCCCTTTCTCCTCTCTGAGTCCGAGGCTTGGGGGTGGAACCCAGCCTGGTCCAGCTCCTTCTCTTTGCAGCTGTGGTTGGCTTGCCTTCACCCCCAGACCGCCCCCCACAAAACTCCCCTGCTCCCAGGTCACTCCCAGACCCCCTCGCTGAGGCTCCTGGCAGGAAGTTCATTGTCACCTTTTCCAGCAGCTTCCAGCAGCTTCCATCATTCACTCAGCCTCCAGTCACCAGACGCTTACAGGCACCCACATAGCCAGCCCGTGCTGGGTGCTGGGTGCTGGGGGCGAACTGGAGAGGCAGGTGGACACCCTGACCCTCCATCCACCCGCCCCCGAGCTCCCCCTTCCCATGGATAACGTTCGGGCACATCCCTCCAGGCCCTTCCGTGGGCATGACTTAGTCTGACCTTTTAAATGTAGAAATAGGGTCGCACAGTGCAGTGCCCGGCAGCCTGCTGTTTGCAGCTCTCGCCGTGTCTGGCGGCTTGACCTCTGTCATCACCCGCGGGAGAGCCTGCCCGTCTGTGGGCACGTGGACCGTTCCGTGGCCCAGATGCTCCACGAAGTTCAAGCAGCCCCGTTCGCAGCCGAGGAGTGGTTTCCGGTTCCCGCCCCGCACGCAGGGCTGCGGGACCAGGACAGAGCGGCCCATCGGGGCTTCGTGTCCTCGCCCACGTGTGTCCTCGGGACGGACCCCCCAAAGCGGAAGTGTGAGGCGGAAGGGGCACGTGTTACGTGTTGACGTGTGCCGCCACATTTCCCACCAGGAAGGCTGCGCCCCACGCTCCGATGACGAGGGTCCTGCACGCTCCGCCCTCCGTGGGTTCGCCAGCATTCCCAGGGCCCTGTTGTCATATTCTGCCCAGAGATTCCGGTTGTTTCCGTAGGAAGGAGGGTCTGACGGGAGCCCCTCTGCCGCCAGAAGCAGCGCCTCCTGATTTATGTTCACACGCGGCCGCTCCTCGCCGCATCGGCTTTTCAATGCCTGACACGCGGCGGGCGGCACCATCGCTGTTTAATGTGCGTCTTCCATGACCCCCGAGAGAGGACGTCCTCCCATAACGTTTCCAGTTACACCGACTGCTCGTCCTGAAAATGGCCTCGTTTTCCTTTGCTCTTTATTTGACTGTTTTTAAAAAATGATAAATGAGCCATGGGCTGCCTGTATATCATGGGCAATAACCCTCAGCCTGTCACGTGTGTGAATAGGAAGGTTTGGGGGAGAAACATTTATCTCTCTCTCTCTCTCCCCCGCTTCGCTCCCAGGCCAAGTGCTCCTGAGAGAGGTCCGGCTCCTGTCGGCCCAGCGGGGCCTCTCCCCCCCAGCCTCCTGGGTGGAGACGTGCTCCTGTCCCAAGGGATACGTGGGCCAGTTCTGTGAAGCCTGTGCTCCGGGTTACAAGAGGGAGACACCCCGGGGGGGTCCCTATGCCAACTGTGTCCCCTGCACCTGCAACCAGCACGGCACCTGTGACCCTAACACAGGTGAGTGTCCCGGCACCCCGTCGGGGCTGCACCCAGAGCGGGTCGGCTGTGTGCTGTGTCAGTGCCCTCCGAACACAGTGCCAATCAAGTGAGTCGCCGAGGTCCTCCATGCTCTGGGCACCGTGTTAGCCACCACATCACTGAATCCTGCAAAACCCCCCGGGGATGCCAGGGCCGATAGGGTCACCTCTACCTGGTGAGGGGCCTAAGGCGCAGGGAGGCCACATGGCCAGTAGGTGGCAGAGCTGCTCCTCCCACAAGCTCACTGCCTGCGGTTCCTCCCCATGGACCGGAGAGGAAACCCAGAAGGACCTCCCTGGAGGTCGCTGGGCAGGAGGTGCTGGACGGGGCTGGACACAGGCCTCTCACACAGGCTGTGGGGGACCAGCACCCTGCTGCTGCCCAGGAGCAGGCGGGGTCTCAGAAGGGAAGCCCTGATCAGCTTTCCGCAGGCCCCGTCGGGAGCTGACAGAGGACAGGCGTCTGGGAATCAGCAGACTGGCCAGGAGGACGCACATACAGCATAGGCGCCTCTGCCAGGCTTGTGCCTGTGGCAGGCATCACCAGTCGAGCCCAGATGGGGCCTCGTAATCCCTCCCTGCAATGCTCCAGGCATTCCCTATCGAGAAAGCAGAACCCACTCATGAGATGGGACCAACCTGTCATCCCTCAGATCCCCTGGCCGTGCCACGCCTTCCTGCCCAGCAAGTCCTCGTGTGTCCAGTGGGCGTGGCCGTTGCTATGCACCCTGGACAGAAGGAGGCGTTATGAGTGTGTGGGTGCTGGGCCAAGGCAGGGACCAGTAGAGAGCAGGGCAGGCGTGATGGTTCCCCTTGGACCCCGCCTCCACTTCCACCCGGTTCCCTCTTTCCCCCGGGGCAGTCTCACCAACCAGGCTCCTGGCCCAGTCCCTGGCCGGCGCCTCTGTCCCCAGAGTCCCCCACTCTAAGCAGACTCCAGGTGCTGTGGGCTGGAGAAGGGGTTTGCAGAATCCCCCACCACCAGAAACCTGTGGGACCCACAGACCCCATAAATGGAGCCTCATATCACAACCAGAATTCTGGGTCTGTCACTGTCCCATTGGGCCCCTGCAGTTAGGAGAGCATGGAGGAAGGGAAAAGGAAAACTGAGAAAGACGTTAGCTGTGCTGCCTGCTGCTTCAATTATAGGTTTGGGAATAGAATCTAAGAATGATAACTAACAATAATTCTGCGTGCCAGGGGCTGCACAGAGCACTCTGGCTGCATTAAATCCTGGTGGAAACCTTTGAGGTCAGAGCCCAGTGGAGGTTGTTGTACCCATTTTGCAGGTGAGGACATTGAGGTGTCCTCAGTTAGACTGTTTGCACAGGTTCACTCAGTGGACATGAACCTGAGGTGGACTCTTCATCCCCGGGCCCTGCTGCCTCCTTGCGAGGCTCCCCGCTGTTCTGCTGAGACGTGCCTTGTGACCCCCGCCACCAGGAGCCCGCTCCCTGTCTCTGGAGTTTTCTTGGCTCAGACAGTGCTAAACAGGTGCTTATCTTGTCCCTCAGGGATCTGCCAGTGCAGCCACCACACCGAGGGCCCGTCCTGTGAGCGCTGCTTGCCAGGTTTCTATGGCAACCCCTTTGCAGGCCGAGCCGACGACTGCCAGCCTTGCCCGTGCCCTGGACAGTCGTCCTGCACGACCATCCCAGAGAGCAGGGAGGTGGTGTGTACCCACTGTCCCCCGGGCCAGAAAGGTGAGTGGCTTGTGCCCTGGGTCCTGCCCCTGCCTGGGCTCCCGGAGTGGGGTCCTGGGTATGGAGTGGGGCAGATGAGGGAGGGCCGGCTTAGGGGTGGCAGGTTTGACCTCTGGGGATACTGAGTCCCATGGCACCTTAGTCAGGGCCCGGCTACTGTGGGTTCCCAGCAGAACTTGGGCCACTGAGCATAACCAGGTGAGACTGTGAAAATCCCCATGTCTGGGCCCAGGCCCCACAGAGCCTGGCTTAGCGAGGGATGCGGCTCAGGAGTCTGTATCCCTGAGTTCCCTGGCAGATGCGTCAAGGCAGAAAACCTCTGGTTGTACTTGCAGCCTTTAGCCCTGGTTGGTAGCACAGTGGTTAGAGCATCTGCCTGAGAACCATAAGGTCTCAGGTTTGATTCCTGGTCAAAGGCATGTACCTGGGTTGTGGGTTCAATCCCTGGCCCTGGTTGGGGAAGCAACCCATCGATGTGTCTCTCTCACATCCAAGTCTCTTTCTCTCTCCTCCTCCCTCCCTCCCAATCTCTCTGAAAGAAATCAATGGAAAAACATAGGCTTGGGTGAGGATTAACAAAACGAAAAGAAGGCTCAGCTTTTAGAAAATGCCAGCCTCCCCGATCCTCATTCCCACGCGGATGCAGCCCGCCCCGCACATCCGCGTTTTAACCAGCTTTGCTGGGATAGCACTCACACGCCCTGCGATTCACCCACTTCAAGTGCACAACGCAAGACTTTTTTGGTTTATTCTGTTATTAATTTTTTCAAATTATGGCAACATATGTAGCATAAAATTCGCTATGTTAAGCATTTTTTAAAAATATGTTTTTATTTTATTTTAGAGAGAGAGGAAAGGACAGGGAGAGCGAGATAGAAACATCAATGAGGAGAGAGAATCATAGATGGGCTGCCTCCTGCATGCCCCCTATTGGGGATCAAGCCCCCAACCTGGGCATGTCCCCTGACCGGGATTCGAACTGTGACCTCTTGGTTCATAGGTCGATGCTCAACCGCTGAGCCACGCCGGCCGGGCTTAAGCATTTTTAAGTGGACAGTTCCGTGGCATTAACTGCTCTCATATTGCTGTCCAACCATCACCGCCTTCCTTCTCCAGAACTTCTTTTACTTCTTCTTTTTGTATTTTCATCCTGACCCCGCAGCCTCCTTCCCGGAGCTCACAGCGGCCTCCTGCCCTGGGAGCTGTCCTCTCCCAGGTCCAAGCGAATGGCTGGTTACCTGCGGGGCCTCGGCCTTCATCACCAGCTTCCATCTCCTCCTGCCCGTCTTACTTCATGTCTATCTCAGAGTCCCAGGGCCAGGCACCTGCGTCTCCCCTGAGCTCCGCTCAGACCCTTCTCTTCCCATTTTTTTCTTTTCTTTCTTAGTATTCCTCCCCTCCATTTTCAAGGTTGCCTGCCTTAGTGATGTTAGCTTGACTTCAACCGATCGATGAGCACTGAGGACACGGGGACTGTCTTTCGCAGTGACAGTGGCTGTTAATTAAATCATAAAGCGAGTAATACGCATTGCAGCGATTGGACCCGCCCGTAAACGTGTTAAGAGGAACATAACGTGCAGGTGGCAAGAGGACCGTGCGCCCGTCGTCCCGCCACCCCCAGGGGCCCGTGGGACTGTGGGGTCTGTGGGTCCCCAGCCGTCTGTCTCATGCAGACATATACCAGAGGGGGCGTGGATGTTCTCTTATGTCCCATCTGTGTCCAGAGTGGACCTCCCAGGTCACAACCCGCCAGAAGCCTCCTCGGGCACCACCTTTCCTGAGACTCCCAGGGACCCTGAGGCCTGGGAGATGGGGCAGCAACCCCAGTTCAAGCCCCGGAGGCAGGGCAGGAGCCGGAAATCGCAGTCCAGAGGAAGGTCAGGACCCCTGGAAGCAGGAGAAGTAACGGGAGCAGGAACCGCAACGAGGAAGCAGCCACAGCTCAGGTGGGATGTGAGGGAGAGGAGGACGAGGAAGAGGGTGGCAGCAACACTGAAGACGGTGACAAGGAAGATGATGCAGAGAGTGACGGGGAAGACAGTGATGAAGATGAAGATGAAGAGGATGAAGATAATGATCAAGATGACGATGGATGATGATGATGATGACAAAGGTAATGATCAAGATGAAAATGGTGACAGTGAAGAGACTGATGGTCGAGATGGTGATGAAGATGATGACGAAGGGGACAGATGGTGATGAAGATGCTGCTGCTAAGGAAGGGAAGGTGGTTCTGATCAAGATGAAGTTCATGGATGATGATGAAGAGACTGATCAAGATGATGATGAGGGTGGTGGTGAAGATGATGACCAAGGTGCTGATGAGGAGAACGGTGATGGGGAATAGGAGATGTCAGCCACTGCTGTGGACCGTTTACTGGCCAGGCCCTGTGCTAGGAGCTTCACACAAGTGATCTCCCCAAACCTCCCGATAGTCCCGCCCCACTGTGCAGATCAGGACCCCGAGTCCAGAGACGCACAGTGACTTGCCCAAGACCACACAGCCAGCTGCCGGCTGAGCTCGGCCCCGCCCCGGCCAGCTGACCCCGGAGCCCACCCTCACCCCTGTGGCCCGGCAGCCGGCCTTCCTCGTGCCTGCTCCTCCACACCAGCCCTTTCTTCCCCTAGGACGGCGCTGTGAGACCTGTGACGATGGCTTCTTCGGGGACCCGCTGGGGCTCTCTGGGGACCCCCAGCCTTGCCGGCGGTGCCAGTGCAGCGGGAACGTGGACCCCAACGCCGTGGGCAACTGCGACCCCCTGTCTGGCCACTGCCTGCGTTGCCTGTTCAACACGACAGGTGCTCGCTGCGAGCGCTGTCGGGAAGGCTTCTACGGCAGCGCGCTGGCCCCGCGGCCCGCGGACAAGTGTGTGTGTGAGTCCCACCTCCCGGCCAGCCGCCGCTCCGCGAGGCTGTGCAGCCTCGGCAGGTTCCTCGCCTTCTCTGCTTCTTGTCCAGAAAGTGAGAGGGTTTGCTCTTCTCCACGCTCTCCCTCAGCCTTGGGATCTGATCAGCTCTGACCTGTGATGTCCTCCTGCCTGTCTCACTCTCCACAGGGAGCTCAGGGGACTGTCCCGATGGCCTCGGCGCCTGTCACCTGTCACATTCCCCGCCCCTGGGCCCCAGTCGGGCTGTGCCCCCTTCCCTGCCTACTGCCTGGTTAACACGCAGCCCGGTGCCCCCGCTCAGAGGGCCGAGGTGCACGCCACCCGGGAAGGCTCCAGAGCGCTGCAGGGAGTTGCTCAGGGTTTGCCCCCACTTGCTCCTGGGCCCTTTCTCCGAGTGGCACTTGTCAGCTCTCTGCTGGCCTCTTGTTTATGGGGCTCAGGGGAGCTGGGTCGAGTCCCAAACAGTGGATCCAGGGGTCTGTCTGCCTGTGACCCGCGACTGAGCCTCTGGCTTCTCTCTAGCCTGCGGGGCCCAGGGCAGGCTCAGGGCCCGGGGCCGCCTCTCCAAGGGTAGATCGCAAATGGGCTGTGATGGGAGCCTGGCCCTCGAGCCTCCTGTCACAGCAGCGTGGGAGTCTGGGCTGACTGAGCCATCTCCACGGGCTGCCCGTCTTCCCTGCACCTCCTGGACCCCAGAGCTTGGGCAGATGATCTACATGGTTTCCCGACTCCCTCTCCTGCTCCCACCCCCAGCCTGCAGCTGCAACCCCGGGGGTTCGGTCAGTGTGCGGAGACCCTGCGACCCGGTGAGCGGCCAGTGCGCTTGCCTGCCTCACGTCACCGGACGGGACTGCGGCCGCTGCAGCCCAGGCTTCTATGACCTCCAGCCCAGGAGGGGCTGCCGGAGGTGGGTGGGGTGAGGCTGTGGGTGCACTGCCCCTAGGGTCCCCCCCGGCAGTGGAAGGAAGCAGCAGGGGGCCCCCAGAGAGGGGCCTGGCTTGGAATGTGCATCCCAGGCCCATTGCCAGGTACACAGTGTCCTACCCTGAAGGGGGACAAAGGGACAGTCCCTTGGGGGTCAGACTCACGGCCCTGCCAGCCCAGGATGCAGGCCAAGAGCATTCCTAAGGGATGTCCAGGTGGGCAGGGGGCCGGTGTGGTGTCAGATTCCCTTCTCAGTGACGCCTCACTCGGTGACATTTTGGCCACAGCAGCACCCCAGGCAGTGCCTTTGGGGAGCAGTGGACTCCAGGGAAATGCCCGGGGAAGCAAACAGAGCTCTGCTTTGCGTGACTTCTCAGAGTCTTTACTGTGCTGAGTGCCTCGTGACTTTCCTTCGGGGCATCGTCTCCAAGGGGCACATGTCCCCGCAGCCATCGTGTAGGTGCGGGGCCGCCTCCCCGGGCGCAGCTCAGGGGAAGCTGTTGGAAATGGACCGACATGGAGATGGGACCTCGGGAGCACAGGGCGCGGTCCTAAGGCCCCTCCCCAGCGGCAGCAGCATCAGCTGGGCTGGGAGTGGTCCCGAGCTCGCTCACACCCGGTCCTTCCCTGTCACAGCTGTACGTGCCACCCGCTGGGCTCCCAGGAGAACCAGTGCCACCCCGAATCTGGGCAGTGCCCCTGCCGCCCGGGCGTCGAGGGCCAGGCCTGCGACAGATGCCAGCTGGGTTTCTTCGGCTTCTCCATCAAGGGCTGCCGGGGTAAGAAGCCGGGTCCTTCCTGGCTCCCTGGAGGATGTGGCCTGGGGTTTCTGGGCAAAGAGGCCCACGGGGAAGGTGGCTGTGCCGTAGGAGAGAGAGGTCAGACCCAGGCAGGTCTCAGCAGCCACGCAGACGCGCAGTGCGTGAGCAGAGGGTGCCGTGGGGCCGGGATCCTGTGGACAGGCCCATGCCTCACCTCTCTGGGCTTCAGGTTCCTCGCTTGTGCAGTTAGATTGCGTGACAGTTCCTCGGATGCAGGAACTCAGAAACAAGTCAGCATCTCGGTCATCACCTCTGACCTCTGACCCGGTCTCCAGGGAAGGACCCAGGAGTGTCCTTGAGCTGCCCAAGGGGGTCTGGAGCAGCCAGGTGTGAGGCTGCAGGAGCTGGGGCTCCGGTGTGGGTGGCTCTCAGGACACTCAGCGCCATCTGCCTGTCCTCCCCACCCCCCTCCCCCCACCCCCACCCTGCAGCCTGCAGGTGCTCCCCGCTGGGCTCCGCCTCGCCCCAATGCCACGAGAACAGCACGTGTGTGTGCAGGCCCGGCTTCGTGGGCTACAAGTGTGACCGCTGCCAGGACAACTTCTTCCTCACGGCCGACAGGGCGCGATGCCAGGAGTGCCCGTCCTGCTACACCCTGGTGAAGGCGGAGGTGAGCCCGCCCACCTCCAGCTCCGGGCTGGGCACTGGGAACTGCCCGCTCATCCACAGTTCTCAGGATTTCCGGGGCCACCAGCTGCCTCCTCCCCGTGTCCACCCAGCTCCCTGGCCCATGCCAGTCTGGGCCAGCCCCCACCTCTGCCCTTCCCCTGCTCCTCAGTGGACAGCAGCTCTTGACCCATTTTCTTGCCGACCACCCCGGTCTCACACTTTCTCAAGGTCAACGGGAATGAGGCCACAGACGGCCGTTGGTGGGATGGGCCAGGAGGGTGATGCCCACGCTGGGCACAGAGAGAATCCCCAGCAGGGAGGCGTGTGGTGCGGGGTCAGGAGCATGAGCGCGGGGCCCCTCCCCAGCCCTGTCAGTTGTCACGTGCCCAGGCAGCTGGCAGTCTTGCTTCAGTGTCTCTCTCCTCCAAAATGGAGCGAGTTCAGGCCTGCAACCCCTCACCTGAAACCCGTGAGGCCAGCTTTTGGAAGATGGTGCCGTAGACAGAAAAGATGACCGAAGCCGAATATTAGGCACCACCCCCGCGGCACCTGGGCCAGCCCCTCACCGAACCCAGTGGTGCACCCGCAGGAAAACAGCCGAATGTGCACAATGAGGGGCAGTAACGCCCACAGGAGAATCCTTCAGGACGGTTCTGCTTCCAAATGAGTTCATGGTTATTTAACCCGGTTTTGCCATCAAGTCGGAAACGGAAGGCCTTATGGTTTTTCAGAGCCCTTTGAACTTTTGAATTGAGGAGGGGCTGAGGCCCTGCCACCCCTGCCCCTTAGGGTGGTTACAGGGTGAACGTGAGCTGCTGTGTGGCCGCCGGTCGCCCCCAGCTGGCTCCCAGCAAGCGCTCTGTGAATGCATACCGTCCGGGTGATTGTGAGAGCGGTGCCAGGAGGCGCTGCTTAGCATCCTCGCGCAGCCAGCAACTTCCCAGGCGCCCCTGCTCTGTGCCAAGTCCTGGGCGGACAGCAGGCCAGGCAGGAAGTCTCCTGGGCTCCTCTTCCCAGCCCCCCTCCGTCGGCAGGACAGAGCTGTGGTGGGCTGAATGCCTGCAGGTGCTGTGGGGGGGGGGAGGGAAGGGCAGCTCCGAGCATGGGGTGGGCAGGGCTGGTTCTCAGAGGTCTAGTGTGTCCTTAGCGGTGAGACGCAGGGACCCTCAGGGAGGGCATCACGGGCACAAGTCGGGGGGTGGGGGGTGGCGGTGTCCAGGCTGTGTCTCCTTCCTGTCCCCTCCAGGCTGCCAAGCTGAAGACCAGGCTGACCCTGATGGAGGGGTGGCTGCAGGGGTCTGACTGTGGAAGGCCCTGGGAACCAATGGACTTTCTGCAGGGAGAGGCCCCTCGGGGGGACAGCTACCAGGGCCACCACCTACTGCAAGGTACAAGGGGAGGCCGGGAGGCAAGGGGAGCGCTGGCTGGTCAGATGCCCCCTTCACTCTGGTCTCCGATGCTTGGAGGGCTCCCAGCTCAGCCCCAGAGAATCCACTTGCTGGGAGAGCCTGTCTGACATCCCTGCCACTGTGGGCTCCTCCCACGACACAGTCCTGCCTCCCCATGGACCTCTCCTCCAAGGCCCTTGCCCAGTGGTACTTTATTAATATCAGCCTCTTTACTGTAGCATCGGTCCCGCCCCCGGGCCCCACCCAGACTGTCAGCTCAGCGAGACTGTAAATCTGAGTTCGGTCTCTAATGCACGCACTCAAGGCGCTGTCCCAGGTGCTGAACAGGTGTCTCCCTGGCGTAGAACACAAATAAGTAGATATGGAAAAAAGACTCTTACAAACGCCAGGTGGAGTGTGGCCTGACACACTGAAACTTTGGGAGCCTTGAAGGCAAATTGATTATTTTGTGAAATGTCATGTTGATAAATACCCATACTCCTTCGAGCTGAGCACGGTTAGTAAAACCAATGATCAGAACAGGGAGCTGCGTGCTGCAACGCCCGTTCTGAGCCCCGCTGCCACTTGCACTGCTGACTCGAGGCGCTTTTAGTGCGGCCCCAGGTTTGGGGATGTCTTGTGGCTCTAGAAGGTCTGGCTCCTGCCAGTTCCCTGTCTGCGGCTGACTTCCTGTGTGCGGGACCTTGGGTGCCTGGGCCTCAGCCTTTGCATCTGTAAAATGGGAAGGCTCTTCCTTGGGACCTGACTGGTGGTGCTCAGGCCTGGTGCTGGCAGCAAGCTGTGCCCAGGAAGAGCAGAGGGCACCGATGGGGCCCCCCGAGGGTGGGGGCTTCAGTGTGAAATCTCAGCCGCTCTGTGACCCCCTGGATTGCGGGCTTTCTGCAGGGTTCCGGGATGCCTTCCTGGTGCAGGTGACAGGCCTTGAGGGTGCTGTGAAGGCTGCCCGGGAGCAGCTGCAGGCGCTGAGCAGGGGTGCCCGCTGTGCCCAGGCCGGAGCCGACAAGACCTGCATCCAGCTGGCAGACCTGGGAGTGGCACTGGCGTCCTCAGAGGAGGAGATCCTGCACGCAGCCACCGTCCTCGCATCTCTGGTACCCGGGGAGCGCCCTCCCCACCCTGAGCCCGGGCTCCATGCCTGTGGCCCCGGGGACGCCTCCTTTTCCTTTGGGGAGGCTTGGTTCCTCCCCGGCCAAATGGGAGGCACAGAGAGCCTCCTCCGCTGGTCCAGTGAGGTAACGTGCCGGGAACGAGGCATAGCCAAGCAGGCAGTGAGCGAGTGCCCGCAGGGGGTGGGGGTCATGACGCACTTCCATGTTCCAGGGCTCTGCTCCCCGGATGCTGACTGAGAGCAGCGTTTCTGAAGTAACTGGGGCTGCCCGGCTCTGCCCGGTCACTCAGCCAGGCGTGGCCCCTTGCCCTGCAGGGCCGGGCCATCCGTTCTCCTCTTTTCCTCCTTTCTCTAAAGGTGGTTCCCCAGGAGGTCCCCGGCCAGCCCACCAACTGGAGCCGCCTGGCCACAGAGGCCCGTGCCTTCGCCAGGAGGTGAGCCCCGGACCCTGGGAGCGTGGTGAGGTCCTGCCCACACCTTATGAAGGGAGCCCAGCCCTTCTTCTAGGGGTGCCAGGGTCAGGGTCAGCCCCACAGGTGTCCCCACTAGGAGTTGGAGTCAGATGAGGACAAGCGCTGCCTGGCTGGGGGAAATGTCGCCCCCATGGGAAGGATTGGTGTGAGCACCTCTGAGATGCCAGGGATGGGGCTCAAAGGCACCTTGGACGACCGAAGGCACCCACACATCCCGTCTTTTTTAAAATAACAGCTTTATTGAGATAAAATTTGCATATCCTAAAATGCACCTATTTAAAGTGTACAATCCAGTGGTTTTGAGTGTATTCACAGAGCTGTGCAACCAACCCCACAATCATTTAAAACATCTCATCACCCCAAAACAAACCTGCACCCTCGCGATCACTCCCCATTTCTCTTCAACCTCCCCAGCCACTGGCGACCACTAACTCCTTTCTGTGCCTATAGACTTCCCTATTCTGCACATTTCCCATAAGTGGGATCACACAGTCTATGGTCCCTGGCGTATGGTTTCTTCCAGTTAGTAGAATGGTTTCAAGGATCCCCCACGTGTAGCATACCCAGTACTTCATTCCTTTTCGCAACCAAGTAATGTTATTGTATGGCTATGACGCGTTTCGTTTACCAGTCGTCCATCGACGGGTGTTGGGGCTGTGTCATCCACTGCCTTTAAGAAGCAGCTTAAGGTCCTAAAAACCCAGAATCTGCCGCAGTCTTCCCCTTTGCCTGTACTCTAGGGACCTTAGACCCATTTCACAGATGAGAAAACAGATTCAGAGACGGTAAGCGACTTGCTTAAGGACACACACCTTGCAAGTGAGAGAGTCAGGATTGAAACCCAGGCTCTCTTGACCACCCTCTTCTATGCTGCCTTCATTAGGGTGACTATATAACTTTATTGTCCAAGATGAGATTTCATGGGTGATACAGGGTCCTATTCCTCATTCTTCCAGGACAACAGGTATACACGCTATGTAACAGGGACAGGGGTGTGCCTCCCCTTCCTGTCCATCTTCGTCACATGTCAGGCAGAGAGGGCGCTGTTCTCTGGGGTGGCAGGAGGCCCAGGCGTGGGGGCTGTGGGTTGGCGCCACGGCCCTCTTCCTTGTGAGCCCTGGGCCATGGTCGGTGGTATTTTCATTCAGCCACAAGGACACTGCTGCCAAGATCACGGCCACTGCTCAGAGGGCTCTGCGTGCCTCCAACGCCAGCTACACGCTTCTCTGGAGGCTGGTGGAGGGCAGTGTGGCTCTGGAGGCCCAGCGGGAGCTGGAGGACAGGTGAGCCCTCCCGGGAGTGGGTGGGAGCTTGTTTGCCTCCTGGAATCGACGGGGCCTGGCCAGAGGCTGTTGGTTCCGGACCTGGCTTCCTTTCCCTGACAGGCTGTGGGGTGGGTCAGGATGTGTGGGGTCTTGGGCCCGATTGCTGGTGTCACAGGGACCCACGCATGCGTGGGGGTGCAGCTCAGCCTCCGGAGAGAAGGACAACAACCTGAACGAGGCGGACCCTCTCTCGCCTGCAGTAACCCCAGCCCCACCCCATGTCCCCGAGACAGCTCCTCTCCGCCACCCGCTTCCGTCTTCGCCTCTACTTCCCTGCTGTGGTGGCCTCTTTATATCTCTCTTGGTCAAAGGGTCAGTGGAGACCCACCAAGATTTGCCTGAGCCCCAAGGGGACTTCCTAGATGGGAGAATCTGATTGGTCCAGCTCAGATCAGGTAGCCAGCCCTGAGCCAATCAGCATGGCTGGGTGACCCACTCCTGTGGGGGCTCTGGCTCTCGGAGAAGGGGTGAGGGATGGGAGGGAGCCAGGTGGAGGTATCCACCCTAGCAGTGCCCATGGTGGGAGGAGCTGGCTGGGGTGGGTATGGGCAGCTGGACCGGACAGGAGAGCTGTTCTAGTTGGTTGATTACAGCAGCTCAGGGCTAAAAGGCCACAGAGCGGTCATGCAGCCCAGGGGTCGCCATGTCCAGGATCACCTGAGGGCACAGCTGAGCCCAGACCCAGCCTGGGCCGCTGCCCCTTTCCCAGCGCCAGGCATCTTCCTCCTTACGATCCATCCAGAGGAGCCAAACATTTGCAAAGCGTGTGGTTCTCAAGTGGACACCAAGTGTGAGCCCTTCAGAGAAGCGTGACTGAATTGAGTGAATGAAGAAACAAGAATGTGGTCCTTCTACTGCCGTGTCCATTCATTCGAAATGGGCAGAGTGGCGGCCAGTTTCTGCGGCCAGCTGCTGGTGCCCCTCCACAGAGGGAGGGGGAGCGGGGAGAGGCCTTCGAACATCCAGGGCTGGGGGAGGGGCGCAGGACCGTGATGGGGAAGGGGGGCCCTGCGCCCTGTTCCTCGGGCCACCTTGACTCTGTCTCCCCTCAGGTACCAGGAGGTCCAGGGGGCCCAGAAGGCTCTGGGCACAGCTGTGGCAGAGGCGCTGCCCGAAGCGGAGAGGGTGCTGGCCGCCGTGCAGCAAGTTGGCGCAGACGTAGCCCCGCACCTGACCTCGCCGGCCGCCCCTGCAGCACTGGTCAGCTCGGCCGCGCTCCGAGCTCTGTGGGGGTGGGACAGGGGAGAGCGTGGCAGCTGGGAGACCAGCGGGGCCCAGGGAGAGGCAGATGCTGAGGCTTATTTTTAACCATCGATAAAAAACAAGATAATCCTCCTCCAGGCTTGGCAGAGCGCCCGCCTGGCAGAAAGCAAGGGCTTGGCCCATCGAGGCTGTTGATTTCAATAATAATATCAAGGCGGGCTCTCCCCCATCACAGCGCCTTAGCAACGGCACCAGGCAGACTTGGGATGGATCCCAGCTCCGCCGCTCCAGGCGTGACCTTGGCCTGGCCCGCCTCTCCCTGGGCCTCAGTTACTTGTCTGTCAGGTGGAGCTGCATGTCCACGGGGAGTTGGGGGGATTGGTCAGTAATGCACAGGTGACCCTCAGTGGGTGTCGGCCTCGTCCCTCTGCCACCCTACACGTCTCACTTCTGGATAAATGAGCTCCATTGCGTCTTCTCAGTAACCCGGCCATTCCAGAACTCGGGAACTGAAATTTGAAAAAAGCTAAGCTTATAGGAATGCATTTGGGGCGAACCATGGGCAAGACGGACCGACCGGGCTGCTTACGGGGGTCTTGGCTTCTCCCCGCATGTGAGGGAGATGCGGTAGTGATGCCTGTGGAGAGGGACACCGCTAGCGACACGTTCGGCCCTGAGCGCTGGTTTCCCGATGCTGCCGAGGCTGCTAGGTAACGTGCAGCACCTGCCGGCGATGCTCCTCTAGACCCAGAAAGTCCCAAGTGACTGTGGACCTGGGGAAGGAGCTGCAGGTCAGGGAGGTTAGCTGGTTTGCCCGAGGCTGCGAATCCGGCCTCCAGAGACAGGGCTGACCCTACTGCTGCCCGGTGTCCACATGCCCCTGGTGCCTCTCACCCAGGAGAGATCTGCCCTGAGGCCCTTCCTGCCAGGTCCTGCCTGAGCCTCCATCTCCCTGCAGCCTCAGAATTCCCGGACCCGGGACCTGAGCCGGAAGGTGCAGGCCCTGGAGAAGACAGTTGCATCCAGGGAGCGCGTGATCACTGAGGCTGCCCGGGCCCTCCAGGCCACCGCCCGCACCGCACTGCACAAGGCGGAGCCCCTCACGCAGGTGGGCGTGTCCTTCGGGGCAGGCACCTGGCGGAGGTCAGGGCTGCCAGGGGTGTTCTGGGAGCCGGGTTTCAGGGGACGGAGGGGCAGAAACCAGAGTCGTGCTTTTCATTTCTCCAGTGCCTCCCCCCAAACTCCAGAGAACTCACAGGCAGCCAGGGCAGGAGACAGATGGACAGAGAGGGCAGGATGGACAGACACACGGCAGCACCCAGGGCCACGCCCACCACCCTTATTCAGCATTAGTTACAACTGGATGGGCTCTCTTCATTTGTTCTTTCATTCACTAGTTCACCTGCCCAGTATTTCTCGAGCACCTACTCTGCTCATATTGCCGAACCACACAGGTTAGCATTTGCAGCCCAGAAAGGGAGGCAGTCCAATGAGGGAATCCATCCATCAAATCCATATTCTTTTTAAAAATATATATATTTTTATTGATTTCAGAGAGGAAAGGAGAGGGAGAGAGAGAAACATCAATGATGAGAGAGAATCATTGATCAGCTGCCTCCTGCACGCCACCCACTGGGGATTGAGCCGGCAACCCGGACATTGTGCCCTGGCCGGGAATTGAACCCTGACCTCCTGGTTCATAGATCGATGCTCAATCACTGAGCCACGCCCGGGGGGCCAAACCCATATTCTTTTTCTGATCTTGCTTACTGGCGGGGGGAAGCCTGATTTTCTGTGTGAAAGTTGTACCACACACAGATTTGCTACATGAGGCACAGCGGCGTTCTGAAAAGAAGTCGCTTGTCCTTCCTGCCCTTCGCTGTCATGTTTGTTTTCCTGCAGGCTTTGCAGGGCAGGTAACTTCTTGGGAGAGATACTCAAGGATTAACATTTGTGTAATAAAACAGACCAGGTATTCATGGCAAACATCATCACTGTCAGAGTTTAGGTGATGTTTTGGGACCTAGTCTAGTGGGGTTTGGTGCCCAGCTGACCGGACTCCGGGCAGCGCACCTGCACGCCACCTGCCAGCCTCCCTCTTCCCTTTCCAGCTGCAGCAGGAGGCCAGAGCCGCCCGGACCCGGGCTTCCTCGTCCGTCCAGGCTGCCACAGTGACCGTCATGGGAGCGAGGACCCTGCTGGCTGACCTGGAAGGTACACAAGCCTTGCTGAGCCTGAGTCTCGTGGACGCACAAATGCCCGTGACAGCCAGCTGAACGGGCTTGGCTGCAGGGGACAGGAGTCCAGTCACGTGGGCATAAACCAAGCGGACAACGGCCTCTGTGGCTGTTTGTCTCTCCCCATCTCACATATTACTCACCAGGGACTTGCCCACGTGGCCATCCCTCACCAGACCACATGCAGAGCCCTCAGAACCAGGTGGGGAGAGAATCTGACACCATCATCAGTCCTGGTCTGGTCCATTCTGGACAGGGCTCCCGTTACCTGGGACGCATGTGACTGCTGTGGTCCAATGCGGAGTTGGGGCTACGGGGAGGGGTATGGTTCTTTAGAAGGGGGTGTGGGTGAATGCCAGTCCAGGTCTCTCTTTGAGCTTTAGGAAGGTGAGGCTAAGTGCTCCCGTTTTGCAAATGGATAGACTGAGGAGAGGAAGTGCTGTCTGAATAGAAACCAGCCAGTATTACAGTTCTCATCTCGATGTCCCCCTGCATTGTGGGCTCCTGTGATGTCCTCTTTGCTCTGCCCCCTCACTCTTTATTTGGGAGCTGGATAAGGCAGGGACATACTCCAGGCCCCTGATGCCTCTTAGGGTCTGAGACCAGAAGTCAGGCCTCTGCCATCATCTCGGTTCCTCGGCCTCCCTCCCCAGCCCCACCCTCTGCCCAGAAGCCGTGGGCCCAGACCCTCTGGGCAGAGGATGAACTGGGAGAGCCTCCTATTCCCGGGGCTCCTGTGTACGCTGAAGTGCCATTGGTCAGAGGGCTTCCCTTGGGAAAGGCGTGGCCGTGTGTGCTTGTCTCGGATTCATGTTTAGGAGAATGTAAACGGGGTGATAAATAACGATGGAATATTGGGACTTTAGGACATTATAAGGGCGTTGCAACCCTCTCACCAGACAGGAAACTCATCCACCCGTAGCTAGCTTGCCTCCTTTGGTGGTGTGTTCCTTACCTCACACAGTATCAGCTTCTCATTGCTGGGTGGTTCTGAGCGTAAGAAGGTTCCTGCAGGACCAAAATGAAATGCGCCTCCCTGGCACTGCGTCATCATCCCCCTGGACGCACTCAGACCTCTCACCCCAGCTTCTCTTCCCCACTCCCACCCCTTTTCAGAGACACCTCCTCTTCCCACCAGCCGGCCTGGGCTCAGCTGGCGTTCAGGATGGAAGGGAACTTTGCCGAATGAAACGTGGCGCGGCCTTCCCCAGGGCGCGCTCAGGGCCCCTCGCCCACACTGTGCTCTTCCAAGAGAGGCTTTGTGTTCAAACAGGCTTAGGAAACACCTTGTGCCACAGGCCGTACGGGGCACAGCTTAGAATAGCAAAGGCTCTGAGAAGTCCTGCAATGGAGAAGCCTGGTTCACTGCATTTTCTCTTCATTGGCATTCCTCCCTGACATTGATGAACACCCTGAGGAGGTCACACACATCCCACGCATCTCTGCCTTTACTCGTGTTGTCTGAGGGTCCGGGGCTGGTCAGGCATCTGCAGGCTCTCAAGCCACGAGCTGGGCCCTCCTGACAGCCTCGGCCGGGCTTGCAGGAATGCAGCTGCAGTTCCCTGGGCCCAAGGACCAGGCTGTGCTGAGGCGGGAGGCAGGCATCGTCCGCGGCAGGCTCCTTGCGGATGCGAAAAAGAAGACCAAGCAGGCGCAGAGGATGCTGGGAAACGCGGCATCTGTGTCCTCCAGTGCTGAGAAAAAGGGCAAGGAAGCCGAGCTGTTGGCCAAGAACAGCGCCAAGGTCAGGGACACGGATGTGAGGACAAGGGTGTCCCCATGGGAGAGCTGCCCCTGCAGACCCACCCCGCCCCTGGATGTAACGCTGAACCTGCCACATGTCCGAAGGGCTCAGTGGGTCCCTGAGCTCTGGCGCTTCACATGGGTGATTCCTCAAGACATGGGTGTCATTGCTGTCCCGGGGCGGCTGAGGGTCCGGAGGCCCAGCTGGTTCCGTAATTTAAATCACGTAACCGGGACGCAAGCAGGTCTGTTTGGCCTTATTCCCTACACCCCCAGGCTGTTCCTTTTTCACTGGGGCCCCGGTTCTGGCTGATCTGTGACACCTGTTGGCGTCATCCCCACAGTGGTCTTACCTCTAGAAGGATGGACTCTGTTCACCCTCTTGCCGCCCTGTCACCCCCCATAGCTCGCCAAGGCCTTGTTGAAGGAGGGGGAGAAGGCACGCGGCCATGCCAGCCGGCTCTCCAGCCAGGCGCGGGCCACGCTCCGGCAGGCCTCCCAGCAGGTGCTGGCCTCGGGAGCACGGAGACAGGAGCTGGAGGAGACGGAGCAGGTATGTGTGCCCAGGCCGTCACCCTGTCCTCCGGCCCCGGAGCCAGCAGGAGCCCTCAAGTGCTGCCTCCTGCGTCCTCCTGCAGGTGGGCGCTGGGCTGAGCGCGATGGAGTGGCAGATCCGGGAATCACGCACCTCCCTGGAGAAGGACGTCAAGGCCTTGTCACAGCTGCTTGCCAGGCTGGGTAAAGGGGGCCCTGGGGCCCCTCTAGGATCTTCCTGTGAGCTCTAGAGGGTAGACTGCCCCAGCTATTGTCCCTGTCATTCATTCATTCATTTACTCATTCATTCATTCATTCATGTTGGCACGATGCTTGACCTGGGGATGCAGGAGTGAACAGAACCACCTGCCCCTGCCCCTGGGTGTCTCAGATAAGCAGGGAGAATGGAGGCTATAACCCAATCCTGCTTCTCCTCCAAGGTCAGGCTCCTTAGACTCCCTGAGGACAGTGGGCCTCTCCAGGTCTTTGGTGAGAGCAGGACCTGCCCAGCATCTGAGCTCAGCCCCCTCTGCCTCTCCCTTCCCCTGGCTCAGCGCCTGCACTGCCCGCCCTTCCCCGAAGCCTTCCTGCCCAGGAAACTCGAGGCCGTAGGGAGCCGGGGCCCAGTGGAATCCTGTGGGATGCCAACCCATTTAGGGCTTACCTCCTCGTCACCTGGCTGGGCCTTGTCTTCCTGTTGACTGTCACCCATAATGACAAGGGCCAAGTGGGTCAGGCAGCCTGTGGACTCTGTGCCACCGTCACCACCCAGTTCAAATGTGAGCACCGGGCCCCACCCCCTCGTGTGAGTCCTGGGGAGGCTCCAGGAAATAGGGCTAACCGTGCAGGGCCAGGGCTAGACACCCGCTGCCCGCCCCACTGCCCGCCTAGCCCTGCATCCTCCCGCACCCACACGTGGCCTCTGTAAGTGTGCGCTCCTGCCGGGTGGACGTGGCGGGTTGGAGCCCACAGGCATCATGGGCCTTCACACACACCACTGCTTTGTGGGTGAGGAGACAGGCTCAGGATTCACCCAGGGTCCGCTTTATAAACAACAGTAATACCACCCACAAAAAGTCACAGTTGCCCACCTATCTGGGAACATTCCGAGTCTGCACAGGAGCTTGGTGGGGTCCCCAGACCAGGCCGTCACCGCAGTGCCTCTCAGGCCCTCGCCTTCCTGGTGGATTGGGGGCCGTCGGAATCCTGGAAGGCTTGGCCTGGGCAAGGTCTCTGCGGTGGGGCCAGGCGGGCTCCTGGGGCTGTAGGGAGCTAGCACGCTCTGAGGCTCTCTGCCCTCCACAGAGTCACTGGACACCCATCGAGCCCCAGGCCGGGCCCTGAACGAGACCCAGCAGGCCCTGGAGCGCCTGAGGCTGCGGCTGGGCCCGCCCGGGTCCCTGCAGGGGAAACTGAGGCTGTTGGAGCAGGAGTCTGAGCAGCAGGAGCTGCAGATCCAGAGCTTCGAGAGCGACCTCGCCGAGGTCCAAGCTGACAAGCAGAACTTGGAGGCCATTCTACAGAGTCTGCCCGAGAGCTGCGCCAGCTGGCAGTGAGCGCTGCGGGCCGGGGCGCACACCACACCCGCAGGTGTGCCCAGAGCCTGCTGCTGCGGCCTCCCCAGTGAACACCCTCCGGGGCCATGCCGTGGCCCTGCTCCAGCAGGAGTCATGCATTCACAGCTCCCCCGGCGTGTATACTCAGGTTCACCACGGTGGACACTCCCCCATGCACACACAAACACGCACGCCTCAGTGTCAATAACACAGACATACATGCACGTGGACATGTGTGGACACATGCCTGTGTGTGTGGTGCACACATGTGCGCAAGGCCATCTGTGCACATACATGTATTAGAGTCAATCCACAGCTGCTTATTGAGCGCCACTGTGTGCTGCACACCCCCTGGGTGCTGGGAGTTGTGTTATCTTAAGGCCGCTGTGGCTTTAACATGCCACTCTCGCTCCAGGTGGGCACCTGGGAGGCCGAGGGGGTGTCTGCAGAGATCTAAGGTGGGTTCAGCAAGAGCCAGAGCCCCAGTCCCAGAGTTACCCTCTGTCCCACTGCAGCCCTCCACCCCCACCACCCCTACACACACACACACGCACACGCACACGCACACGCAGCTCTGTACAAACAAGGGACAGGCAGGCCAAGAAACGCAAGATCCTAGGGGGTTCTAGCAGTGGAGCCTGAGGCCCGGGACTCCTGGGGCCATGGTGCAGCCTCCTGGGCCTGTGGGGGTGGCCCCGCCCTGCGGAGATCATTGCTTCATGGGACACTCCGTTCTCAGGATCCACGAGCCCCTCTCAGCCTGTGGCCTGCCCACAGAGCTGGGCCTCAAGGGCCAGAGGGGGCCTGGATCAGGGGGCTCGGCTCAGGTAGCAGGGAGCTCCCCGTTGTGACCTCACTGACCCCAGACAGCCTTTGACCGATAGACACTTCCCAAACCGGCCCTGTGGCTCCGTGGCCCGCCTGCCAGGAGGGAGGCCCTGCTGGGTGTGGAGGCCTGGCTGCCTTTCCAGTCTGTCCTGCTGGGAATCCCCCTGTGGCCAGGCCCTGCCCGCCTCGGTCCAGGATTCCCCGGCATTTCCTCCTGGCACTCCTCCCCTTTCCCCGGGCCCTCTTCCAACAGATGGCAGGGCCTTGGCACCGGGTGCCCGCAGGGGGCCCAGGCCCCTCCCACAGCTCTTCCTGCCTCCAGCAGGGGGACAGGCAGTGGCACTTCAATTCTGTTTAACGTGGAAATAAAGGACCTCTTTATTAGCCGGTGGTGCTGGCTGTGGGTACACACACACACACACACACACACACACGTGTGTGACACCCAGTGCCCAGGGAGTGGCAGGAAGAACGTGCATGGATCCGCCTCAGCCCACACACAGCAGGAAGATGGCAGAAGCTGAGCCCGCGGGTTTGGCAGGGCTTTCCCACTGGGGGGATTTTGCTGTGACCACAGGCATCTATCTGCCCTCTCCCCTCTGTCCAGGGGGCTTATCAGGCAAAGTTGAGGGGCTGGGAGTTTGAAGGGTGGGGTACAGAAAGCCCTCAGCTGACCTCTGGTTCTGTCTAAAGACACCAAAGCAGGAAATGAGCTCCAAGTGTCCAGCAGCAGAGAGGCTAGTGAGGGGGAGTACCTCGGGGCAGGTCCAAGCGGGGGGTCGGGGGGGGGGACTTGCCAGGCAGGAGGGTGGGCAACAGCCCAGGGTTGGCAAGGTGAGGGCTTGGCCACCCCGGGTCCCTCCGGAAACAGGTCACATGGGCAGGACCCTGCAGTGCTCAGGGCTCCTGGCCAACGAGGCCTGCGCGGAGCTGGTTTAAGCAGAAAGGAGGAGTTCAAGTCCGAAGGACATGGGAGGGTCCCCTGGAATCCTGGGTGGGAAGAGCTGCCAAGCCTCAGAGGCAGCCAGGCCGAGTGGCCTCCGGGCTGCTGGGCTGCTGATGGGAGGCTTCCCGCTCCCTGGTCTCTGCCTCTGCCTGTGCCTCTTTGCTTCGCCTGTTCTCTCTGCAGAGCAGCTTCTTTGCTTCCCCGGCACTTGATGACGAAAGAGGCCCACCACTCCCTCCACCTCCGCGGCACCAAGCTTACAAGTGGTCAGGTCAAATCCTTGGCAGAAACCAGCTGGAAACTGTCCTGCTTCCACCTTCCTAGGAAAGGCCGCCCCAGCTGGGGCCAGGTCTCCTCCCCCTGCTCAGAACAAGGGTCTCTGTATCCCAGGCCATGTAGTGAGGGCTGGGTGGTGCCCGCTCCAAACCTGCGGGAGACGGGCATTCAGAGAAGAGGTGTGGTCCTCCACAGAGAACCTGCAAACCACCAGGCTGGGCGGGGAGGGGGCCTGGGGCGGTGGTGGGCAGCAGTGACCTGGCAGTGACTTGGTAGATTTGGGAGGGAGACAGGGGGCAGGGAGGTCAACACAGGAAGCTGTTGCTCTCCAGTGAGTGGGATGATTGGTGTCTGGTGTTAGGTGGTGCCAAGGAGACTGGGGGTTCTTTGAAGACCTCTGGGGCAGGGTCTGATGCCCCCAGGCCCCTCTCCCCCAGCCCCACCGGCTTCTCTGCTGACAGCCTTCTGGTGCCTGCTGTTGGCATTAAACCTTTACCTGCCAAGCCCAGTCCCAGCATCCCCGACGGGTGGAGAGCAGGCCTCCTCTCCATTCCACAGTGACGTTCCTCGGGCCTGACATCTCGTGAGTCACGCGGTCCGGTCGTGCTTGCTGTTGTAGACACACTCTAGCCCCAGAGGTGGGGCTGCCCCTGGTGGAATGAGGCAGCTGTTGAGCATCTGGCCAGCAATGCAGCCCAGCAGCCGAGCAGTGGAAGGTGGGGTGGCCCCTGCCCTGCAGAATGGCTGGCCCGGGGCCAACCAGCCCAACTGGCCATCTGAGCCCAGCCCGGGGCGCGAGTTCCCGGGGCTTTGCTCTCAGTGGCCTGTAGGTGAGACATCTCCCATCAACCAAGGATGGTCACTCCTAAGCCTGCTTCCCTCCAAGCTCTGCCACCTGCTTAGACCCTGAAGGTCATGTTATCACAGCCCCTGCCGGTGAGAGGGGCTTGCTTCCTCCGTTCTGCAGCCAGGAAACAGGCTCAGACATGTCAAGTGCCTTGTCCAAGCTCACAGTTTGGCCAGGTCCAACCCTAGGGGTGAATGAGGAAGGAAGGAGAATTCCTGGAACCAAGCCCCAGGGACATGCTCCGTGCGTGCATGCGTGCATGCGTGCGTGTGCGTGTTGGGGGGGTGGGGGGAGGGGGCATCACTGGTGACCAGGTGCGCTGTTTGCCCAGGGCAGTCCCCGTCTGTGCCTGTGACTCCAGGTAGCTGTGACACCAGTGTCATTGTTGGGAGTACCACCTCTCATTCTCAGAAATGACCCGGTTTGGACAGGAAACTCCAGGGTCACCTGTCACTCCTGCGTTCCTGCGCTGTCCCTGCCCCCAGTGCCACTCCTCACCTCCAGGTGGACTTGCGCTGCAGACTTCCACTTCCCGACTTCGCTCTTCTGTGAAATGGGAGTGTGAGTGCTACTTCAGAGAGTTTTTAGAATAAATGACTTAACTAGATCCGGTATTGATCCCGTGCGCAGTGAGTGCTCATGAAAATCGGTTGTATTAACAACACACAAACTCATTCTAATTTTTTTAAAAACATATTTTTACTGATTTCCGATAAGAAAGGAGAGGGAGAGATAGAAACATCAATGTTGAGAGAGAATCATCAATCAGCTGCCTCCTGCACGCCCCACACTGGGGATGGAGCCCGAAACCCGGGCCTGTGCCTCACCGGGGAATTGAACCAGGACCTCTTGGTTCCTAAGTCGATGCTAACCACTGAGCCGCACCAGCCGGGCTCGTTCTAATTGATTTAGTGTCGCTGATGTCCCAATGGCACTTTGTCATTATGTATCTCCCCTCACACAACTAAAAGGTTTAATATTTTTCTTTCAAGAGTAAAAAATGAGGACTGGGGGGCACAGCTCCCTTCTGAAAGTGCACACTGCGCATCGGGCGCTAGTAACGTAACGGCCCCGGTGGGTGGCGCATTCACTCCCGCCGCTGCCACCCGCACTGGCTTCTAGCAGCTACTCCCAGTGTGCGAACCAAGAGCGCCCCCGTTTACTTTACGGGGAGCCCGCGGCCCGCAGCGGGCAAGGGACTTGGGAGGGTCCCGGGAAGCGCAGAGGGAGGTGCCCACGGGCGGCCCGCGCGTGCATTCTCCGCGGCCTCCAGCAGAGGGGCGGGCGGCGGGCTGGGCGTCCCGCATAATAGCCGCTTTGATGCCGGCGGCCGGCGGCGGGAGGGGAGGGAGGCGGGCCGGAGGGGAGGCCGGGAGAGGTGTGTCCGGCCGCCCGCCCGCCCGCGCCTTCCCCCCGCCCCTCGGTGCCGCCGCCACACGCCGCGGGAGCTCGGACCGGGCGCCAGTCCCTCCTGCGCGTTCCTCGCCGCGGCCGCGAAGCCCCAAGCCGGCGGGAGCCCCGTGCTCACCATGTCGGTCGCGCCCAGCAACAGGTTTCAAGGTAGGCGCCGCTCCCCGCTCTCCCGCGCCCGCCCGCCCCGCCCGGCGCGCTGTCCCGGGGCTCCCGGCCGCGCACGTTGTGCCCCCGCCCGCCGCCGCCACCTGTGCGCACCGCGGGCTGCGGGCTGCCGCGCGCAGGAAGTGGGCGCGGGCCGGGAGACCCCGCTTCCCGCCGCCTCTTTGTCTCCCGCAGGAGGGAAGGCGTTCGGCATGCTCAAAGCCCGGCAGGAGCGGCGGCTGGCCGAGATCAACCGGGTGAGTGCGGGCCGCCGCCTTCGCTTTTCTAGCCCCGCCGCCCGGGCAGCTTGCGGGTCGCCCGAGCCGCGCGCCGCTGGTCCCCCAAAGCTCCCAGCGCCCTGCGGGGCCCACCTTCAGCTTCGAGGCTGTGCCCTCCTTCCTCTCCCCCCCTCCCCCCCCCGCCACCCCGGCCAGGCTCCCCCCAATTTCCTCCCTCCTCCCGGCCCCTGTGCCTCCAGGTAGGTTCCCCCTCACCCCCTCCACTCGCTCCGGACCTGGCGTGTCGGGTTGCAAGTTGTTACTCTTAGACTAGGAGGTGGGGCCGGGCTGGGAGCTTCGATACCAGCCGCGCCGCGCCCCCAAGCCCACCTGGGACCCGCCGCAGGTTACACAGCCGAGAGGCTCAGGGGGGCTAGGCGGCTGCCCAGCAAGTGTGGGCCAGGCTGCTGTTAGCTGCCCGGGCTCCAGGCTGGCAGGCCAGTGCCCTCTCCACCGTAGACAATGCTGGGCTCCTCCCTGCCCTCACGCCCACCCTCGCGACTCTTTCCCACTCCCACGTGTAGTGAAGGCTCCCTTAGAGCCTCCGTGCTTTTCTGGCCGGTCCTGGTGGGTTTCTATAAAGAAAGCCACCCCGCCTTGCCAGGCGCACAGTGGGAGCCCCAGAACCGTGTGTGTAGTGAGCGTCTGTGTAGTGAGCTGAGCGGGTAGATCCTGGAAGATAGGAAGTGTCAGAGCCTGCGGGATTGGCCAGAGCAGGGGCTGCGTAGCCAGCTCCGCGGTCTCCACCGAGGAGTTGCCCTGGGGTCAGCAAGGGAAGGCCTGCAGTGTGCTTGGTGCAGCACCAGCCGGGGGAAGGCCTCATGGATGGAGCTAGAATTATTCCCTGGGAAGACGCCTCCTGAGTTCCTTCCTAACGCTGTGGAGGCATGCCCACTGAAACGGGGCTAGGCATTCCCCCTGCTGGTTTCCTCGGGCCGCTGAGCACCCAGGGTCCCAGCTCAGGTCTGAGTCCCAAAGTGGGAAGCTGGTGGGGTCAGCAGGGTCCTGGGGGAGGCTGTGGGGTGGGGCCAGGTACTGCATGGCTGCAGTATTTCAGTGGGGTGTGTGTGGGGGGGGTGCTTGCAGTCTGGACTCCCTCTTTGGTTTTCTTGGATTGTCTAGAACAGCTGTGGGCAAACTATGGCCCTCGGGCCGGATCTGGCCCATTTGAAATGAATAAAACTATAAAAAAAAAAAGACCATACCCTTTTATGTAATGATGTTTACTTTGAATTTATATTAGTTCACACAAACACTCCATCCATGCTTTTGTTCCGGCCCTCCGGTCCAGTTTAAGAACCCACTGTGGCCCTCGAGTCAAAAAGTTTGCCCACCCCTGGTCTAGAACTAGGCCGCCTGTCTGATTTCACCCCACTGGCTGTAGGGATTTCGGGGAGGACTCTGGGAACCCCAGGGTCCCTCATTGCCAGCCCTACCCTGCCTGTTGCTGTCATCGTGAGCACAGCCGAACGGGATCCTGGATGTCTGGCTGGGATCTCAGGGGTCTAGGCTGCTGGGCCCCCTCCCAGAACAGCCTGCAGCCCGCAGGTCTTGGCTGCGCTTGCCCTCTGGACAGGCGCCTGGAACCCTGACCTCATACAGCCCCCTGGGCCACTGGGCCGGGCGGGTTCCAAGCTGGCCGAATCCACCCACAGCCCGCCGGACCCTGAGCCAGAGACAGCTGGGGATGGGGAGAGGTGACTGCAGTTGGACAAGCCGGAGGAGCTGAGAGTGTGGGACTTTCCGTGCCAACCCCGCCCGCGGAGGGGGCAGACTGTGGGGAGGCTACAGGGTTGTTTTGGGAGGTCGACTGGGTTGGCTCAGAAAGGGGGGCTGGACTGGAGAGGGGGAGCAGGAAGCTGTGTCTACCCCGCTTGGGACCCCAGTGCCCAGAGAGGACAAGCATAAGGCCACTGCCACCCAGAAGCCTGGGGCAGAGCTTGCAGTCTCGTATCCTTTCCCTGCCCAGATGCTATGTGGAGGCCACTGTGTGAGCCAGGCTGCTGGGGCGCGGGCTCTGGGCCCCTGGAGGAAGGAGGCTCCAGGACCAAACCCGAAACTTGAGCTGCTTCCCCCCCACACCCCCCCACCCCCCACCCCCCCGCAGTGGGTGAAGGTGGCCCCGCCAAGGGTTAGAGTCGTGAAGGGGAGGGGAGGGGCAGGGTGTTGTTGGCGCTCTGACCTTGAACCAAGCATCTGAGATAATGGTAGTTGGTTGTTGTGATTTTTCAGCGATGTAATCTATGTAAAGCACATAAGGAGAGCTGGCTGCTGTCATGATTGTTATCGTTGGTTTGTTTAGGACTTAAAGGCGCAGGGCATGGACACCAAGGCTGAGATCTGCCCTGGCCCCTGCTGGCCGCACAGCCTTGGTCTGGAAGGGCCTTCGTCTTGCCCGCCTGAAATGGGAGCAGTGGTCCCTGCCCTGCTCCTGGTCCCAACAATCAGTGGAGGTGAGCGGATGAAGCTCTTTGCAGACTCTGGGGAAGTCACTCTGAGGGTCTGAGTCCGTTTCACCCATGGCCATGGCCATAGTGGAGGCTCCCTGGAGTGGACAAATTCTAGAGCAGCGGTTCTCAACCTGTGGGTCGCGACCCCTTTGGCGGTCGAACGACCCTTTCACAGGGGTTGCCGAAGACCATCCTGCATATCAGATATTTACATGACGATTCATAACAGCAGCAACATGACAGTTATGAAGTAGCAACGAAAATAATTTTATGGTTGGGTCACAACATGAGGAACTGTATTTAAAGGGCCAGAAGGTTGAGAACCACTGTTCTAGAGGGAACCATGTGGGCAGCCACTGGCCTTCCTTTGGGGTTCAGCTTCACTGCCCCACTGGAGTGGGGGTGGGGGGTGGACTGAGCTGCTGCCTAGCGACATCGTGGAAGCCGGAGGCGTGAAGGACAGGGCTTCGTGCCCACTGCGTGAGCTCGGGCACCTCTGTGGCTGCTGCTGGGGCAGAGCCTAGCGGGCTGGCAACTCTGGGGGTGTCTAGGGTCAACGTCCCAGTTCCTTTGGGGGCTTTTCTCCCCCCACTCCCCAGGGTGGGCCAGCTTCCAGAGGGTGGCAGGGCAGCTCAGTCTTAGCTGTTGTTATTATAAGGGATTCAGGAGCGAAAATAGACTTGGGTGGGCCTGAGGTCCTGGCTGAGCTGGAGGGAAATGTACTCTTTGGGTTTCACTGTAGCTTCTGCTATCATTTTCTGAGCACTTGGCGTGTGCCAGGCAGTGTGCCAGGTGCGCTTGGGGCATCATCTCGTTGATGGCTTGCTCTGACCCTGTGAGTGTGGATTCCCATGTTACAGAAAACAGGACTCGGAGGAGGTGGAGTCCGTTGCCCGAGTTTAAGCACCCAGACTGTGCTCTCAGTCTCCTGGATTGGGTCTCCTCTGTGCATGCCCGCCCCCACCTCTGTGCCGTGTGTGTGTGTGTGTGTGTGTGTGTGTGTGTGCATTCTCTGCACTGTGGAGCAGGCAGGCCAGGCGCACACCTCCTACTCCCCCCACATAGCTGACATTCTCTGAGCCCTGATGGCATGGCAGGTGACCCCAGGCCAGCAGGCCCAACCTTATATGGCAACAGAACACATTCCCTCCAGCTTTGCACAGGGACAGAGAGAAGTGGTGGGGCTGGTGGGTGCCCTTCTGCTTGGGACCTCGGAGAGGGCGGGGGGTAGGGAGGATCCTGCAGGCCATGGGGGTAGGGAGGCTGCAGCTGGAGCCGGCCGGAGGCCAGGATCTTTACCCAAATAACAGGAGGCGGGCCTGGCGCTTGACCTGCATCATCTCACTGACTCCCGTCAAAGGAACGTTGGATTAGAAACACGCACCACGAGAACGTGTAAACATGGCCACGGGACACGGCTAACCGGGCCGCCCATTTCAGAGATGAGGAAACAGAGGCTGTCAGGTGAAGTCACCTGCCCGAGGCCCTCCAGCCAGGAGGAAGTGAGAGTCAGGAGTCTGACTTCAGACCCCGCCCACGGCCTGGCCTGGCCCCTGTCCACCAGGTGGCCATGGCCTAGCTGTGACACAGGCCTCTCTTGCTTACCTGGATAAAGATCTCTGGCCGCTGTCCCGCCCTCCCAGCCCTCCTGGGTCGAATGAAGGGCACTCGGCGTTCCCTGTAGCATTTACGTGCCTCGTGGCTATTTCAGGACCCACGTGCCATCTGTGCTGGGAAGAGCTGGGCACGACAGGCTGTGTATCTCTGCCCAGAGGGGTATCTGTCCCCAGCTCCTCCCGGGCAGTGGGGGACCTCTGTGACCTGACCCAGGCACCACGCAGGTGTGTCTTTTCCTGTGTACTGGCAGTGCCACTGTGTCCCTGCCCAGGTGAATGTGCCCAGCTGGCATCACTGGGCACCCGTCTCTCTTGCTCTTCCTTAATATATTATAAAGGAGGTGGTGATAAGCGGTCACGTGAGCCTCCGAGGATTCAGTGTCCCCACAGGTCCAGCCAGTGGCGACCTCAGTGTGGCCATGTCACAGGAAGCGAGCGATGGAATTTCTGCAGGGTCTGCTTTACTGGTGTAGCCGATGGGGTGTTTTTCTTCAGCTGCCCCATCTGTTGGCGAGGACACAGCGTCCGGATGAGGCCCCGGAGCTGCTGTGGGGAATGTGAGCCTGCTGTCCTTGCGGGTGCTTGTTACAGGCTCCGTCTACGTGCCAGGCACCAGGCTGGGCATTTGTGGCCTGGTCCTGGCCCTTTAAGAACCTGTGCGCTGCGTCATAGGCCTGACAACCTGGTATAGTACTGCCTGGACTTGGGGTTTTCGCCCAGGGTTTCAGCCACCAGCCCCTTGGATGGCTTCCAAGATGGTGATATCCGCCCGTCCCAAAATTCTGCTACAGCTAATACGTAAAGACGAGCCTGGAGGGCCAGGAGCAAGCAGCCGGGAGCAGGTGCTAGAGGTACCGGCCCAGAAAGAGAGTTAAGTCTGGGGGAATCAGGCAGGTGGCAGGGATCCGGGCTGCCAGCCTCTGCTGGTTTGGGAAACAGCCCCTCCCCGCCATGAGCACTGGGATGGGACTCCCGTAGGCGGGGGAGATTTGATGTGCTCAAGGGAGCAGCAGTGGCAGGTGTGGCTGCAGGCACTGTCCCCCAGGCCGGAGATGGGCGCGCTCTGCCCCGTGTGGGTGGACTGTCACTGCTAGGTCAGCCAGGTGTCCAAAGTAGAACTTGCCCTTGAGGAGGGATGGCCATCCCAAGACTCACCAGCGGGACTTTGTGGCACAGTGTGGGACAGGGAGTTGGGGCTGGGTCACTTCTCTGCCCTTGCCCTGCTCGCAGCTACCTCTCTGGGTGATCCAAACGCATAATGGGAATTGCTAACCCTTGGTAAGGGTCTATGCGGTTAGCTCATTTCATCCAAGCCAATGAGGAGATGCTGTTACTATGATCCCATTTCACAGATAAGGAAACCGAGGCCCAGAGTGGGAAAGCAAGTTGCCCAGGGCTACAGAGCTAGGAAGTGCTGGATCTGGGATTTGAACCCTGGCACCCTGATTCAACTTCCCTCCCCGCCCCGTCGCCCCACACGCCCTGCACTTGGAGTTTATGTGAGGCTTCCGACCGTGTGGCTTTAGGCGAGACCTTTCCCGTCTGAGGCCTCAGTTTCCCCAGATACTGAACAAAGAGGACCAGCTGGATGCTCCACGTTCTGAGATGGATGATTTAATAGCTCTGTCACCATTCGGGGCCTTGCCTTGGACACCCTGGCTTGGGGAGTGACTGCTCAGCTCACAGCTTCCTGTTTCCGACCCCAGGCTCCTGCCTGCTTGCTTTTCCTGGCTCTTTGCCAGGGACTGCCCAAGGCCACCAGGCCTCTGAGCCTGCCCCTCTGCTTAGCAACGGTCACTCTCAGAGCCCCTCACTCCTGGAGGCCCGATAGCAGTTGCTGCAGCTGGAAAGGCGTGTCACTGGGCACAATGGGCTGGAGTGGGAGAGGGGGTGGGGGTAGTGTAAACACCCACCTCACACCCTGTCCCCTGAGGGTTACCGGGTGGGCCCCTGGCTCTGGAATAACCTCCTTCTGCAGCTGCCCAGGAGGAAAGGTAACTCCTGGTATTGGCTTTCTTTGCTCAGAAACCTGTGGTCAGGCCACCTTCTCCGTGTTCAGGGCAGGGAGGGAGCTGGATGGTGAAGGGAGATAGCCCATGAACTGTTGAAACGTTGTCATCTGGAGCAGGTTGAGCAACCTCCCTGGGCGTCAGTGGTCCCATCTGTCAAGTGGGGAGGCCGAGAGAGGGGAAAGGGACATTGTGAGCAGCCTACATCGGGGAAGGGCGCTTGCTTCTGCTCTGTTTACTGGGCCACGTGGTCTGGACGATGAGCTGAGGTTGTCAGTGGATCGTGCAGATAGAAATAACAGAAGATGACAGGCAGCCGCGCACACTGATTTAGCACTTACAGGTGCCAGGCGCTGTTAGGAAATTCACAGGCATTTCCTCACATACTGTCCTTCTCAGAACAAGCCCGTGAGATGTTTGCATCCTTCCTACAGATGAGGAAACTGAGGCACAGACCAGCGAAGTACTTTTCACACAGCTGCTACGTGGTTCACACCCAGGCGTCTGGCTCCAGCGTGCCCTCTCTGGGTTTCGGCGTTTGCTTTTCTTCCAAAGGGGCTGACCTCTCTCTCTGTCTACTCTGCCTGGGGACCCAGAGTCCGGGCAGCCAGGGGTCCTGGAGTCTGCACAGATAGGGTTCCTGCCCACTGGGCGTGGCTGGGCCGGAGGATGGGCAAGGATGTGGGGGGCAGACTACCTGAAGGGGAGGAAGCTGCGGGCTGCGCATAAGCAGGAACCACGACTCCGGAGCTTGGAGGTGGGGTGGGAGCTGGCAGCCCAACCAGTGGCGCTCCTGCTCCTGCTCCTGCCGCCCGCCTTCCCCGCCCCTGCCAAAGGCAAGTCCACACAGCTGCCCAGGCCCAGGGCCAGCAAGGGCTGCCTACCCACCCACCAATGGGTCAGTTGCTTTTCCCACCCCTAGTCACTCTGTGGCTCAAGCATTTGTCACTTTTGGCTCTAAGAATAAATGTGATTCTAATCATTGAGTCACTCGTCGCCCCCCCCCCCCCCCCCCCCCCCGTCTCTGTCACACACGTGCATGCGCCTCTGCAAAGCTGCCTTGCCATTTCGGGTGAGAGAGGAAAAAGTCATTCTGGCTAAATGGCAGGCTTCTCCATTCATTCAACAGATGCTTAAGGGTCTACTACGTGCTGGGTGCTAAGTACCTGGGAGGCGCAAGACAATAAACAGGTGCTTCTAGAACCTGTGGCCGAGGGCCGGCCTCCTCCCATCAACCCCCCAACACCCACTTCCTCAGGTCACTCCCCTTCCCACGCGCCTCCTCTGTGGACTTTAAGCCCAGCTTGGCCACTTGCTAGCTGTGCTGCGTTGAGCTCGTTCTTTATCCTCTCTGAGTCTTGATTCGGTCACTCATCCTGCAAACATTTATTGAGCACCTGCTATGCGGAACCTACCTTCTCACAGGGGGAGACACGATGGACAATACCTTTAATAAGCAATTACATTGTGTTAGGAGGGGATTCATCCCATGGAATAGAAGGAGACGCCCCGGAAGGTAAGGTGGTTGGAAGTGGAGGCAGGGGCTGCAGTGGGGTGGACGGGCCGGCCTCATTCAGAAGGTGACAGTTGAGCAAAGGCTTGAAGGAGGCGAGGGAGAAAGCCGTGTAGAAATGTGGAGTTGCCCAGCAAGCGTGGCTGTGGTTGAGCATCGACCTATGAACCAGGAGGGCACAGTTTGATTCTTGGTCAGGGCACATGCCCAGGTTGCAGGCTTGATCCCCTACTGGAGGCAGGAGGCAGCCAATCAATGATTCTCTCTCATCATTGATGTTTCTATCTCTCTCTCCCTCTCCCTTCCTCTCTGAAATCAATAAAATATATTAAGAAAAAGAAGCGTGGAGATGAGGGGTCTAGTCAGGGGGCCCAGTAGAGCAAAGCCGGGCCAGGCCGGGTCGATCCAGCCAAGGGGAGTCGTCATCGCACTCCGGGGTTCCCGCTGCACTCCTGTCCTTGCTCTCAGTCGCTGCCTGGTTGTCCATGTTCATCTCTGTGATTTGCCTCCAACACCCAAGCCCATGCCCTACGCCTTGAGCCCCGTCTGCCTGGATTCCTAGAGGTGGTCAGGACACATTCCTAACGGCTCCGGCCGGTGCAGGGTTTCTGGCCGACCAGAGCGTGGGAGCTGGGAGAGCCCCAGGTGCCGGGCCTTGCCTGTGCCTCCCGCCGCCCATCCGAAGGTGTCCCTGTTCCTTCCGTGGTAGGTCTTCCTTACGCATCACCCCAAAGTCTGGGAACCACTCCCATTCGTCCCTCCGCTGGACAGGTTTGGGGTCTGTGACCCCGGGGGGTGCCTGGTTTGCTCGGGGTCACAGACAAGTTAATTGTCCTACTTTGGGTTGGCGTGGAAAGAGCTCTGAGAGGCAGCCAAGGGGAAGGCGAGTCCTGGGCGGAGCCAGCGGAGAAGGTTGAAGGTTCCAGCTCCAGCTCAGTGCAGGCGGGGCTGTGCGCCGTGCATGGTCACGAGGCCCCAAGCCAGGCCCCGGGGCCGCCTCCACCAGGCTGCCGGGGGCACAGGTCCTGGCATCGGGTGCGCACAGGTTCCAAACCAACCTGCGTTTCCTCAGTGCCCGGACTTGAGACGTATTATCCGAGCTCTGAGGTCCTCCTGTTCTTACCTGTAAAACCAGCGTACTAGGGGAGCTAATGGGGAGCACAGCGAGGGGGCATGTCGGCATGTTTCTCCTTCTCTGTCAGAGGGTCTGGGCTCACATGCAGACACTTGGGCCCTGGAACGGGTCAGGTTCTGCCTCAAACTAAATCACACCCGTTGCGCAGTAAGCACGGCTGGATGAGCGTGGTTATCCCCGAGGAGGGACAGGTGCCTGAAGAGGTGGGTAAGGAAGGGACTGAGATCCGAACCCAGAGTGCTTTCTCACCCGTTCGGCTTTTTGTCATTCTCTTGTTCTACTTTAAGCCTCTAGAGCAGTGGTTCTCAACCTTCCTAATGCCGCGACCCTTTAATACAGTTCCTCACGTGGTGACCCCCAATTTCATTGTTACGAACTGAACATAATTAAAGCATAGTGATTAATCACAAAAACAATATGTAATTATATATGTGTTTTCCGATTGTCTTAGGTGACCCCTGTGAAAGGTCGTTCGACCCCCAAAGGGGTCGCGACCCACAGGTTGAGAACCTCTGCTCTAGGGGGTTACACGACAGGCTGGGAAGGTAGTGAGCTCCCTGTCCTAGGAGATGTGTAAGTACAGGCACATCTTAGTGGGAAGTAGCGGCAGGAATTTAGAAACAGATTGAGTGATTGACAGATGTCATTGACTAGCACTGTGAATGCTCCCTGTAATCTTAGGATAAGGGCTCTGTCTTACTTACCTTGGTCTCACCTGCTCCCTTGCTGCCTGGCACACAGTGTACACTGCGGTCCCTCCAAAGCTGTTGAATGAGTGAGTCAATGAATGAATGAGGAGTGATGCCCATGTCCAGTCGCTCAGTAATGAGGAAAGTGCGGTCCAGAGAAGAGAGGGCATTTGCGGAGTCCGGTGCCAGGGTGGGCAGACACCCTCTGCTTCCCCGTGTGCACGCGGGTTCTGGGGCGGTTTGAAGATTAGCAATGACGCCCTGTGCTGGTGGAGCAGGTGCTGACGAATGGGTAGCTTTTGTTTTAAAGCCAGATGAATGCCTGCCATCTGCCCGTCTTTGGGTCGAGGTCAAGGATATAGACTTTGAATGAGATGGAGCTGAACTAAAGCTCCGGCTGTGTGAGCCTCAGTTTTCTCATCTGTAAAGTGGGAAACTGTTGGGTCCACTGGCGGATCCAAAGAGAGCATTCGGGTAGCTGCTTCATTCTGGGGTTCTTGTTGGTGGCCCTGACCCTCCCTATCTGGTTCTGAAAGGACTCATCTGAATCTCTCCCAGCATCGGAGGGGAAGGTGGGCCTATTTTACAGGTGAGGGCACAGAGGAGAGGGGGAAGTGACCTCCCAGGCAACCCACAGTCACGTTCTGGCTGGAGCCGAGACGAATAACATGACGGCTGCGTATGGAGCACTTGCTGTGTCCAGGAGTCACACATGCACTCCCCTTGGATTCTCATGCAAACTCCAGAAGTAGCTGCGATGATTATACCCCCGGAGAGAAAGCACTGGAAAACCAGAGAGGAATTCGTGCGCTAGGGTCACGTACCTGAGCAGTTACTGTGGAACCAGGCGGCTCGTCTTCGGGCTCACTGCTTCCGGGACCCCACAGCGGCGTCCCCTGGGGGAGGCAGGTCCCTGCGCCGATGATCCCGTGTGGTTGAAGGTGTTCCATCTTCTGGAGCAGACCCTCCAGGCCCCGCCCAGCTTCTGAGCCCACTTCTTCCGCGGGGGCTGGACTCGCACGTGCACGTCTGGCCTGGCGGGAGAGGAGGCCGGGGCACTGGGCCTCCTACGGGCCAGTCCTGCCTGCCGCCCCCTTGCTCAGCTCTGCCCTCTCGCCTCTGTAGGAGTTTCTCTGTGACCAGAAATACAGCGATGAAGAGGACCTGCCAGAAAAGCTCTCAGCCTTCAAAGGTGAGTGAGGCTGGCTGCCCCACCCCCCGGCCCCCATACGGAGGATTCCTTGTCCCCAAAGGGCCAGGCTGCACCCGTTTCCTCCAGAACGCCCCTAATCCTGGTGGGCTGCAGAACAGGGTGCCCAGTGAGAGGGGGCAGGCCCCTCCACGGCCTCCAAGCCCGCCTGGCCCCTTCACCCCTCTCCTGTGGGCCTCAGTCTGCCCCTGCCCCTCACAGCTGCCCCGCCGGCTCAGGTTGGCTCTGCCACGGCTGCCCAGGCCCTGCGCGCTCCGGGCCCCAGCACACAATCAGGTCTTTGTAGCAGCCCTGGCCTCTCCCCCTGCAGCTCTCCCCTCCAGCGGGGAGCTTCGCAGCCCCTGTGGAGAATGGACGTTTGTGTCTGCGCAGTGGGCCAGGGGCAGAGTTTCTGCCCATTGAATCCCAGCAGCACGGGATGAAAAGAAAACAGGGCCTGGGAGCCCGCGCGCACGGGGAGGGGGCGGCATAAAGGTCCCTCTGTTCCGGCCGCCGGGCGCTTGGTTCCGGGCCAGCGGCTGGAAAAAGGAGAGGAGCCCTGCACATAAGGAGCAGGCGCGCCCACCTTCCCTGCGGGGGGGGGGGGGGGGGGGGACCGGGGGGTGCACTGGGGCGCCTGGAGGACCACGCAAGCATCCTCGAGGCCCGAGGCCGCGTCCCCGCAAAGCCGTGGCACTGCGGGCCACCTCCCCGCTCCCAGCAGAGAACCTGCCGGGTCTCCTCAAACTGCCTACACTGCGGTTGTCCGGGCCGGACACCATTGGCTAAGCGCGCCTCGTTGACCTGGGGAAGCGCTTCCCCTGCGGTTTGTGAGCTCCCTGAATCACCCCTTTCGGCCAGGAGGGAGGTGATGCCATCTTTAACTTAGAGAAAGTCAGCTCAGAGTGGTGGGGTCATTCGCCTGAGCTTGCACAGCTCCCTTTGGGCGGAGTTGGGCCTCGAACCTACATTGATCTCATTCCAAAACCCCTGCTCTTAACCATTATGCGACGGTGCTTTTTACACTAAAAAAATATAAGAACTAGAACAAAGGTATCCCCACCCCTGCCCTGTCGCCCTCCCCTGCCAATCATCCCTAGGAGGGCCTGGCAAGGGAGGAGCAGCCCTTCCCCTCTCTCTAGACACCGATGGGGTCACTCTTCAAAGGTGGCCCTGGGAAAGGGACAGGTGTCTGGGTAGCAGGTGCTGGGGGGGCGGGGGCGGGTGGTGCCCAATTAGAAAGGCTGGGAGGCCTGAGGCCTGGGGAGGAGCCCTGTGACTACCTGAGAGGGACGTGCCAGGCAGAGGGTGGCAAGCCCAGTGGGAGCAGCTGGGGGGCCAGGCGCAGCAGGCCAGTGGGTGGAGCAAGGGGATGGAGGGCGAGGCAGCCTGAGAGGCTCCTGAAAGTCCGGGGCCTCGAGGCCCCTGGGAGGACCTCAGCCCCTGGGAGGACCTCGGCTCTTGGTGCTGGCTGCTCCATGAGGCGCCCCGAGGGCCCTGCTCTCCTGCGGGCGCCAGGTGGGCTGCCCGAGGCCACAGGGCTTGCTTGCACACACCGCCCCCGACAGAGATGCCAAGGTGTCCACGTCATTCTCTCGCTACTGGGGGTTCCCGGGACCCCTGGATCGGGACATTGGGCTCAGTCTGCAGGTGAGCTTTGTGGGGAGGGAGGCCCATGGGCACTCCTCCAGGAAGAGCATTGACTTCTCGGTGTTGCCCGTGACCAAAAGGTCCCGAACCACAGGGACTCCTTACGGTGGTGCCCACACCTGGCTGCCCGCCAATCTGCCTCTCCCGGGCCAGAATCTATTGTAGTCACTGAGGCCGACTGACAGCCAGCGTCACTGCTGGGACCCGGAAGGAAACAGCTGTGCCGTGTGGGAGAGGGTCAGAGGGACCCCTCCCGCCTTTCTCCGTGGCCCACAGGAGAGCAGTGCAGGCAGGACGAGCTCTTTTTTCAGCTGAGATGATGGGACTGGTGTGAGACCCCCACACGGATGAGGAGTTAGGGGTGGGCTCCCCAAGGACCTGGCCAGTTCCCTCAGGGGAGTTACTGGGACCCGCAGGGGCCACCCTTCTTCCAAGCTAATGCCGGTGTTTGCTCTGTGCTTTCCAGAGAAGTACATGGAGTTTGACCTGAACAATGAAGGCGAGATTGGTGAGTGAGGCCGTGAGAGTGCCGGGGGACCAGGGTGCTTGGTGGGTGGACGGTGTGACGGTCCAGAGAGCTGCACAGACTCGCCTGATGTATGAGGTGTCAGGAGCGTGAGGGGCACACACCGAACCTTCCCAATGGGCGGGGTCAGCTGAGCCAGGGTGGAGCCCGACTGCCTTTACCCTGGACCCATCGCCCCAAACTTCTCTTCCCACCGTTTCCCTCCCGACCCGCTCCTGCCCACGCCTCGGCCTCCCACCCCAGGGGACCCAGCATAGAGGGTGCCACCCCAGCGGGGGCTGGAGGTGCTCAAGCTTCTGACGCCCTGACTTGGGGGGCTGGGGTTTCCATGGTCCCCAAGCCTCTCCTCCCATCTGTTCACTGTCCTGCAGTTGACAAAGTGCCTCGTGTACACTGGGTCCCTCCTCCAACAGACCCTCATTCTGTCCGCCACCCAGACGCTGCGGGTGACCAGCGCCTGTCCCCTGGCACTTACATTCAAGACCACGTCTTGGCCTTCACCAGTAGCAGAACGACATGGTCAAGGCTGGTTTAATCACCCCATTTCACAGTTGAGGAAACTGAGGCTCAGAGGGACGAAGCGACTTGCTCAGGGCACGTGGTTGTTAGGTGGCGGGCCCGGGTCCTCATCCCTCCTCCGGTTCACCCTGAACTCGTGTTGCTACGTCCCTACTCCTCTGCCTTCTCTCTTTCTTCCCCCTTTCGGGTATTTTTATTGTTTTTCCTCTCAGAAAAAAATTTATCAAGTTAAAACATTTTCATCAGAAAAAATTTGGGAAAGCCCAGCAAAGCACAAAGACAAGTAGACGTCACTCACCCACAGCCTGCCTCCCAGAGATAACTGCTCTGCACGGTTCATGGCCTTCCACGCTTTGTTCTCGTCACAAGTGCTGTTTTATAGCGTTTTTAGAACCTCCTTTATTTTAAAAAGTAACGTTGTATTTTGACATATGATTTACTTTTCTTTTGAAATATAATTAGTGGCTGCATAATATTCCATTGTGGGGATGGACTGTAATTCATTCGGCCAACGCCCTAATGTCATTGATAATCCTGCGAAGACCATCTTTGTATGTGAATCTTTGTCCACATTATTTCTTAAGAGTAAATCTCAGGAATTAGACATCCCGGGTCAGAGGTTTTTGAAGCATCCCGCCAAACGGCCTTCCAGAAAGTTCTTGCCAGCTTCGAGTCTGGCCAGCAGCTGTGGGAGCCCTTTCACTCCTTCCTGCAGAGGCTGCCCAGCTTTCTTTGAAATGCCCTGGACATCCTGGCACCGAGGGGTCTGGCACCGGTCCTGCCTGCCCTGCCTTGGGTGCGCTGGCTTCAGGGCCGGCCCTAAACCTGCCTGCCCCACCCCCTCCCGCCATCCTTTGCTGACCATTGTTCACCGAACAATCCGAAGGAAATGGCCTCAGATCTTGGGAGCCGGGTGGTCAGAGGCAGGACTCCTCGGGGCGTAGTGATTTTCTGGTGCCTCCCTTGTTTTTCTCGAATTTTGTTCTTTTGTTGCTTTTCCTGCTCTGCAGGGTATTTTTGGACCCTCTCCCTTCTGGCCTAAGTGGTGCCCTTGACTGCAGGGTGGGAGTGGCAGAGGGGAGAAGCTGCCCCCTGGCAATGATGTCGATGCCTGGGGTCAGGCCAAGTCCCTGACCCCACCTCACTGGGCAGTGGCCTCCTGGCTCCCTGGGCAGCAGGCCCTGGGCTCCCCCTACCCACGGGGAGCAGCTGAGATCACAGGAAAGAATAGCTGCTCATCGCTGTGCGCCTGCCTCCTGCCGGGTGCTTCTCGCGCATCATCCCTCCCAATGGTCCCATCAACCCGTTGTTTTTTTAAATATATTTTTATTGATTTCAGAGAGGAAATGAGAGGGAGAGGGAGATAGAAACATCACTGATGAGAGAATCATTGATTGGCTGCTTCCTGCACGCCCCTCAATGGGGATCGGGCCCACAACTTGGACATGTGCACTGGGAATTGAACTGTGACCTCCTGGTTCATAGGTTGATGCTCAACCACTGAGCCACGCTGGCCGGGCCCATCAACCCATTTGACCGCCGATGGGAGCAAGGGTTCAGCGAGGTTAAGTAGTTTCCCCCGGGTCCCACATACCGAAAACGCAGAGCTGGATTCCAACCCAAGTCCCTGTGACACTAGAAGCGCATGTCCCTAACCACTAGTCTACATGGCCTCCGAAGGATTCGGGGAGGGAGTGATAGGTCCCTAGAGCAGCAAGGCCATGGACTTGCCCGCCTCCCCTTCACGGGCCTGCTTTTCCTCCCGCAGACCTGATGTCTTTAAAGAGGATGATGGAGAAGCTTGGGGTCCCCAAGACCCACCTGGAGATAAGGAAGATGATCTCGGAGGTGACAGGTGGGGTCAGCCACACCATCTCCTACCGAGACTTTGTGAACATGATGCTGGGGAAACGGTCGGCTGTCCTCAAGCTGTGAGTACCTCCCGCCTCTCCCGGGGCCTCTGAAGGCCCAGTCACTGTGTGTGGAGAGGCCCCTGGCCCGTGTGGCCGCCGGGCAAGGCTTTTCATTTCTCTGAACCTGCCTTCCTTACCTGTCGAATATCACACTAGCGTGTACCGTGCAGGTGGCATTAGCCTGTGGCAGAGGCCGGGTAGAATCGTCACTCAGTAAGTGGCAGCTGTGATGACAGTGGCAATGACGATGACAAAGCTACTGGCAAAACTTTCTGAACCTCAGTTTTCTCGTTTGTAAGTGGCTCTACCACCCAGGGGGTGGCGTGAGCATAATCTAGAGTTAAACACCACTCTAGAGGGCGGTAGAGTTGGCATGCTACTCATCTGTAAGATAGAGATGTAATAAATATCTTCCATGAAGCGTTGTCCTGAGGATTCATGAGATAACACACCTGAGAGTCCAGCCCGGGACCTGGCTGATGGCACCTACACCCGTGGTGGCTAAAGTCACACTCTATACGCAGGTTCTTCCCCACGAGGAGCTGCAGAGAAAATCCCTGCAGAGTCTCATGGTATTTGAGCTGAAAAGGACCTCTCTTGGCTTTCATCAAATAAGATTAACTTTTTTTTTTTCAAATGTCAAATAGACTGGTCTCATTTTACAAACGGGGAAGTTGAGGGTCCAGGAGGCTGAGTAACCGGCTCGTGAGCCCACAGTTGGAGCTGGTCAGAGCTTTTCGCGTGGGTGGGGCGGGGCCGGAGGTGTGCTGGGAAAAGCACCACCGTCAGATGGCGCTGGAGGGGGCGGGGTAGCGATCAGTGTAGGACGTCGAAGATTTCGTGCACATTTACTGTTTCAGGCACTTGACGCTTTAGACCAGGGGTCCTCAAACTACGGCTGCTGAAAACATTTATCCAGCCCGCCGGGTGTTTTTGCCGCCGCTGCCTGTCCTGCTTAGCAGCCGACTCGTCCCGGGCCCGCAGTGCGCATGTGTGGAATGTCTGAGGGACAGTGAACTGGCCCCCCGTTTAAAAAGTTTGAGGACCTCTGCTTTAGACTTACCATTTGTTAATTCAGCAAACATTTACTGAGTACCAACTGTATACAAGGAATTATTCTAAGTGCTGGGGACACATGAGTTGCTGGCGTCCTCCTGGAGCTCACATTCTAATGGATAAAAACACCAGGTTGTAATGGTGTCGTCCAAAAATCACAAAGTGGGATGAGGAATGGAGACGATGCGATGGGGGTAGGAAGGACCTCACTGAGAAGGCGACATTGACCAGAGCCCTGAGTGAGGGAGACGGGAAGAGCCATGTGAAGATCTGGGGGAAGCGTTCCAGGCAGAGGACATGGCGCGTGCAAAGGCCCTGAGGCAGAATGTGCTCTTGTTTTCAAGGGACAGCACAGAGTCCAGGGTGTCGGGGCCATTAGTCAGGACACTGAGTGGAGGATAAGTCTGCAGAGGTGGGCAGGGGCCGGGGGACATGGGGCCTTGTCGGCCCCAGTGAGACTGAGCATTTTGTCCTACGGTGGAGGGAGGCCACTGGAGTGCTCTCAGCTAGGGGCTGACTTTAAAAGGCCCCTCTGGCTGCTGCAGGGGCGAGAGGCGGCAGGGAGGCCTGTGCAGGTGAGGGATGCAGTGCTCGCTTGGAGAGGTGCAGTGCAGGGGGGCAGGAGCTGTTGGCCTGGGCAGTGATTTTGGAGGGAGAGCCGGAAGCACTGCTTCCTTGCCCAGATGTGGGGTGTAGAGGAAAACGGGGAGTCTGAGGAGTCTAAAGTCTGGGGTCTGAGTAACTGAGTGAGCGACTGTGCTGTGTGCTTGGCAGGAAGAACAGGCGGGGAAGGTGGGAATCAGAGCTCAGGTTTTGATGTGTTCAAGGGAAGTGCCCTTCAGACAGCCAAGGGGAGAGGCGGAGGGGGGAGCTGGCAGTGCAGATCTGGAGCTCAAGACAAGCTGTTTGTGGACGGTGGCCCTTAGGGTGGGATTTAAAGCCAGGGGGACGGGAAGAGCCCAACCAGGGAAGGACTGATGCCTGGACCAGCTCCAGGAGGGAAGCACTGGGGCACCCTCACCCTCCCTTCCAGGTGGAAACACGAGCATCAGCGGGGTCGAGTGCCTCGCTGGAGTCCCCAGCTGGGAAATCGTAGGTTGGGGCTCAAATCCAGCTGTTTCCCCCGGAGACCACACCATGAATCCCTACCCTCAACTCGCCAGACTTTCCTCTCAGAGCAGTGCGAGGTTTTTGAAGATCAGAAGGGGTTTTGAGCAAAGCTGTGGCCCAGCCTAGTTCTACCTCCTCCAGGCAGTGTCGTTAGGGGAAGGTGCATGGCCTAGAAGTCAGAGATCCGGAGTCTTGTCCTGCTCGGACTGCCTGTGTGGCTCTGAGGAGTCACACTGCCACTCTGCCCCTCAGTTGTCTCCTGTGTAAAATGGGACTGGGAGCCCCTCCCACGTAGCTGCCGTCCTGGGCTTCGGAGAAGACCCCGCTGCAAGACGGCTGAAGGGCGCTGTGCTGAGCACCCTGCCGGGGAAGGCTGGAGGAGCTGTCCCTGGATGGGAGGGTCCTAATCCTGTTGTTTTCTTTTTTCTCCATCTCCAAACCAGAGTCATGATGTTTGAAGGAAAAGCCAAAGAGAGCAGCCCCCAGCCGGGTGGCCCCCCTCCAGAGAGAGACATTGCCAGCCTGCCCTGAGGACCCCGCCGGGACCTGCCCCTGCCTTCCCTGCCCGTTCCTCCCTCCTTATCTCGCTGCTCTCTGGACTCACGTTTTGTCTTATTTGGGGGTTTTTTGGTCGTTGGGCATGTTTGTTTTTTTCATCTGCAGAATCAGTGATCTCTTTGTAAAGCGCAAATTATCTGCCTTAAAGGGGATCTGGGGCCCCTCCCTCTCTCCTTCCACCCTCCTCCCCACCCCCACGCATGCAGAAGGGCTGACATCAAACCAAAAACGGGAGAGGGCGAGGCCGAGGCAGGGGCTGGAAGCCTGTGATCCCCGCTCGTGGAGCCGTCCTTCCCAGAGGCCTCTGCTCTTAGCCCGGGCTTGCTGGCCTGGCCGCGGTGAGGACCTCAGTCCAGCTTCAGGAGACCCTGGAGTAGGAACAAGGCTGCAGGGCCTCGCTAGCGATTCCTCAGACACAGGTTCCAGTGCTCTCAGGGGTCCAGGATGTGGCCCCTCACTGTCCTACCACCCAGGTGACGCCGCCCTCAGGCCAGGCTTCTCATCCTCAGTGAGCTGGCAGGAGGAGGAAGCAAGCAACTCGAGCCCTTCAGGAAGGTTCCGGAAGAAATCCTCCAGCCTTGCCCCCGGCCACCCTTTACAGGCAGCTCAGAGGGAGTCCTGTCCCTTGCTGGGCAGCAAAGGGCTTTGGAGAGAGAGGGGAGGCCAGGGGCCTTGGGGAGGGGGGTCGTCTCAGTCTCGACCTACCTTGTAGGGAGGATGCTGAGGGCAACAGGCCAGGAGAAGGCAGAATAAAATGCTTGTGGCAAACAGAGCACAACTTGGCTAAGCCAAGCAAGATCTGAGAAACGGGAGGTTGCCTTTCCGATCCCAGTCTGCTTGGAAATGACTGTGCTTCCCCATTCGCCTCCCACCTTACGTCACTGTACTCAGTCATGCAACCGGTATTTATTGACCACCTACTATAAGCTTTAAGTCTCCCCGCTTTGTGTTGACATGTGCTGTGTCCACTGTCTCTGTAACTCACCTCACCCTTTCCAGATCGCCCCAAACCTTGAGCTTGGGCACTGGACTGGGGTCTCCTGTGTCCTCTATTACGGACTCACACGGTTTTGCAGCCCCGATCCACCCTGTAGTTTAGCTGAGCCCGTCCTCCCGTGTCACAGGTGAGGAAACTGGTGGCCCACAGGGGTTAAGTGCCTTGCCCGAGGTCAGGGGTTCATCAGGAGACGGAAGAGCCTGGACTGGAGCCCAGGTGTTCAGATGCCCCGCCCATGCTTCCTCGCGCTTCTGGGCTGCCTCGCTGCTCCTAGGTCAGCACCGGGAAGACCCGGGTCAGGACTCCCCTTCCCAGTGCCTCTGAGTCAGCACCAGGGTTTGGGTAAGGGCCAGGTCTGCCTCTGAATTTCCGCACTCACTAGAGCTTTTCACCTAAGCTGCTTCTCAGAACGCACGCATGCGGGTGTCACACTCGGCCGCATGCTGGCTGAGCAGGAAACTCAGCCCTGGCCCCACCTGTGCTCTGGAGTCCCTTACTCTGCCCACTCAGGACTTAGAAGCACTCACCCACTGAATGTATTTATTAAGCATCTGCTATGGGCCAAGAACCCAGCAGTGAAATAGACTCATATTTAGAATCTAGTGGGGAAGTCAGACCCAGACAGGGAAAAGTGAGATGAATGTTAGGAAAAAGGGGGCTCTGGGGTGACTGCACTGCCATCCTGGGGGAGCCAAGCTGGGCCCAAGACTAGGCAAGAGTCTTGGAGAAGCCTCTGCCCAGCCGGAATCGGCAAGGTGCTGTTGGAGCTGGAGCCAGCGTGGGTTCCTGGGGCTCCTCGGTGACCCATCATCAAGGGCCCAAGGAGCTGCCCTTCCAGCAGCATGAGGGCATGGAGCCAGCAGGGAATGGTATGAAATAGCTAGGCCAGGTTCATTGGTTGGTCTCAACCAGTTCAGCAGCAGATTATTCGGCCATGGCTGGCTGAGCTTCAGACTAAGGAGCCGCTCAAATGCACAGGCCTAGTTGAAGTTTAAACCCAGCAAAAACAGTTCTCCCTGTAAATGTAAAATCTCACCCCACCCCCTTCCCTGTCTTGGCTCCCCCCCACCCCAAGATCATTAGATAAGCAGCTGCCTATCCCCACTCCTCCCTTCTACCCCTCCTCTCTGGGACAGGATGCCTTTGAGCAAGGTAGAGCTTTCCTGGACTACCCACCATAGTGAGCGTACCTGATCCTCACTCAGAGAGCAGGGCAGAGCCAACCAGGCTTCTTTCAATAGGCCCCCCAGTTTACAAGACCACAGGCAAGACTCCTCAAGGGAGGAGAGCGAGGGATGTGTCCGCAGCTCTGGGAAGGGCAGGCAGGAGCTCTCTCCTGGAGGAAGGGCTCAAGAATGGCCCCTGGAGGAAGGGGGGGGGGGGGGAGAGGAGGAGAGTCTGCATGTATTTCAGGTTGTGGCTATTGGCTCCTGCACTCTGCTCTGACCAAGGGCTCAGCTTCTTAGATCTCCCGCTGTCTTCTCTCTGAAAGACCAAATCTAACCAATGGAACCAGAAACGTGGGGACTGCCAAGTGTGGCTTTGTCCCCGCGACTCGAAAGGAAGGTGTGCCAGGCAAGTTCAGGTGGATGCAGTGTGTGTGCGCGGCGTGCGTGGGAGCGTGTGTGGTGTTGGAGATCATCTCTACAGACTGGAAATAAAACAGACAAACTTACCCATGTCTCGACTGGTGTGTCCTGGGGGTGGGTTCCAGGGCTCAACGGATTCTGAAGAGCTAGCGAATCGAGTAACTGGATGAGTGTGTCTTGTGTACCAGGCTCTGCTAAACACAGAACTTCCTCGCCTGACAACCGAAGGAGACAGGTTCTCTTTGTCATCATCCTTGTCTTACAAATGAGAACTGCTTGGAGCAGATCCGCAATTTGTCCCCTCCCCTCCAATACACACACACACACCAAAAACCTCTGTCCTAGAGCATTTTTCACATAAATCCACTACAGAAATGTCCACGGAATAGTCGTCGAGTAGCATATCCGGAGGAACTGGACTCTAGTCCCGCCTCCACCGCGCTCTGACCCTGGGGCACTGGGTAATTCCACCTTCGCTGTGCTTCCAGTTACCGCATCAATTAAATGCAACGACGGACGGGTGACTAGGGTGTCTTGAAGATTGAATAACACACCTAAGGTGTTTTGCGGCTTCCAGGCTTTTGCTTCGTCAGCCATTACCTGGAGAGCAGCAAACAAAGCTGATGTTTGGTGCTCTTTAACCTCCTAAGTCTCCCGAGGCGAGGCTCTGCCCCGTCCACTTTCTGAACGTCTTTTCTTTCACACACATCCCCCTCCGAAGCCCCTCTCAAGAGCGGCCCTGTGAATATTGGTCAAGTTCCTAACTTCCTTGACTCGGGAACCATGAATAGCCATCTTCAGCCAAGTGTTACTGGGGGTTTCCACTGAATCCTGAGCGTAGAAGGTTCAGACGCGCGCCGTCCAAACATAGAAACCAACACGCCCCGCTCCGGCTGCGAAAGCGGGGGCGGCACCTGGACGCTCCCGGACGCAGGCGCGAGGGCCCCAGGGCTCCGCCCCCTACTGCTCGAGCCAGCCAATGGGAGGGGGCGGCCGGGAGAGCGCGAGAGTTCAGACAGTCCCTCAGTCTCCCTGGACGGGAACGCGTGACGCCATCCAAGCGCGCCGGAAGTGCGGAGGCCGCCGCGCGTCGCTAGCCTGGAGCGTAGGAAGTTGGCCTCGGAGCGGCCTGGGCTGTGAGGGGAAGGCCGCGCGGGGCAGCGGCGGTTGCTTCGACCACCTGAGGGCGACGCGATGGGAGACGAGATGGATGCTATGATCCCCGAGCGGGATATGAAGGTCAGAGACTGGCCACGGCCTCCCTCCCTTCCTTAGTCCCGGCGTTGCCTGGGAGCCCGGCTGAACGGCGAAGCGCGGGTGCCGGCTGCTGCCCCGCCTCCTGCTTGAATATTTGCCGCGTCCAGAGTTTTCACCTGCCTGTCCTGGGCGCTAGGATGGAGCCTTACCCCTCAACACCTGCCGGGGCTGGCCTTCCCGGGCTGGCCTCGTGTTACTCCGGCCACTTACATGTGGCGGTCGGAGCCTGATAATAAGCTGTTTATCGAGCGTTCACTGTGCGCTACGCACTGAGTTGATCGTACAGCCACCGTTCGGAATAGTTGTTAACATGGAGGAGCAAGTCCAAGTCTGGGAAGTGACTTTCCCACAGTCGCATTTGACAAGGAGGCTGAAATCTAGGCGGTGGTTGTACATTTTCTTAGCACCCTCTCCTGTCCACTCTCTCGGGACGACTTCCGGAAGGTGGTCCGGGCTCGGCCCCGGTCCGACGGAGCACTTCAGTGAATGGGAATAGAAGGGCTGTTTTGGTACCGGAGACGTGCCCAGGTCAGAAAACTACAGAGAGGGCCGGGTGACCCCAGTGATGGCTATCAACACCGGAGAGGGAGGAAGTCGCAGGAAGGTGGTAGGCGTTTGCAACCCTCAGTGTACAAAAGTGAAAGGCTGAGAAAGGCTGTCTTTGGCTCTTAACACGTTTGAAAATGTAAGCAAAAGGGAAAATTCGCATTCTTTTTTTCACCGAAACCTCAACTTAAAGATAAGTTTAGAATGGAAGGAAAAGAAAACCTTTTACGAGTATAATACAGCTTAACATAGCGACTGGTAAATTTATGGAGCTCTTTTTGCCAAGAAAGCAATAAAAATATATTAAAAAAAGAAAAAGAAGTGGTGCACACCGGAAGTTGTCTTTGAGTGCGTGTAGGTAAATTCACCGGAGACTAGGGGAGTCGGGCATTGGCAGATTGGGGGAGGCTCCCAGGCCCTGCGGTTCTAAGGGGCATGAAAGTGGGAGGAAGTGAAAACGACCTGGGTGGCGGCTGGAGGTGGCAGGGGTGATGGCGCCCAGGGAGGCAGTGTTGTGGGGTAAGGCTCCATAGTGGATGGGTCAGGCCACGCCTGGCCTCAGAGCCTGTGTTAAAGGTGTGGGCTTGTAGGTCTTGAGCACCGAGATTGACCATGCATGTCCTTTGGGGTTGTTTTTTTTTGGTGGTGGCATTTGGTTTAGCACTTGATCCAGCTAAGTCATTCGTGGGATTTGGTTACCTTTCTGTGGCCGTTGTTTCCTTATATGTTTGTTGGGCACCGCACTGGATAGTCCAGCTGACAGTGTAGTCAGGCGATGCTTTCAGTATTTAACAATTTATTAAGCACTACTCTGGGTCAGGAGTCAATACATACTACAAAATAGGACAAGACTGTAAATAATAATAGATAATGACACAGCTTGTGTGGAGGTTAAGACGATAAATAAGCTAGAAATTCAGCAAAGGAAACGTTTAGTGTGAGCTGGATTCGTCAGGGAAGGCTTCATGAAAGGATTTTTTAAAATTTATGTCGTTGGCACTGTCAGGTGGCTCAGTTGGTTAGAGCGCCATCCATACACCAAACGCTTGCGGGTTTGATCCCCAATCAGGGCACATACGGGGGGCAACTAATCAATGTTTCTCTCTCTCCCTTTCTCTCTCTCAAATAAATTTTAAAAAACATAATAAGTTTATTTCATTGAATAAATATTAATAAACACTGTGCCAAGTACCACAGTATGTACAGGAAGCTTGAAAATGACTAAGCCACACAGTCCTTGGCCTCGGGGTAATATGTATTTTTGTTTTACTGGACTCGAGTCTACTGGATTATGACAGACATGATTTAATTTCCCATTTTCCCTGAATTGATCTCGTTTTGATGTCTCCCAACAGGATTTTCAGTTCAGAGCCCTGAAGAAGGTGAGGCTCTTTGACTCCCCTGAGGAGTTGCCCAGGGAACGCTCAAGTCTGCTTGCCGTGTCCAACAAGTATGGCCTGGTCTTTGCTGGTGGAGCCAGTGGGTTGCACATTTTTCCCACTAAAAATCTTCTTATTCAAAATAAACCTGGAGATGATCCCAATAAGATAGGTAAGTCATTTGCTTTGTGTTGCATAGTAGGGAGGAGTGTAGTGAAGTACTAATATAGTTGCCTTCCCAAGAGCCATTCTAATATTAAAATGAAAACTGCTCTTAGTCCTTAGGTTGAGCCCAAGAATAAGTTCTAGGTTAGATGTTGGAAAACTGTCTGGTTCTCTTTGGTCCTTTGTTTTTCTCTCTTGATGAGTTGTTCCTCTGAGCTGAATCGAGAAGAACTTACCATTCTGCCCTGCGTTTGTTTTTGCTCAGCTGAAGCGGGCTTCTGGCTCTCTTGGAGAAGGTTTGCTGCATGGCTTTTTAGTTGGCACAACAGTTCCCTCCAAACAAGTGGGAATGTGTACTATTTAGAGCATTGTTGTAAAAGTATGGGTACAGGTTGGCAATATTGTGACTTACAAGAAATAACTTTTTTTTTTAAGTTTCAAAAGCAATTTATATATATATTTGGTCTTCCTCCACAATTTCTGGCTCCCAGGTCCCACAGCTCCTGGAATTTCCTAAGTGTTGGGGGTTGGGGGGAGGTTTATTATGTTAGTGACATAATTTTGGAAAGCACCTAAGGATGGGGGTTGGTTGCCAGTTAAACCAACCTTGTGATTAGAGGACTGGAACTTCTGGTATGTCCCCCTCCCGCTACCCCCTCCCCTGACCAGGCTGAATTAATCACCAACAGCCAGTGATATGATATCCTGTGATGTCATGAAACCCTCGTAAAAACCCAGGAGGGTGGTTTGGAGAGTTTCTGAGTTGGTGACCATGTGGAGATGCAGGGAGAGCTGCAAGCCTGGGGAGGGCATGGAGCTCCACACCTTCCCATCGACCTTGCCTATGTCGCTCTCCCATCTGGCTGTTCCTGAGTTACATCCTTTTGTAATAGACCACTGACCTAGTCAGTAACATACAGTATTTCTCTGAGTTCTTTAACGATTTTAGCAAATTATTTAAACCCACAGAAGAGGTTCTGGAACCTCTGATTTATAGCCAGTCGGTCAGAGTGAAGGTAACAACCTGGACTTGCAGTTGGCATTCTTGAGTTGGAGGGGGTTGTTGAAACCTTCAATTTGTAGCCAGCTGGTCAGAAGCACAGAGATACTGGGCTTGTGGCTAGGCTTGAAGTGTGTGCAGAGGGGGGACAGTCTTGTAGGACTGAACTCTGAACCTGGAGTCTGATACTGTTTCTGGGTAGATGATGTCAGAATTGAGTTGAATTCTCAGACACCTGAGAACTGTTTGTTAGTGTGGGGGCACCCCCCACCCTGGCACGGTAGAATGGGGTCCAGGAACCCAATTTAAGAACACTGTTTTCAACAAGGGCGACAGCCACAGTTCATTTCCCCAGGTTGTATAAAGAAGAATTCCTGGAATACTTCATGCATCATTACAAATCTGTAAGAAAGCTGAGATTTATCTGCGTGACTAGATACCAGGGCATGTGCATGGGTATGAACATTCCATTTCCTGCTTTGTCTTTTTTTGTTTTTATAGTTGATAAAGTTCAAGGCTTGCTAGTGCCTATGAAATTCCCCATACATCACCTGGCCCTGAGCTGTGATAACCTCACACTGTCTGCGTGCATGATGTCCAGTGAATACGGTTCCATTATCGCTTTTTTTGATGTTCGCACATTCTCAAATGAGGTAAGCTACGGGCAGACTCTGGTGTCAAACGGGTCCTAAGGTTTCCTGGTATTGAATCATAGCCTAGAGGTTCTCGGTTGACCCTTGAAGTCTTTTCTAGTTTAAATATGGATTTTTTAAAAGTCCTTAATTATAGATCCATAGGTGTTTGAAGTAGAAAGGACTTCAAGAAATTATTTCATAATAGCACCTGCCCCAAATTATTTCATATTTTGTTTACATATGAGGCAGCGGAAGCCGGGGGCTCTAGGAGCTTTAGGTCACTTGCCCAAGACCATAGAGTTAATGGGTAATGTCGGAAGTAACACAGGCTGGGTCTCTGGCCTCCTAGTGCAGTGTTCTTCCATTCCCAGCAGTTTAGTGATGATAGCAGTCAACGATAGTGAGTGCGTGTGCTGGCTGTGCCAGGCCCGTACTGTTGCTTTACATGCCTTACCCTTGTTCGTGCCTACCAGGGCCGGACACAGTAGGTACTGCTGTCTTCACTTTATCGATGGAGAAACAGCCCAGAGAGTTTAAGTAACTGTCCAAGGGCCCAATGGTGTTAAGAAGCAGAGCCCAGGTTTTAATCTAGTGTCTGCTCTTCTTCGATTATTTTGTATTCATGTATCCCCTGCTGGGAGTCCCTCCAGTGTGCTGAAATAATTGATTGCCATTTTCAACTTTGTGTTGACATTGTAACAAAGTGGTTGTTGTATAGAGCTAATTATTTTTCATTATCGAGAAGCGCAAACTGTAATTTGAGAAAATTTACATATTCAAAAATTTTCTCCAACTCTTAAACATTTATTAATTTATTTTTGCTCTGGGCATTTGTTTTAAAAGGCCAAACAGCAGAAACGCCCATTTGCCTATCATAAGCTTTTGAAAGATGCAGGAGGCATGGTGATCGACATGAAGTGGAACCCCACTGTGCCCTCCATGGTGGCAGTGTGTCTGGCCGATGGCAGCATCGCTGTCCTACAAGTCACAGAAACAGTGAAAGTGTGCGCGACACTTCCTTCCACGGTAGCAGTAACGTCTGGTGGGTGATGAAGGCTTTCACTAACATGCAGTAATGCTGATGTTTTAAAGTTAATTGCTGGAGTTAAAAGCAAATGCGTCTTTTGTTATATTGGTTGTTATTTGGTAGAAGTGGAGACGGTATTCTTTATTTCCACAGTTAATCTCCTTGAAGTCAAACAGCAGCCAGGATTTCACTTGAATGTGCTTGGGTTTTCTGGAGAAGGAGATGTTTTGGTACAGCTGGCTTAGAACTGTGTTTTTGAGAGTAATTGTTTCTGGATCTGAAATAGTTGTACTATGAATGTCATTTGTACCTTTTGGGGGGAGTGGGAGGAAAGCATCAGAAATATCAAATAGGAGCAAGACAACGATTTCTTGATGTTCGGAAACCTTCTGCGGTCCCTTGTCTTATCTAAAGACTGCAGTTTCATGTGCTTTCCAGCTTTCTGGGCAGTACTCCATTGAAAAAGCATTCTTATCAGTCGATTCGGTGGCCCAGCGATAAATCATAATTGTATCGTCATAGTGATTTTTCTTTGTCTTACTTTGCCGAGTAAGGGTGATCCTGCAGTCTCCCATGGGCTGAGAGAACAAGCGCGAGTGATTGTGCTGCTGTTCGGTACAGACCTCGCTGGTTTGCTGCGTTTTCTTCCATTTTAACTGGTGGCATTCTCTTTGCTCAGTGTGCTGGAGCCCCAAAGGAAAGCAGCTGGCCGTGGGGAAGCAGAACGGCACTGTGGTCCAGTACCTCCCTGTGAGTCTTGCCTTGGATTTCCAACCCGTCCTTACGGAAGCTACCCCCTGGCTGGAGGGTGGTTTGGGGGTGTCTGGTGTTTTTCCTATTGAAATGTTATTGATGCTCATGGCAACATAGTCGTCAGTACACAGGTGAATGCAGGAAAGAGTGGATGTCCCTTCCCTCCCATCCAGGGTCCATCTCCCAGGGCACCCTTTCTCTGCCCGGTCATAGCCTTCCCGACTTTTCCGGATGCTCATATAGATAGTCCATGTGCGTGCATTACTTTTGTTCTGCTTTTTAAATAAAACGTAATCATATTTACGCAAAGTTCCCCAACTCTATATTCCCAATTCTCTCCCCAGAAACAGAGCTGCAGGGGGAAGGGGCTGGTGAAAGGCTATAGCTGTACTGCAGGGGCACTTGGGGTAAAGCAGTGTTTGTCTTCTAGCGGAGCCCCTCTGGAAGGTTCCGTTTCTCTAACAGCAGGCAACAAAGACAGCGATGCTGTGTAGTCGCATGTGTACTGTCTCATCCTGTCCCTGCGGGTTTTCTGAGACACTGCTCACCATTGTTGGTTTGGGGATTATTTCACTTGACACTTTTTTCAAATCTCTTTCAGACTTTGCAGGAAAAAAAAGTCATTCCTTGTCCTCCGTTTTATGAGTCAGATCATCCTGTCAGAGGTAACTCATCTGCTTTTTTGGGGGCCGACCTTCAATAAGGTGCTGCCTGCACTCCGACATTTAAATCACGTGCTGTACTACATGCCCACTCAGGGGAGCGTTGGTGCCTCCTCTCCGAACACTCCCCTCCTGTCAGTCGGTGTCGCAGTAACCTGGTGGACACCTGTGTCTCATGGTAGATGGCTTAAATGGACCCTAATTTTCACATTAGAATTGTTCATCATTTTCCCTGATATAATCCACCAGGAAAAAAAAGTACCACTTTGGGAAGATTTTGGGCTTCGGATCAATGAAATCTAGACATTGGTTAAAGCTACAGTAGTTGGGTTTTTTATCCATAAGATGTAACTTGGTAACATGCAGAGCTTTCCAAACAAGGAGCTTTATTGGAGTGTGTGTCTCAGTTCTAGATGTGCTGTGGATCGGGACCTATGTCTTCACAATAGTGTATGCCGCTGCCGATGGGACCCTGGAGACGTCTCCGGATGTGGTGATGGCTCTGCTCCCGGTGCGTATGGGAGAGGGGTCTGTCCTTTGGGAGTTAGAGGAGTCCTGTAAGACAGTTTGAGGCTTAAGCTTCAGTTTTCTTTTCTTACTTGTGATGGTGCAACTTCAGGTGCCCCATTGGCCTGGGGACCAAAGTTACGTTACTGGTCCGGATTAGGATCAGCTCACCCGATGCACAGCAAAGCCCAATACTGAGTGAACATGGGGTTTCCAATGGAGAAGCCAAAGCCGTTTTATTTGCCTGCAAGGAGAATGGGAAGCTATCGCTTAAGACCTGGACTCCCTGGTGGCTTTTAATGAAGGATTTTTAAAGGCAAAGGTCGAGGGGTAGAGGTTAGGGGGAGCAGAGGTGCTGGCTGTGTGGGTTCTGACTGGAGGCCCGGGGAACTTGGTCATTTACGGTAAGACACAACAGAGGCTTCAGCACCAGGTCTTCTTGCACAGCGGCCCCCTCGCTTCTGGAAGGGTTCTGGTCTCTAAGGTCTGGTGTTCGGGTTCTGGTCCTTTGGTTCCATGATGAGGGAGAGACTGGTTCCAGGTGCAGCCTGAGGTGGTGGTCTCTCCGCATTGTTTTGGCTGCGTGACTTGCGGTGTTGGTCTGTCTTCTCCGAAAGGCGACTCAGTATCTTGTCAGAAACAGGGCAGGACCATGTAGAGCTGGTTCTACAGCTACTGTATGGTTTCTGCTTCAAGCACGTGCTATTGTGATCATACTGAAAAAAACTATAAAACTTGCTTTTGTTTAAGCTGTAAACTGAGTCTTAGTAGATGTTAACTTGGTAAGACATTTTAGAAAAGCAAGAAAATAGCCCGGCTTTTAAAATACTTTCACTTATTTATTCATCCGCCATGTATCCTGTCCCTGCAGTGTGCTGGGCGATGCTTTGAAGCTGAGATTCCAGCGTCCTTGCTCTTGTGGAGCTGACATTCTAGTGAATGTGCCAGTCCAAAGATAAGCATGGCATCGGGGAAGGATAGGGTGGCGGAGGAAATAAAGCAGGCGAGTCAAGAGGCCAGTGATGACCTGGTGCAGTGAGATGGGGTGGCTGAGGAGGGCCTCTGAGGAGGGGCCATTGGAGCAGAGAACCAAGTGGAATGAGGGAGGGAGCCATGCTGAAGAAAGAAAAGAACGCTAGTATCTACACAGTCTCACTAAATTGCAATAGCATTGAAAAGAAAGACTAATGAGGCTGGACTTATATTTCCAAATCATACTTGCTTTAAAAGTCCAGAAAGACATTTGAAAATACAGAAATAAATGTTTAAATGCAATAAAAGTGAGAGCTAACACTTTCATTCTGTTTTGCAACCTTGCTTTAACTTAGTAGTAAATTATAGCCAAATTTCTATGTCAAATGAAATGTGATTTGTCTTTGAACAGATTTATGTAGCTCTCTGTTGAACTTAGGTTCCTGATACAGTTGAATTTCTAAAATATGTTTATGGTTACACTCCGCCTGACTTACAGGTCTGTGTTCTCAGCACTGCATCGTGCAACGTCATCATAGAGTCTGCACTTTCCCAAACCCAGTGATCCGCCTCCTGCACGCCTCGGCTGTGCGGTGCAGCCCGTTGCTCTGTAGGGAGGGAAAATAGCCCTTCTGCCAAGCAGACATTTTGGGGGGCAGATTCTGTTCCCCTACAGCTGCTAGGTTACAGACCTGTTAGCATGTCATTGTACTGAACGCTGTAGGCAGCCGTCACACAGTGTAAGTATTTGTGTTACCATCATGATGGCTAAGGTGTTCTGGCTACAGTGTCACTAGTCAATAGGAATTTTTCAGCTTTAGTGTAATCTTATGGGACCACCATCGTAATGTGTGGTCTGTTGTTTGAAATGTCGTTATGCAACTCATGAATGTATTAAATGTATTCCTTATTTCAAGATATTAAGATTTCTATTTCCAGGGATAATATTAACACTAGCATGTATTTATTGAGGGCTCACTTTCCTTGTACTGGGCTAAACTTTCTATGTATCATTTCGTTTCACATTTACAACAACCTTTGATGTCGCTTAGCAGATACGTTATATGTGTGAGAAACTGAGAAGCAGAGGTCGAGTAATCTGTCCGTGCTCGTCCTCCAGCCGGAAAGTGACAGGCAGTCTGAGTTCGGCTTGGTTGACGGCCATCACTCCTGTTCCTTTATTACACGGTGCTGCCTTTATATCGTGTCTGTACATTTGGACATAGGTTTTTGAGCAAATTTTCTCATAAAACGTAAATTGTTTTCTCATTTGAGAGCCATTCATTGTGTAGCTGTGTAGGACTAAGGGAAAGTCGCACCTGAGATTTTTTCTCATTCTGTTTGTCATAGAAAAAAGATGAAAAGCACCCAGAGGTGTTCGTGAACTTCATGGAGCCCTGCTACGGCTGCTGCACGGAGAGGCAGCACCACTACTACCTCAGTCACGTGGAGGAATGGTGAGCTGCCAACCAGGACGCGCCCCGCCCTCCCCCCTCCCCCCCAAGCTCTCACCGAGGCACTTCCGTGGCTCTGCAGTTGTTTCTGTAAGGGGAAAGTAGAGGCTGAGGGGCCATGAACATATTTGCAGCCGATGCTAGTTAATGCCTTTCCAGCTGCTCCTCTAGTTTCCTGGCCTTGAATTATTTAGCTCAGATATGTGCTAATCTTAAAAATCCCCTCTTCTTTCTTTTTTTCTTTTTTTAAATAAATCTTTATTGTTCAGATTATTACAAATGTTCCTTTTATTCCCCCCCCATAGCTCCTCTCCACCTGGTCCCCACCCCACCCCATGCCTTTACCCCCCCGCCACTATCCTCATCCATAGGTGTACGATTTTTGTCCAATCTCTTCCCGCACCCCCCCCCCAAAAAAAATCCCCTTTTCTTAACAACTCAGTGACAATTTGTGAAAATACTGATATTCAAAGTGCATATTAAAAGTTGCCCTTGAGCCCAGGCCAGTGTGGCACAGTGGATAGAGTGTCAGCCAGCGCACCGAAGGGTCTCAGGTTCAATACCCAGTCAAGGCCACGTTTCTGGGTTGCAGGTTCAGTCTTTGCCCCTTTCGGGGCATGTGCAGGAGGCAACCAATCAATGTTTCTCTCCCCCACCCCCTTTCCTGCTCTCTCTAAAAATCAGTGGGGAAGATCCTCAGGTGAGAATTAACAAATAAAGAAATAAATAAGAGCTGCCCTTTGGGAACAGACGCTCCCTTGGGTAGAGGGCTTGAAGCAAGGCTCCTGTTCCTCCCCCCGGATTGCTCCGTCTGGAGGACTGCTCACGGGATTTCGACTAGATTCTGCGTGGCTCTCCCTTGTCTTAGGTCGATAGGTAGTTGACCAAGTGTCCCGGGATTTGTCCTCTGAGCTAAGAGTTAAGATTTACATCTGAGAATCTCACCTTTCTTCAACCACAGAAAACGTGCTTTCCTCCTTGACACCTCCAGGCGATCCTCATGGACGTTTCCATGACTCGGGTTGGGTTAGACTCGTTGCAGTGTTTTAAGGTCACGGTCTTCTGGTTTTTTCTCTGAAGGGATTTCGTGCTGGCGGCATCTGCGGCTTCCACGGAAGTGAGCATCCTTGCTCGACAGAGCGACCAGGTAAAGTCCTCTAGTTTGTCACTTCGGGGGAAACTTTTCTGAGAAAGGCGTCGGAGGGAATTCATCATGCGGATAAGAATTAGATGAGGGCACATCCCTGTTAATGAGTCCCGGGTGAGAGCAAAGCTTCAATGACAAAGTGTCCTTGGATATTGCACTGGACAAACACGGGTGTCAGAACTAGTTCTTTGGAGTCATAAAAGCGCTCTGTTCTCTTAGGATCCATCCGTGGTGTGTGGGTCAAACGCACTATATAATCGACCTCCAACAGGAGTGGACCTGGGTGTGTGGGAGGGTTCTCCTGCCTCGTTCTGTTTACCAGCTTTGTTTTCTTCCTATTGCCTGAACCTGCCCCTTCTAGTCAATGAACTGTAACCCGTCCTTGATAAAGCAGGAGGAACATGCAGGTCCTACCACACTGTCACTCACCCAGAAGCTGAGGCTGCCTGTGATAGGAGGACCCACCTTCCTCCTCTCATTCCCCTCCTGGCAGCAGGAGCTGGGCTGGTGGTAGCTTAGGAAGAGGCACCACAGAGGAGGTGTGTTGAAGGGAAACTTCTTTTCAAACTCTGCCTTGAGCTTTAAGATGTTTTGTGTGCCCCACACGCACATACGTCTGGCTCTTCCCCCAATCAGTATCTGTCCATCACTGGGTGGCAGAGCTCTCGCTATAAATGCATGGTTGTCAGAGTGTCAGGGTGGGCCACTTTGGAGTCAGAGGTCAGAGGTCAGTCCAGTTTATTCTTGGATTGACTTCAATAATGATTTCCTGATAGACAAATGTTTATGTATTCACACATTAAAAATACACCATTATCTTTGCTTTTTATCAAAATAATTTGTGTATATGGAGCAGGGCTTATAAATGAAAAAATTGCCCTGCCTCTCCCCATCTGAGTCCAGTTTGTTCTCTAGAGGGGACCATTTTTAACCTGTGAATTCTTCCTTCTAATGATTACCTCCTTATTCCTAAGTAATGACTTGCTTTCTCACGAGTTATTCATGATTAGTTTTAGACCTTCCTGGCTGTTACGGCAGATGAGGATTTAGCTCACATACAACTTTCAGATCCCCCTTTCTTCCTCTCAGTAGGGTTACAGCACCATTTTAGTTTCTTCTTTTGATTACCCTTGTAACTTGCATTTTTACCCTCATTTCTGATGCTGCCACCAAACACTATACCCCTTGGTGTTCCCCTTTGTGAGAGGAATATCTCAGCAGCCCACCTTCCGGCTGTTACTGTGTGTCTGTCTGTCACAGTACCACACTGTCACTGTGCTTTGTGTTCTGTAGTGATTAAGTCTTCATTTTGTCTATTGTTATGAATGCGAGTGTTACTCATGCCATAGCTAAGTCATGGAACGCGATATGTTCCCTTGCCTGGACAGCTTCTTGTTTTTCTCACTTACTCATTGAACACTGTTCCCTTTGATTCGTGTTGCCAGTTTTGGTCAATGCTGAAAGTCAGACAAAATGTTAGTGATTTTTAAAAGTCAGAAATCATTTGTTGGAAGGAACAGAGCCCACTCAAGCAAACTTAAGGAAAGGGGGAGTTTTTGGAAAGTCTTAGCGGTTTCTCAGAGGCAGAAGGATGGACCCCTGTGGGGAACTCACACTGGGAACTGAGAAGAACTAAGGTTACCTTGTCTGTGTGCCAGTGAGCACAGCCTCTGCCCAGCTGTGTAGGTTTCCTACGCAAGGCTGCAGGAGGGGTCAGCGGGGGTCCTGGTCGCAATCCCGGGCTCCAGGAGCAGGGGTGACTGGCTGAGTGCAGTGATGAGTTTACCCGGCAAGCTCAGGGTTCTGCCTGGCTGGGGTGGGCAGTAGGCACTGTTTATGCCAGTGATGGCGAACCTATGACACACGTGTCAGAGGTAACACACGAACTCATTTTTTTGGTTGATTTTTCTTTGTTAAATGGCATTTAAATATATAAAATAAATATCAAAAATATGTCTTTGTTTTACTATGGTTGCAAATATCAAAAAATTTCTATATGTGACGTTAGGGTTTTTCAAAATGCTGACACGCCGAGCTCAAAAGGTTCGCCATCACTGGTTTATGCACAAGGCAGGGACTTGGTGCCCCAGAAGCAGAGGGATGATTGATTTGGAAAATTAACCTCTTGCTTCATGGGATAGTTGTGACTTTTAGACTCTCTCTCCAGAGTTCAGTCTCGGTCCGCACCTAAGTCTACCCGTGCGAGTTGTCCTTTCTCTCATGTCTGCACAGGACTGGGAGGAGCCAGTGCCGAGCCCTGACCACCGTGCATTTTCTCTGCTTCTCCTTTTCAGATTAATTGGGAATTGTGGCTCCTAGAGGATTCTAGTCGAGCTGAACTGCCTGTGACAGACAAGAATGATGACTCCTTGCCCATGGGAGTGGCCATAGACTATACTAACCAGGTGGAAATTGCCATCAGTAAGTGTAGCCTGATGTCGCTCAGCACGTCATTTCTGACACTGGTTAACATTTTTAAAAAATATATATTTTAGCCCTGATCGGTTTGGCTCAGTGGATAGAGCGTCGGCCTGCGGACTCAAGGGTCCCAGGTTCGATTCCGGCGAAAGGCATGTGCCTCGGTTGCGGGCACATCCCGTAGGGGGTGTGCAGGAGGCAGCTGGTTGATGTTTCTCTCTCATCGATGTTTCTAACTCTCTATCCCGCTTCCTCTCTGTAAAAATCAATAATATATATTTATTTATTTATTTATTTATTTTTATTTTTTTAAATCAGGGCACACTGGTTAACATTAAGTCCAGTTCTCCATGTTCCTGGCGGAATCTGCTCTGCTGGGCACTGTGAACTGGTAGCACATTGCTCCTGGAAGCACGTATGACAGCACTGAACTAATTGTCATGGACACTTATGGGAGAGACCGAGGCCAGACGCACTCGCATCTGTCTGTATCTTTACACTTTACAGGGGTCCTCAAACTTTTTAAACGGGGCCAGTTCACTGTCCCTCAGACCGTTGGAGGGCCGGACTATAGTTTAAAAAAAAACTGTGAACAAATTCCTATGCACACCGCACGTATCTTATTTTGAAGTAAAAAAACAAAACGGGAACAAATACAATATTTGTATTTGCATGTGGCCCGCGGGCCGTAGTTTGAGGACCCCTGCTTTAGAATAAGGCGGAAGTCTAGTATACCCGGGAGTTTCAGTTTTGCTTCTCTGCCCATTCCAGTTCCCCAGTGACCTGCCCAGGGAGCAGTGCCCATTTTGCATGATCGGCCGGTTCTGTGTAGCAGCACTTGGTTTGAAGGCACAGATTAGCCTCTGAACTGGGCCTGAGTGTGTGCTCCATGTGCAGCTGCTCCCGGCTGGAGCTGGGCAGAGCTGCAGCCCATGGACCGCGCAAGTGCAGCGAAGCCATATTCTTTGGTGCTTCAGTTAGAGAGGGTCCCTGTCGTGCACCACGTGGTTCCTCATCCTTTCCCGGGTCAGGCTATTTGATGTGATTAGCTCTTTTACTCCAGTTTCTTGAAGTCTGACTTGACAAAATCCATGCTTGTGATTCAGCTGTCAGTGAGTATAGTTTGACTCACCTTTGTGTCTTACTCTGTTTTCTAAAGAGTCTAGTCCCATTTTTCTACCAAACCAGCTACTTCCTGGAGACTCCTGTTTTGGTCAGGGGGGCGCTGACCTTATCTCCTGACACCGGGGCCCTCGGGAAAACCCGGGGAGCTTTGGGAGAGTCCGAGCTGCTCCCAGACGGCTGGGCCTCGATGCGCGCCCAGCGGACGGTGGCTATCGATCAGGAGCCCCCATGCAGGCCTGGCGGGCGGTGGCTATCCGGCCAAGGCAGCGGCTCTGGGAAGGGTGGTTGGGAGAAAGCTGTTGAGACGTGGCCCGAGGGAGCCGCGGGCAGTCAGCCCCTTCTGGCCCAGGCAGTCTTTCCCTCTTCCTTCACTTTCGTTTCTTTTTTAACAGCTGATGAGAAGACTCTTCCCCCGGCCCCGGTTCTCCTGTTACTCTCGACAGATGGTGTGCTCTGTCCGTTTTATATGATCAACCAGAATCCCGGAGTGAGGTCCCTCATCAGGACACCGGAGCCGCTCCCATTGGAGGGAGAGCGCCAGCCCAGGTCGTCAGGTATGTCTCCCCTTCGGCCGGTACAGGGCTCTTCCCAAGGAGGGAAGCATGTGGGAATACAGTTATCTCGGGACAGTCATTCTTACTGCATCGGGGACTCCGTTTTTCTTAGAATAAACATGCACACACTTGCCTTCCCTCACTCACGAGCTGTGTTCTCCAACCTGTACTTCACTTCAGAGGAAAAGGAAGCTCGGCCAATGGGCCCAGTCAGATAGTTTACCAACAATGCCCTATTGTGGGACTGTACCGTATATGGTCGGAATCCTGAGGGCAGCTTTAATCATGGGGATTGCGTAAGTAAATGATTGTGCATTCATACACCGAGTGCCTTGTAACTATTGAGAATGATACGTATGGAAAGGAAAGAGTTAATGTGATATATCATAAAAAGCACTATGTACTATGAGAAAAGTGTGTACATAAAAATACTTAAAAGATTGATTTTTAAAATAAAAACTGGTTATTTACATTTATTTTATTAGAGAGATTAAGTATATTTATTTTTTGTGAATTAGTTTCCCAGCTTTTGTCTATTAGAGTCTTAAAATTTTCAAATCTCAATCTGTATTCATTCTTGCTGCAGATTTTTTTAATTTACCTTTTAGTTATGTAACTGTCTTTTTATATAGTCAATTCTTAATCCTTTGTGGTTCTTTTTTAAAAAACATTTGTATTGATTTCAGAGAGGAAGGGAGAGGGAGGGAGAAATAGAAACATCAATGATGAGAGAGAATTCTTGATTAGCTGCCTCCTGCACACCCTCTACTGGGGATCGAGCCTGCAACCTGGACAGGTGTCCTAACAGGGAATAAACCATGACCTCCTGGTTCATGGGTTGACGCTCAACCACTAAGCAACACCAGCCAGGCCTTTTTGTCATTTCTGGATTTATTAAGTTGACCTCTCAGAGACTAAACTCATTTTTGCCTCCTTTGAGATACAGTGTATATGTGCTTTTGTGTGTATCTTTATTCACCTGAACTTGCTTTCAGTGACTTACAGGCAGAGATGTGAATTACAAGCTTTCCTGATTGGGATGCAATGTTACCGGATGACTTGCTTTTCGCGTTGAGAAGTATACTTTTCTGTATTACTCAGCTGGGCATCCATGAAGTGCTGTCAGTCAGTCTAACGACTCCCCCCGTTTCCTTTTCCTTCAAAGCTCTGTCATCTTCTAGGGAACGTTTGCTGTGGAACGTGAACCAGCAACTCCATCTCCCGTGTTTCTTTCTCCTTCATGCAGCAGGACCTTCGTTTCTGGCTTCCTTCTGACACAGACCCTTTCCGCTGGTCTTTATTATGTGGCCCTCTGCCGTATGGTGTTGACTCGTCCCTTCCTTCCCCCATTTCTTCATCACAGGAAGTATTCCCACGACCCCAACCTCGCCCGTCCCGCAGAAACCCGAGGCTTCAGCAGCTGCAGCTCCTGCCTCCGTTCCACCTTCCCTGCCGGCTGCTCCCACCGCCACCTTCTCTCTGCCCTCTGCTGTGGGGGCCTCTGCCCCGTTTTCCTTTGGTTCTTCGTCCTTGAAATCATCTGGGCCTGTTGCTGGGGAGCCCCCTCCGTACCCCAGTAGTTCTGACACTTCAAAAGCAGCAGTGGGCTCCGGTGCAGCCACCTTTTCGTTCGCTCCTCCTCAAGCCCCCCTGGCGCCCACGCCCGCGGCCTCTCCCATGGCGCCCGCAGCTGCTTCATTCTCCTTTGGCTCATCGGGTTTTAAGCCTCCCTTGGAAAGCACACCAATGCCAAGTGCGCCCACTCCCGGCATTGGGTTGAAGCCCTCCTTCCCACCCTCGGCCTCCGCTGTCAAGCTCAACCTTGGCGAAAAGTAAGTGGCACTTGGGTTTGATTTTCCCGTAGGGTAGGTGGGGGCACCCGTGTTGTTCACCGAAACAGCTGCTGTGAGTGCAGTTAAAGTAATACTAGCAAATGACAAAAATCCAAATAACATAAAAGGTTTGCATTTCATTCGTGTCCAGAAAAGGGTTTCTTAGATTATTATTTTTATTATTATTATTATTATTGTTAGAGCTTTATATTTAAATAGTTTTTTGCTTTTTCAGGTTTCAAATGTAGGTGATATCCCTTATTTAAAAAATGTAGCCACACAAAGTATATATCCTGTAGGGGAAGTGAATCTCTTGTCCACCCTTGAGACTCTGCACTGTTTTCTGTGTGGTACCAGTGACCGTGTGAAATTGTATTCACATCGGATGACTCCTGCTTGGCAGCCCCGTGGCTTCTCGTTGCTCCGAGTACAGCCCAAACTTCGTAACTTGGTATCCCAGTTCCCTCCAGGTCTGGATCGACCAGCTCACTCATCTCACTTTTTACTTCTTTATCTGCTTGTGGTGGTCTCCCCGCTAGACTGTAAGCCTCCTGAACGAAGTGATTCCTTAGACCTCGTAGCCCTTCCCAAGACAGCCTCTGGAGTAAACACTACCAGCACTTCCACACTCACCTGGACTCTCTCGTGGCTGTGGAGGTGTTGTCACCACTGCCACCGTTGTCATTGCCGATGTTCAATTGTCACACAGTCACTTCATTCTCATAGTTGCCTAGTGTTCCATTTTGTGGCTACATGTTAATTTACTGTCCCATCATCGAATGCTGGATGTTGAGATTGTTTACAGACGTGTGCTCTTTAGGTGAAACTTACCTGACCTTCCCCGTGGACTGAACGTCCCAAAGAGGGTGACCTGCCTCCCTCTTCCTCTCTCCCTCCTCAGAGGCTGTGATCACCCATGAGCTCTCAGTAATGTTGGCAAAAAGAGGTTACTGAACTCTCCCAAGCATAACTGAGTCCCACCCTTTTTGCTCTACTCAGCTTGGTAGAATAGAAAATATTTCATATCATGATAGACTTAGTTTCGTTTTCCTGTTAAGTATTTATTTGATATTTTTATTGACTAACTTATTCCTAAGTAAGCAGAAGATCAGATCAATGTTTTTTGCAGCTTTCACCTTTTATAAAAAGTGGCTAAACATTTACGTTTCTTGAAGGCTAACAAGTATGGATGGTAGGTTATCCTTTGATGACTTTGCCCATGAGCAGCACGGAAGCCTTCAGCAGGCTGTTCTGATGCATTCGGGCTGCCGTTCTCAGGTTCACTGCCGTGGCTGCCTCTGCTCCTCACAGCTCACCGAGCACACCCCCGATGCTGCCCTTCTCCGCCTCCAAGCCAGCTTCTTCCGGACCTCTCAGCCACCCCACGCCCCTCTCAGCATCGTCCAGCTCCGTGTCAGCCAAGTCCTCAGCCTCCCCCTCAGCACCAGGTAGGGTTTAAGTACACTGCTTTAGAGCTCAGTCCTGAATTCTCAGATTAGCATCTCTCAGTAGTTAAGCCCAGCTAAGGTAGTTGGACTTGGTTATTTTTTCGTGCCTCCTGTATCTCACACTGACTGTGCTATGACACACACTCTGCTCTCTGCCTTGGGAGGCTTCGCAGTGGCCTCAGGGCTGCCACGCCTTCTCTGACACGCCTCCTGTGCACTTGACACTTGATGATGCGAGTTGTTGTCCAGCCTTTATCTTCCCTGGGAGCCTGCCCCCTGTGAAGGGCCAGAACAGAACAATTCTTTAAGCCTCAGTGGCTGTCACACTATTGCCTCTAGTGGCTGTCTTGAATTTTCATGCTCAGCCCTACTGTGAGCAGATTTGTTAAATAAAGATCATCGTGGAAATAACTACTATAGCCAGGTTGAATTGAAGTGCATTATGAAACTCCAAGAGTAAATTATCTTTTTTTCCTATCAAACCTGCAAAAATGTTGCAAAAGTTATATAATGAACTAGGAGCCCAGCGTGTGATTCGAAATTGCGAGGCGCCGCCCACCCTCAAGTCACCGGCCTGGCCCTGACTTCTTCCCCGGGCCCCCAGCAGCCATGACCGCTGCCGGTCCAGCCCTGCCTCCCTCTCCAGCCCTTGAAGCAGCCGTGGCCGCTGCTGATCGGGCCCTCTCCCAGCACAGGCGCGCAGAGGCCCCTGCTGCCCCGCCCCCAACGCTGCTCGCCCAACCTCCTGTCCAATCAACCCGTTATGACATCCCTGTTAATTAGCTTATTTCTCTTATTTTATATATATAGATACTATACCCTTCACCAAAATTCAACACTTGCTAACATTGTGCACCATTTGTTTTAATACATTTTTTCCTAAAACCTTTGAGAGTTAATTACAACATAAAACACTTCACATCCAAGTACTTCAGTATCTCTACTAAAAACAAGGGCACACAATCCATTGTCACTGCAGGAAATTTAATAATCCACCACCCATATGCACATTTCCACAGTTATCCCCATAATGGTTTTTATGGGGTCTCCCCCTTTAAGCCAGGAGCCCGTCAGTGATCACAATATATCCCAACTGGGTCTCAGTCTGTCTCACACATTTGCCACCTTTTTGTCTTCACAGCACTGACCTTTTGGAAGAGGTCAGGCCAGCAGGTTTGTGGGCGGTCCCTCCCTTTGGACCTAGTTGTCCTGCATGATGAGGTTCAGGTTAAGCGTTTTGAGCAGTAACACCACATAGGTGACGCGCATCACACCGCATGATTGGTTTGTCCTGACCAGTGATGTTCTTTGGTCCATTGCTTACGGTGGTGTTTGCCAGACCTGTCTCAGTTTTTAACTTGGTTACTGTCATGAATGGCAGCAGTAATGCCTAGCCAGACATTTAGGTAACCATTTGGTGTTTGTGTGATGGGAATAGTTTTATTTCGGTAAATATCAAGCAGGCATTGAGCTGTGAAATGCCTGAAATCATCTCTTTACCTGCTGCTCAGGAGAAAGGGCTGCGTTGGGGGTTTGCCGGTCACCTCATGCTGGGGCTTTTCATGAGACTCTGAAGGCATCGTATGAGACCCAGAAGCTCAGAAGCCTCGCCTTAGTCTTTTCACGTCTCTTTATGGTTTGGGAGAGAAACCTGGAATCTTAGTGCACATTTACTTTCTCCCTTTCTGCTGCTCACCACCCAGATCTGCCCCACCCTGTGCCATTATTTAATTCTTAAAGTTTGGGGGGGAGGGCCCTAGTTTATTGGCTCTCGGTCCCAGTTGCACACTGGACTCATGGGGGATCCATCCCCTAGGAGTGTAATCAGACTCTCTGGAGTGACACTTGGGGTTTTGGCGTGTTTGTATTTTTATTTTTAGTGTTTTATTTTTATCCTCACCTGAGGACATGCTGAGAGAGAGGGAGGGAGAGTGGAGGAGAGAGAGAAAAAAATCTGTGAGGGAGAAACATCAGTTGCTTGCCTTCTGCACACTCTCCAACTGCATCAAACTCGTAACCCAGATATGTACCCTGACTGGGAATTGAACTGCCAGCCTTTCGGTGCACACTCAGGCCAGATGGTGTGTTTGTTTTCTTTTAAAAGTTTCCCTGATTGCCCTGACCAGTTTGGCTCAGTGGATAGAGGGTTGGCCTGCGGACTGAAGGGTCCCAGCTTCGATTCCAGTCAAGGGCATGTACCTTGGTTGCGGGCACATCCCCAGTAGGGAGTGTGCAGGAAGCAGCTGAATTGATGTTTCTCTCTCATCGATGTTTCTAACTCTCTATCCCTCTCTGTAAAAAATCAATAAAACATATTTTAAAAAATAAAATAAAAGTTCCCCTGATGATTCTAATGCGCAGCGGGTAAGCTGTGTGTTAGAGCAGTGGTTCTCAACCTGTGGGTCGCAACCCCTTTGGAAGTCGAACGACCCTTTCATAGGGATCACCTAAGACCATTGGAAAACACATATATAATTACAGATTGTTTTTGTGATTAATCACTATGCTTTAATGATGTTCAATTTGTAACAATGAAAATACATCCTGCATATCAGATATTTACATTACGATTCATAACAGTAGCAAAATTACAGTTATGAAGTAGCAACGAAAATAATGTTATGGTTGGGGGTCACCACAACATGAGGAACTGTATTAAAAGGTCGCGGTATTAGGAAGGTTGAGAACTACTGTGTTAGAGGCTTCCAGGAGGGTCCGACGACCCTGTGAGTTCTTACAAGGTGATGGGGATCATTGATCTCATCTGATGGTTTAAACTGTCCTCAGTTCCCTGAGGTGCACCAGGAGCCTCTGTGAGGAGTAAGGAGGGGCCAGCTGACTGGCCTGGGCCTGCCCACAAGTTCTCCTGCCTGTTCTCAGAGACACCCTAGTTTTATCTGCTTTATGAAAGAATTCCCGCAGCTAAAAGTGGAATGCGTGCTTTTTAGTTATCTTGGAACCAGGGCTAACACAGCTGTGGCCATCACTCCACAGTGATGACAAAGATCATAAAAGGGGCCAGGGGCAATGCGAAGCTTTACTCTTGTTTGAGGAAGGGGCACTTGAGATGGGAGAAGTAACGGAAGTAAATGCTGCCTGTTTTAACGGACTTCTTGTTCTGGCAGGGCGATCTGCTCATGGCGGCCCAGGCCCAGTGTCCTCCCTGGGGCAGAAATCACCCAGGATAACCGCTCCGGTGGCCAAGGCGGGCTCTCCCCAGGTACTTGAACCTCACTCGCAATCCTGTGCCTGTTCATTTACTGCCCCTGCAGACATGTTTATAAAATGGGTTTTTGTGTTTTAGAACTTATACTTTTGCAATAGTTCTTAGGACTGTGTGGTGGGAAATATGTGAGTTTTGAGTATTTGTAAAGTGTGCTCTGTGCTCACATTACAAATGTATCTCAGCTCTAGAGTCTTTCCGCCCTTTCCTCTGCTGGGTCCTGAGCTTACACAGGAACTGATGCTCTCAGTTTGTTGTAGTCTCTTGTCTGAAAATACCGTGGCATCTGATTTTTCTCTTATTCTCAAAGTAATCAAGAAATCCAATTCCCCTTTTCCTCACCATCTCGGTTGATTTTACTTATTTAACTTTTTTTTTTTAATATATTTTATTGATTTTTTACAGAGAGGAAGGGAGAGAGACAGAGAGTCAGAAACATCGATGAGAGAGAAACACCGATCAGCTGCCTCCTGCACATCTACCGGGGATGTGCCCGCAACCCAGGTACATGCCCTTGACCGGAATCGAACCTGGGACCTTTCAGTCCGCAGGCCAACGCTCTATCCACTGAGCCAAACCGGTTTCGGCTACTTATTTAACTTTTATTGACATATTGTATACATAGGGAAAAAAGTACTCATGCGAGACACACACGCCTGAGTGAATTGTCACCAGCTGGATACACCTGGGTAACCAACACTCAGATTGAGGAAGGGAACGTGACCAGGACCCCAGAATGCCCCTCGTCTGTGCCCTTCCAGTTGCTACCTTGCCAAAGGGGCTTAGCTGTCATAATTTCTGACAGCACAGCTTAGCTTAGCCTGTCTGTACCTTCTGTAAACGGAATTGCACGGCATGTATTCTTGTATCTGGCTGTTTCGCTCATCATTATGTTGGTGAGGTTTATCCATATCATATGGGGTGGCTCTCCTACATGCGTTCATTCCATCTCAGTGGGCACCAGCAGCTCCCAGGTCTGAGTTACTGTGACCAGTGTTGCAGTGACCTTGCTAGGTGATGTTACTCAACGTATGCATTTCTGTTGAGTAAATGCCCATGTGGAATTGCTGGTCCTAGATCAGCCGTGGACAAACTACGGCCCGCGGGCCAGATCCGGCCCGTTTGAAATGAATAAAACTAAAAAAAAAAAAGACCGTACCCTTTTATGTAATGATGTTTACTTTGAATTTATATTAGTTCACACAAACACTCCATCCATGCTTTTGTTCGGCCCTCCGGTCCAGTTTAAGAACCCATTGTGGCCCTCGAGTCAAAAAGTTTTCCCACCCCTGCCCTAGATGGTGCCTTTATTCCTCGCAATTCCCAGGCGTGTATTCGCGTTCAGCTGTTCCACGTCTTCACCAATCTTGGTATTTTTCATCGTTTATTGTTGGTGTATTTTGTGGTTTCGACTTGTATTTCCCTGATGACCAGTAAAATTGAGTTTTTCCATATGAGTATTGGTCATGTGAATATGGGTGACCACGTTTTTTTACTCATTTTTCTGTTGAGTTTTCTGTCTTTTTCTTAGTGATTTGTAAGAGTTAGTTCCACATACATATATGCACATAGGCACACACACACATATAATGTAACTACTTTCTTAGGATGTGAATTGCCTTTTCATTCTATTTATGATTTCTTTTGATAACTGCAAATTCTTAATTTTAATATAGTTTCATATATCAATTTTTATTCTATTATTAGTTCTTTCTGTGTTCTATTTTAAGAAATCATTTCCTATTCCAAGGTAAAAAGATATTTTTCTTTTTATTTTTAAATTACAGTTTATTTTCAGTATTATTTTGTGTTAGTTTTAGGTGTACAGCATCATGGTTAGACAGTCATATACTTTAAAAAGTGTTCCCCTCCTATATTTATCTAAAATCTTTATTATCTTTTCATATTTAGATCTACAGTCTGTCATCTCAGTTTATTTTTATAGTATAACTTAAAGATGATTTTATGTCAGTTTCCCACTAGATTATGTTAGTATCCTCAGAACAGGAGTCATGTCTTTTCTTCTGTTACTCTCCCAGCCAACCCCCACTTGCCCTCAGCACACAGTACAGGCACATAGTAAATAGTTCACAGGTCTGGCTTTTGGCACAGTGACGGACACATGGTGTTTGTTAAATAAATGTTTGCTGTTTTAATGAATACATATACTTTTTTAAAAATATATTTCTTTACTGATTTCAGAGAGGAAGTGAGGAGAGAGAGATAGAAACATCAATGATGAGAGAGAATCATTGATCGGCTGCTTCTTGCACGCCCCCTACTGGGGATCGAGCCTGCAACCCAGACATGTGCCCTTGGCCAGAATCGAACCTGGAACCTTTCAGTCCGAAGGCTGAAGCTCTATCCACTGGGCCAAGCCGGCTAGGGCAATACATACACATTTTAAAAACTCTATGTTAATTGCTATAGGGCCACCTCACCTCAAGTAGTCCCCCCTTTTATTCTCTTTATATGTTCCTGTTTACTATTCCATATCACTATCACCAGCTGAAATTTATCTGATTTGTTTACTTTTTATTATTTGTTTTATCCCAGTAGAAGATACGTTCCCTGAGTGTGGGGATCTCATTTATCTTGTTAACCTCTTCTCCACTGTCTAAGCATGCCTTCTACCAAACAGATACCCAGTAAATCTAGGCTCAAAGGCATGAATGACGCTACCTGTGATAGGCATGGAACCCATTGCTTCAAGAAGCCGTACTTGGAGTATTGGGTACATTTTAAATGTTTTGCCTTCCATTTCAGGCGAAGTCACTTGCAACTCCTGTGACAGAAAAGCAGGGACATCAGTGGAAAGAGTCAGACCCTGTGATAGTTGGAATTGGCGAGGAGGTAAGCTTGCTCCTGCATGTTTTTCCCACATGGCTGTTTCATTGTGGCTTTGAGCCTTGGCGTGTCCCAGGAGTCTGTGCTGTCAGTGAGCCCAGTAGCGGTGACGTGACCGCTGTGCCATTCGCACTAAGAAGTCTCCTTGGGTGTGGCTTCTGCAGATCGCGCACTTTCAGAAGGAGCTGGAAGAGTTGAAAGCTCGAACTGCGAAAGCCTGTTTCCAAGTGGGCACCTCTGAGGAGATGAAGATGCTGCGGACAGAATCGGATGACCTGCACGGCTTTCTTTTGGAGATTAAAGACACCACCGAGGTTCGTGTTTACGGGCGGTCTTCCGAAGTTGATTGCACTTTTAGCAGCTGTGCTCCTCGTACTTCATGGCTGTGTATGCTTTTTCTTCAAGGACCACAGTGTTGTTTCTTGTGTGTGTGTCGTTCACGGGGGAATGCCCAAGTTCAGATTCTACCTTTAGCACTTAATAAACTAGATGACTTTGGGCAAGTTAATCTAGCTGCTCTGTTTTAGTTTTCTCATGGGAAGTGGAATGATAACAGTTTCTACCCTATTGACACGTACAAGGCACTCCATAAAAGTTGCCAGTTGTTAGTTTAAGTAGTATTTGAAAATTTACTTTCAAATGTTTGAAAGGGGAAGTTCTCCGGGGTGTTAGCAGTGACTGTCTTCGGTAAGATTACAGCTACTGTTAATACTTATTCTCTGAATTTTCGATCCTTAGAACTGGTTTCTTTCTTCTTTTTTAAAAAAATAGACTTTTATTGATTTCAGAGAAGAAGGGAGAGTGAGAGAGATAGAAATATCAATGATAGCCCAAGCCGGTTTGGCTCAGTGAATAGAGCGTCGGCCTGTGGACTGAGGGGTCCCAGGTTCGATTCCAGTCAAGGGCATGTACCTTGGTTGCGGGCACATCCCCAGTGGGGGGCGTGCAGGAGGCAGCTGATCGATGTTTCTCTCTCATCGATGTTTCTAACTCTCTATCCCTCTCTCTTCCTCCCTGTAAAAAATCAATAAAATATATTTTTTAAAAAAAGAAATATTGCCGAAACCGGTTTGGCTCAGTGGATAGAGCGTCAGCCTGCGGACTGAAAGGTCCCAGGTTTGATTCCGGTCAAGGGCATGTACCTGGGTTGCGGGCACATCCCCAGTAGGAGATGTGCAGGAGGCAGCTGATTGGTGTTTCTCTCTCATCGATGTTTCTAACTCTCTGTCTCTCTCCCTTCCTCTCTTTAAAAAATCAATAAAATATATTAAAAAAAAAAAAAAAAAAAAAGAAATATCAACGATAAGACTTATTGATTGGCTGCCTCCTGCACGCCCCCTACTGGGGATCGAACTGTGACCTCTTGGTTCATAGGTCTACATTCAATCACCCAGCCATGCCAGCCGAGCAGAAACGGTTTCTTAATGAGAAAGAAAAATAATTTTTAAATGAACATTGGTAGACTAAAAAAGAGAAAAAAGAAAATTAAAAAAAAATAAATAGCCCCAGTCAGTTTGGATCAGTGGTTGGAGCATCAGCCCATGGACTGAAGGATCCGGGTTTGATTCTGGTTAAGGGCACATACTTCTGTTACAGGCTCGATCCCTCGCCCTGGTCAGGGCACATGTGGGAGGCAACTAATCAGTATATCTCTTTCACATCGATGTTTCTCTCTCCCTTTCACACTCTCTAAAAATCAATGGAGAAAAAAATCCTCGGAAGAGGATTAACAACACAAAATTACAAGGAAAAGAAAGAACATTGGTATCTTTCTCTAAGCAGTGAAATTCTTTTTTTGCATGACTATTAACTGTATTCAGTGTTCACCATGTTAACTATTTGAGAAGTACCACCTTCCTTGATCCAGAACAGAAAGGTTAATTTCTTAGAAATACCACTTTTTGTATCAGTACATTCTATTCCTTTCGTAGTCTCTTCATGGAGATATAAGCGCCCTGAAAACAACTCTACTTGAGGGCTTCGCTGGTGTTGAAGAAGCCAGGGAACAGAGTGCGAGGAACCGTGACTCGGGGTACCGGCACTTGCTCTACAGGAGACCCCTGGACCCCAGGAGTGAGGCGCAGCTCCAGGTAGGAGCCAGCAGAGCGCTGGCAGCAGGGCCTCGCCGTTCTCCTCGAAGCCTGGGTTCGGGCGACTGTCTTACGAATTGGCTCACTTCCTGTGAATAATTTACCTGTTCCTCATAGACTTCCTTAACTGATAGAGAAGATGGGACTTCCACGTAATGCTTTTTGGATTAAACAAAAATGCAATTCTTAACTAAACCCTCAGCTTGGTAGAAAGTATGCTGTTGAAAAAGATACATTGAGAAATCAAGTCATGAATAATAACTATTAAAGTAGCAACTACTCATTGAGCACCAGGTGCTCTGCGGGTGTTTTTTACACATAATTTCTAGTCTTTAAAACCAGCTGCTCTGTAAGACTCGAGTTTCCGATCCCAGTGTACAGATGGGGACGGTGAGCCTTAGAGGCGAGGGAGCCTGCCCAAGGCAGTGGTGGTGGTAGGAGTGGAACCAGAATCAAGACCTCCTCTTGCCCGGGTGCTTTCCTGTGTGCCATAATTTAGCAGCGCTACTTTTCTCATTAATTGCTAATTAATTATTCTTATTCTCTATCTTTGTGAGATCTGGTTTTTGTTTTCATCTTTCAATTTATTCCAAACTGTTGTACCATCAGCTTGGTGGGGGATCATCCCCAGTTCCTTGCATTTGCCTAGAATCCCTGTAGAAGTGGGGTACAGAGGGCAGTGCTGGTCACCCTCACCCAGCACGTGAGGGTCTATAGGGTGAGGAACCCCTTCTGCCCAGAAAACCCACCGTCCACAGGCCTCACCTGATAAACTTTCTGACAGTAGGAAAAGGAGAGACATGGTCCCTCCGCCCAGAAAGGGGAGGAGCCCTGGCTGTGTCCACAGCCCTGAGGGACCCCCAGATACTCCTCCACGGTGGACATTAACCCTCCTAGCAAGGGGGTGCTAAACACGGCCTGCACTCTTCATCTGGTCACACTTGCTTCCTACTGCCTTTTCACCTCCTGCTCTACGTCCAAACTAAAAGAAAAGCATACAGCTATTGGGAAACACTCCCATTCAAAAATAAGTCAGTTTCTCTTTTCACAGTGCTAAATAGACGATAGTAGCTAGCATGTATCAGTTCATGCCCTGTACAAAAATGTCCCGGAAGTACCAACGTCTCACCACTAGTAGGCGCTGGAGCCTGGACAGTTTGGCTCATAGCCTGTGCTCTTGACCACACACTGCAGCGTGCAGCCCCTGCAGCTGGCTGAGTGGCAGCGGGGAAGATGAGCACACAGACGCAGTGTGAGTATGTTCCTGTGGGATTACAGGCGGGGGAGCAGCGAGGCCACAGAGAAGAAGTGTTTCTGGTGGGCCGCAAAAGAAGCGTGGGTGTTCTGAGAGAGGAAGTCGGGAGAGCACTCGGGAGCTAATGCCCGGAGATCTCGTTGCGCCCGAGTGTTCAGAGAAAGGGCCCCCCCAGCCAGGTGTTGGCTGAAATTTACATTTGATGCTGAGGTTACTGCCACTCCCTGGAGCCAGCTTGACTCTCTTTCAACAACATTTCCTCTTTTTCAGTTGGGACACATACCCTTATCCAAGGATAATTTTAAGCTACGTTTAAACACAGATGCAGAGAGCTTTCCCTGTGTATGCATTGTTTTCATTTGCTTACACATTTAATGGACTGTTTCATTTTTATTGTTGATTTTTGAAAGTCAACTTGTATAGCATGAAGGTTAACACTGGATCAAAATTTAAAGAAAATTATTGCAGGCCTAAAATAAGTTAATAGATAAGAATTTTAATGTACTTTCTAGTGTTGATGCTATTTTTTTTGTTTGTTTTGGCGAAATGAAATTTTCTCAATTGGTGAGATGACTTCTGTGTTCTGAATAAATTGGTTCAGAATTACTTTCAGCACTGTTTTGTAGGATAATTTTGTCTGTAGTACAGTTAATTTCATGGGTGGGGGAGCAAAACCTAAATGGATGCCCTGTCGGAGTACCAGAGTGCAGCGGAAAATTCCTAGGCCAGGCTGAGTTACTTCAGAGGAACTGAAAAATGAGAACTAAGCAAGAACTTTTGTTCCCTCGAGGCCCTGGACTGACACCCTTTCTGTTTCTTTTTCTTTACACCACCTCTCTGTCACACCCTCAGAAAGGTTGAGTTTCTGGATTTCATTTGGCTTGTAATGTTCTGATGATTATGTTAAAACCTAGTATGTGTTCTTTGTTCTTTATGGTTCTCAATATAAAAATAATTGAAAATTATTTTGATTGTTTTGATACATCTTTCTCCAAGCTACTGGAAAATGGAGTCATTTTTTTTTTTTCTTGTAGGAAATTCGGCGCCTTCATCAGTATGTGAAGTTTGCTGTCCAAGATGTGAATGATGTTCTAGACTTGGAGTGGGATCAGCATCTGGAACAAAAGAGAAAACAAAAGTAAGCGAGGTCCCATCCCCCACTGGTGGCAGGAAATAGTGCTGCCACCTTTTCAAAAGATTTAGGAACATGGATAAAAACCCTGAAATGTTCATTCTCATCAACCCTGTCTTTCTGCTCCCAGATATTTGTTCTGCAGACACAGTAGCAGTGCTCACAACAGGGTGCATCAGAGAATTTATATCGCAGCTCAGCTAGCTCATGATGCAGACAAATTGGATTAACCCTGCTTACCCACGGCTTAGAGGAGGGGCTCAGAGTCTGGTCTTTTTCTCTTAATACAGACATAACCATGGACTAGCATGTTCTCCAAATACCACATTAAAGATATGTTACAGGGAGTGTACAAGATGGTGATTATATAACTACTAGAGGCCCGGTGCACGGATTTGTGTACCAGTGGGGTCCCTCGGGTTGGCCTGTGCCCTCTCGCAATCCGGGACCCCTCAGGGGATGTTGGAGAGCCGGTTTCGGCCCGATCCCCTCAGGCCAGGCCGAGGTACCCTACATGTGCACAAATTCGTGCACCAGGCCTCTAGTATGCATATAAGATCTTTGGTTAATCTCTTCCCACTCTCTCCCCTCTTCCCTTCCCTCTGAGATTCACCAGTCTGTTCCATGTTTCCATACCTGTGGTTTCCACTCCTGCATTGAGTGCCCCCTGGTGGTCAGTGTGCATCATAGCTACCGGCTAGTCAACCAATTGCTTAGGCTTTTATAAATATAGATTATTAGGTACACAATATATGTAATATGAAAAAGGTAAGACAAGCCCTAGCCAGCTTGGCTCAGTGGATAAAGTGTCAGCCTGCGGACTGAAGGGTCCCAGGTTCGATTCCAGTTAAGGGCACATGCCTGGGTTGCGGGCTTGATCCCCAGTAGGGGGTGTGCAGGAAGCTTCCGATCAGTGATTCCTTCTTGTCATTGATGTTTCTATCTCTCTCTCCTTTTCCCTTCCTCTCTGAAATCAATAAAGAAATATATATTTAAAAAAGAAAAGAAAAGAAAAAGGTAAGACAAAATACTGGGTGATCTCAACATGGAGAACTAAACATTGAGAAGAGGCTGGAAATTAATCTGACAATATTATCACAGATACAGCTGTGAGATGGGGTTAAGAGGAATTTTTTCTTTATACTCTTGTATATTCCAAGTTTAATTTTTAAGGAAACATTCCTGATTAGTGTGGCTAATTAGAAGGACGAGAGGAATGATGACAAAGGTATGACAAGGAACAGAATGCAGTACATTGTTAGAATAGTTGAGTGCCAATGAGAAATTGGGAAAACAGATCAACTCTCCACTCGTTCCATGTTGAAACACCTACACTTGGTCAGTGGATTAGCCGTGTGGGGAAGCAAACCAAGAAATGCTCTGTTTACCTGTTTATAAAGCTGTGGGATCACAGAACTTTAAGTGGGGCAGCCTGGGTGGGATGTCAGAGGCAGGGCCAGAATGTGCTTAAAATTCAGTGAGCAGAATTGAATGTGTTATATTGTACCACCTGGAGAATGGCTTTGTGTCCAACCTGAGGAATCTGCTTGGAACATAGGTAGGGGAGATAGAGGTGAGCGTTGGTCCCTCCAACACTGTGGGGAGGATTCCTCACCTGTGGCCTGGAGCACCTGGCCCTGTGGCAGTGGGGCCCCAGTGGAGATTTCACAGCTCCCTCCCTAGTCCTGAGTTCACGTTCAGCCACATGGAGGGGACGGCGTGACCAGGCAGTGTGCGTGTCCTGCTCTGCTTGACAGTTAGGTTTCTCTCTCAGAACAGGGAAGCCGGGCTTGCTTCTCCTTTATGACAGCTCTGTGGACTTACTACCTAATGTGCTTTATTTTTAATTCCCTTTATTCAGAGTTCAGATTCTTAAGTCTATGCAGTTTTCTAGCGTTTCTGATTAGGCTTTTGTATAAGCATTACCTTGTACCCTATTGATATGTGTTTTTTTTGTTTTTTTTTTAAATATATTTTATTGATTTTTTACAGAGAGGAAGGGAGAGAGATAGAGAGTTAGAAACATCGATGAGAGAGAAACATCGATCAGCTGCCTCCTTCCTGCACATCTCCCACTGGGGATATGCCCGCAACCCAGGTACATGCCCTCGACCGGAATCGAACCCGGGACCCCTCAGTCCGCAGGTCAACGCTCCATCCACTGAGCCAAACCGGTTTCGGCGATATGTGTTTTTAAATATTTATCTTGATCCCATCTGTGTGACTCAGTGGTTGAGGGTCGACCTTTGAACCAGGAGTCACAACATGGTTCGATTCCTAGTCAAGGCATATGCCCAGGTTGCAGACTCAGTCCCCAGTGGGGGGCATGCAGGAGGCATGATGATCAGCTCAATGATTCTTTCCCATCATTGATGATTCTCTCTCTCCCTCTCCCTTCCTCTTTGAAATGAAAAATATATTTTAAAATAAAAAAATTATTTTTTTTTTTGTTTGAACTAACCTGTCACCTGAAGGAAAGGGAACCGGCCCTTCCTTGTTGCAGCTCCTGGGGTGGGTGCTCCTTGCTGCTCCGGCGTGCTCTCTCCCCCACTGGTTCTTGGCAGCATGCGAAGAGATGACTGACTTCCATCGGCTTTCCTGGGCCTTTTCTTTTATTGAATGTGACTTACACACAGGACATAACACATGTCCTAAGTACGTTGCTGAATGAATCTGTCCCCTGTTGTTGACACGTCTCCCACCCTGTTGTACCCAGGGCCTCTGGGATTGTGCCAGCTGTGCCTGCAGGCCTCGTTAGGCTTTCGTCCCTTTTTTACGTTCTAGTATTTCCTGATGCTGTTTGTCCGCTAGTGATTCTGTTTTAGTCTTTTCACTGTTACAGTTGTAGTCTTCTTCTTCTGTGGGAGGTTTCCGTACTTGAACCGCTCACGTTGAATTCTTTTCTCATTGCTGTCAACAGGCGCCTGCTTGTGCCGGAGCGAGAGACGCTGTTTAACACCCTGGCCAACAACCGGGAGATCATCAACCAGCAGAGGAAGAGGTTGAACTGCCTGGTGGACAGTCTCCAGCAGCTGCGACTTTACAACCAGACTTCCCAGTGGCGCCTTCCCTCGGCGGCGCCCTCCCAGAGCAGCACTCACAGGTGTGCGGGAGAAGGGGCTCTAGCTACGTGCACTCCGTCAGTGTGGCTGAGTGAATGGATACATATTGGGGAGTACGGTGGAATCGTCTTAAAGTGGTTCAGATGTGGGTTTGCAAGTGACCGCTGTCTGTCACCTGTGTGACCCTGGTCAGGTTCCTCACCCTCTCTGATCCTCTGTTCCTTTGCTTAAAAAATGGGGATAACAATATATGCCTCCCGGGGTTGTTGGGGAGTTAAAAAATTCAGCCTAGAACGCACCCGGTCGTGCGTGTGAGGAGACCGGTGCTCAATAGATGATAGTAGACACTATGGTAGCAGTATTGTTTTTTTGAAAATTAACTGGTAGGATTAGGTTGACTTACGTGTTTCAGAGTTTAGGTTTGTCATTTTGCTTGAGTGTGGGAACTTTCAGACCCTAGCAGTTAGGCAGTTTACCCTTGACATTCCCTGGGTGGTTTTGTGTTTCACCTTTAAGCCAGATGTGTAGGTGTTCATTGCCCCTTCTGCTGAAGCTCTCAGTGCATGTGCTGGGGGTGGTGAGGGGGGTGTGTGATGTTATGGTTGCCATCTCTTTCCTTTGGATTGATTACATCGATTGGTCAGATGGCCTGTTTCTGAATGGGGGATGCTCTCATTTCTTGCGCTTATATTTAGGACAATGCACGCCCAGCCCTCAGGTTTCTCTGGTCATAGTTGGTTTCTATATGACACTATCGCACTTCAGTTTTGACAGTGACCTGGAAAGCCTGCGCAATGCTTTGTTGAAAACCACCATAGAGTCTCACACCAAACCCTTGCCGAAAGTACCAGGTAAGTGCGTTCTTCCCGGTCCTTAGCTATTGGTGTTCTTTCTTCTACTGACCAGGTTGTAAGCATTTATGGCTCATGAATTTCTTGCAGCTAAACTGTCCCCTGTGAAACAGGCACAGCTGAGGAACTTCCTGGCCAAGAGGAAGACCCCACCAGTGAGATCCACGGCGCCAGGTAGAGGAGCCGGGCCTGAACTCTTAGCACAAACCAAATAGCTGGTGTGTGTGTGGCGGGGGGTGTTTGTGTGTGTGTTTTCCTTTTGGTTCCTAGTAGGAGCTGGAGGAAATGTCCCTCGAATCTGTTGTGCATCTGAAGCTGGAGTAGGAGCTGCTCAGCCAAGCACTCGAGGGTGGTTTTGGCGTTACCTCCCTGTTTTCTGCAGTCCTCAGATTGAGTGGCAGTGCTTCCCAAGGGTTTGGGGACACTGAGCTGGCTCCACGGTTCGTAGCCTCTGCTTTAGAAAGTTGACTTCCCTGGTTTGTGTGGGGTTTGAGTAAGATTGTATTTGAAAAAAAGGCTTCTTTTTTTTAAGAAGATAGAGAAAAACCCACTGATTAGGGAATGGTGGCTAAAAACACCTACTGAAAAGAAGCCATATAACCAGTGAAAAAAACTTGTTTTTGCTATTAAATTACCTAGATAACCGTGTTATATACAGCTTCAGGCATAGTAGTGCTTTGCTTTTGTGCTTGTATCTGCTTTTCTTTTTTCTGTTTTGAGTTGAAACTGGTTTTTTTATACCAACAGCCAATTATTTTTTTGGTAATTAAAATAGGATGGAAATTTAATATTACTGTACCACCATTCATTAATTTTTCTGTAATCAAATAAAGCTAAATTAGGTAAGGTAATAGTCACAGGCAAGTGAAATCTTTTTAATCATTTCCATTTTCTAAACATATATATACCTTCTCTTAGTAGATAATTGGAAAAATGTGGAAAAATATAACGAAGAATAAGTTACTCTTATCCCTCAACCCAAGTATGTCATCAGTTATGTCATTTTGGTTTACTCTTAAATTTTTTTCTTTGTATCTATAAATTTGATTTTTTGAAAATGAGACTGGGACTGTTGCATTTATAATTTCATACTTTTATATTTTTTAATTAGAAACTTACAAACCTTTACTGTAAAACAGAAAATGACAAGTGTAAGTGAGGATGTGGGCAGATTGGGCCCCTTGTGCACCGTTAGTGGCATGTAAAGGGTGCTGCGCTAGAGAACACAGCTGGTGGCTCCTCAAAACACTAAGTAACTACCATAGGGGCCAACAAGCCACTCGTGGGTATATACCCCAAAGACTGGGGTAGGAACCCAGACAGATATTCTGTACATTCGTGTTCGTGGCAGCATTATTCACAATAGCTGAAAGTAAAAGCAAGCCAAACACCCAATGGATTGAATAGATAAGTGAAATGGGGTGTATACGTATCTTAAAAAGGAAGGAAATTCTGACATGCTACACTGTGGATGAAACTTTAGGATATTGTGCTAAGGAAAAGCCAGTCACAAAGACAAATATTGTATAAGTCTACTTCTGTGAGTAAGCAGGGCAGTCAAATTCATAGTCACAAACTAGAACGGCGGTCGCCAGAGGCTGAGGGGAAGAGCAGAATGGGGAGTTAGTTTTTAATGGGGACGGTATTTTTAGACCTAATTGATCAAAAGAATCGATAGATTTAGCTGCAAATGTCTGAGGCAGTCAGACTGAGGACCTTCTGTTGTTACCAGTTTGCATTAGGCCTGTTCTTAGAAATTATTGTGGAAAAGTGACAGCAGTGGTGCGACTTCCCCGTGATGCGAAGCTTCTCTGTTACTTTTCTGACATGTTATTACTCTGCCTGTGGGATCCGCTGAGGGCACCAGCTCTCCCACTTTCACACCAGCATTCATTCTGCCTCTCACTTCACATTTTTTTTGTTTCACAGTCAAAGTGTTCTCGTCATACATGGCTCGATATTTCAAAGCCCCATTTGAGCAGAGACCCCAAACCATCTTTATTCACATTCGACAGTAGCTGCTTCCACTTAAAATAAGTAATAATTAAGTCATTTTGCAGATTGGCTATTTGTCCACAGTGGAAATCACATAGCTCTTGGGCTGCTTCATTACTGACTTGGGTTTTGTTTGGGGCTTTGTAGCCAGCCTGTCTCGGTCAGCCTTCCTGTCTCAGAGATACTACGAAGACTTGGATGAAGCCAGCTCCACGTCATCCATCTCCCAGTCTCTGGAGAGTGAGGACACACAGGCACCCTGTAAAGATGATGATGCCGGGATCCAGGTCCCTCGCCACGCCCCCGTGGTGCGCACTCCCTCCATCCAGCCCGGTCTCTTGCCCCAGACAGCAGCTCCTTTTGCTAAATCTCACCTGAGTCATGGTCCACCTGGCGTGCTGGGAGCTTCAGGTAGGAGACAAGGAGACGGGAAACTCCCCCCCCCCTCCCCCTACCACTCCCCGTTAGGCTTTGAACTTAGGAACTGGAGCTGGGTTTTATACTGCCACACCACTGAGTTGTTGGTTCTGGCCCATTCCTGCTAATAGTTCAGAAACTTGAAGACCAGTTCAAAGGAGGTGTGTGCCCTGAGAAGCAGTTGGTGGGACATAGGAAGAAGAGGCCGAGGCCGACACTCTCACCGCTTTGCTGTGGAGTCCAGTGTGCGTTTATTTAGACAGGTCTTTTCGGGAGGAACAGCAGGAGCTATTTGCCTCCGTGCGAAGCAGCGTCCACCCTTGTGCCCTGCACATCCCAGCTCATTTCACTCCCTGCTCCTGCCATGTTCTGCCCCAGCTCGCCAGCACGTCCGTGCTCCTGCGGGGACCGGTGCTGTCAGTGTCGGGGCTGTGCTCTGAAGTGGCTTCTGACAGCAAACAAGCAGCGTGCAATAGGGATGGAGAGGTTTTATGAGAGGAGAGTGGGAAATCGGTCAGATTGATGTGTGTTGGCATAAAGGTTACATTTCCATCGGTGTCACAGGACTTGATCATGTAGAGCAGTGATTTTCAACCTGTGTGCCGCAAGAATTTGTAAAACGTCATACTTGGACTGTGACAACAGACAACACAACAATCGCTGTCTGGTGTGAATGAATCAAAATTATAGCTGTTTTTTGTCAGCTTGGCAAAAAAACGTATATTTTGGTATGCCACAGAATTTTAGTGATTATTTTATGTGTGCCATGAGATGAAACAGGCTGAAAATCGCTGGTGTAAAGTATCTGTTAGTAGAGGCCGGCAGGCAAATTGCATTGGCATCTTTGAAAGATGTGGATGCCAGCCTGCCTGTTTACTGGTACTTTCCTGTTTTTAATCTTGGTATTTTCCCTGCAATCTAACATGGAGAATTGACCGTTTTAACTTTTGTGTTTTCCTCTTCTCGGACCTACTTTGTTTTCCTTAGCGTCTACATCTGCCAGCAAAATCATCCCTCAAGGGGCCGACAGCACAATGCTCGCAACCAAAACCGTGAAGCACGGTGCGCCGGGCCCCTCCCACACCATCCCAGCTCCGCAGGCAGCTGCTGCGGCAGCACTGAGACGCCAGATGGCCAGTCAGGCGCCAGGTGAGAGTGGAGCCCACACCTGTGCAGGGGCTGGTGTGAGCTGTCTGCGTCTCGGGCTGGGGTGGCAGGTGCCAGCTAGCCCCTGGCTCTGCTGCCGTTCAGAACGAAGGCTGCTGTGCAGCCTCTCTCCTGGTGGAAAGGGTTCCCAGGAAGCAGACTTCCTGGTGGGGGAGGTGTTAGGCTGCCACAGTCAGTTAAGCAGGAAATCGGGTTTTCTGGTGAGTGTTAATCCCTGCCTTGGAACAGTGTCTGCTTTAAGCCCACAATCGGTCTTTGCAGTTAGATCACCTGGGAGCATTCAGAGGCTCTGTGGTCTCTTAGGTATCGCGCTGCCCTCTGAGGTGGGTATTAGTGTGCCCATTTTGCTTTTGAGTGATGTGACATTCAGAGAGGGAAGGTGACCCGTCTGATGAGAAGCAGAACCCAGACCCCAACCCGAGGTCTTTCCCTTGCAACACAGCTGCTGCTTGGGGCGGCAGCTGTGGCTGTTACAGGCGGGGACTCTAATGAGCACGGCATTTTGTCAGTGTTGTGACTGTCCACGTTTTCTGCACTGGGACTTCTGGGTAGCTGGCCTCAAGGACTTCACTTGGTCTCCATGTACAAGCCAGTGGTTTTGGCCCCCATCGCCCCCCCCCACACACACACACACACCCCTTACTCCCCAGCAGTTAGCAATGTTGGCAGTAGAGCTCAGGAATGCTGCAAAAAAAATCTTTTTGAAAAATTTATTAATTTTTTTTGCATATCATGGGTCACTTTTATTAAAAGCATCATTACTATAATTGGCAGTAGTGTACATTTTATCTTACATGGTAGCAGTTTTCAAAGAAAAAGTGAAAGGACGTCACAACAGAGGAAAGCAGTACATTCAGTCACGTAGACGTCATGGCTAGTTTAGAGCTGAGGTCCTGCTGTTGAGCTTCGTGGCTTAAAGAAACGAAGTCCTTTAATTTAAAAAGGACCCGAGTCCCTACTCTACTCTTACTTTCTTTTTTTTTTTTTAAATATATTTTATTGATTTTTTACAGAGAGGAAGGGAGAGGGATAGAGAGTTAGAAACATTGATGAGAGAGAAACATCGATCAGCCGCCTCCTGCACATCTCCTACTGGGGATGTGCCCACAACCAAGGTACATGCCCTTGACCGGAATCGAACCTGGGACCCTTGAGTCCGCAGGCCGACGCTCTATCCACTGAGCCAAACCGGTTTCGGCTACTCTTACTTTCTTCATCTCCTTCCTTTGTTTACACCAGTGCATTACGAGAGCATTACGAGACCACGAGACAATGAGACTAGTTCTGTCTGGCAAGAACCCTCCCAGTAGGTTAATTTCCAAAGGGGCCCTTCACATGTCATTGCTGAGCCTCGGGACAGAGCCAGTCACACTAACGTGAAGGCTGTCCAAGTGCATGGATGTGTGTGTGCAAGTGTGGGAACCATACAGTCAGAAAGGGAAAGATGAGCAAGTACTATCGGTGTGGTAAATTCCATCTTGACCTTCACAGCTAATACATTAAATATGTAACGTCACCCTCCCTTTGAGCACCTCTTTCTTCCATGAGAGCCACTGAATTACAAATTCTCTTTATTCTAATACCAGTGGTACTAGAAGGAAAGAGGGAAAAGAGCATTATGTAGGTTGCCTTAAAAAGACATGGTCACCTCCTAAATTTCCTCTCTCCTGGGGAGAATGACTTGATGCACTGCACACCCTTCGTGACCAGGACCCCTTGTGACACACCTGTAGAACATGCTTGGACTTCAGTGCACAGGACACCCCACAACAACGGATTATTGAGCCCCAAAATGTCCGTACTGCCAAAGCTGAGAAATAAATTTTTTTGTTTTAGCTGAATAAAATTATTTTTTCGTTTTATCACTGCTTAGAACACATATCAACTTAGACAGTGTTTTTTTTTTTAAGACATGGTGGTTTGATTTAGACAAAAGAGAATTACCATTATACAGTGATAAAAGATTTCTAAGAAAAGTTCAGATATTAAAACCCTTATCAAGGCATCTAAACTAGATGTGAAAGAGCATAAATAAGGTACCTTTGAGCCTTCTAAAAGAATAGAATCCTTTGATGTTTCCTTTAAATATTACTTTGGACCAAGCAGAATCCTGGCATTGTGCTGAACAGGCCCCAAGTCACGCTGATAGAGTTGATTATTTATAAACTGAAAATCTGCCAGGATTTCGGATTATCCCACTGTCAGCAGGAGGGGGTGTGATTTTATTATCATTTTGGAAGCAGAAATTTCTAAGGTGTAGGCACCTTTGAATGTGCCAGATGAAGAATGTGCAGTTGTAGGCAGGAAGTCCTGGGTGCTTCTCTGAAGGAGGGAGAGAGCGAGCTGCCACAGACCCACGTCCCACCCAGGCTGCCGCTTTCAGTTTGGCCAAATATGTAGTTAGCAGAGATCCAGGAGCTTTGCTCAGGCCTTCTTAATAGTTAGTTTTAAAATATCACTAAGTTCTGTAATACAGTTTTAAGCTGTAAGACACAGAAAGAGAGACGTGAAAGCTGACAGGCCTGAGATGGGTAAGTAGGTGTCAGGTTAATCCTGGTTGCCATTAATTCAGGCCTCTTGGCCTCCCCCATTCTTGTCTAGGCTCCATTTCCCACATTTTATTCACCGTGTCTGTCTCACTAAGCTGTGGCTCCTTTAGAGAAGAAGCTCTATGTCAGACATTTTTGGTATTCCCAGCACCTAACAGTCTGGCAGTAAAAAGCCCATGTGAAAGAATGGTTGAATGAAAGAGTGGAGGGTGGAAAAATCCTTAGTCTGAATCATGCTAACGCTCTAGCTCTTTCTGCCCTTTTCCAAGGTGAGCAAACAGCGTGGCAGGCAATCTCAGCTCTGCTGTCTAAAATCTGCCCAGGGAATTCTTTTTCCCTGAACTAGGGCATTTGACTAAATTGCATGCATCTTCATCTCATAATCTTTATGAATGGAGGCCAGGTGTTCACTGAACACAGCGCTGCAGAACTGCCTAGAGTAGCTGTCCTTTCTCTGTCTAATAGGATTACAATCTGCTTGGGTTTCTGTCCTGGTGGTTTATGTAGGGCTAGACTTTTTGATCCCTCATTGCGATTAATATGCCTCTCTGTTCTCTGTTTTAATAGCTGTGAGTACTTTGACCGAATCAACTTTGAAGACTGTCCCTCAAGTGGTAAATGTGCAGGAATTGAAGAATAACCCTTCATCTACAGCAATGGGGTATGTTACGCCTTTGTAGCGTGTGTACATCAGCCAGTGAATTACTTGTAATATCGGGGACTGCCTGCAGGGAGCAGCATTGCTGCCCGCACTGGGTGACTGTTTTGCCTCAGGGTCTAAGGCAGCCGTAGGCAAACTACAGCCCGCAGGCCGGATCTGCCCGTTTTAAATGAATAAAACTAAAAAAAAAAAAGACCGTACCTTTTTATGTAATGATGTTTACTTTGAATTTATATTAGTTCACACAAACACTCCATCCATGCTTTTGTTCCGACCCTCCGGTCCAGTTTAAGAACCCATTGTGGCCCTTGAGTCAAAAAGTTTGCCCACCCCTGGTTTAAGGGGTGGACAGCTAATCTTGGATACACGACTGGGTTTTCAGGAGATTATCCTCTTCAACTTGCCAGTGACCGGTCCCTCATGAGCCTCTAAGCCTGTGCCATGTGTGCGTTGCGTGTGCTGCACAGGAGGGCTATGGAGTCGGGGGTGGGACTTGGTTTTTTACATGGGTATTTTTTATAGTCTCGGGGTTCCAGAGTTGATGCTTCAGTTCTCATGGAGACTTGATTCTGCAAACTCAGTGGTGATCTTGAGATTGACAGTTTCCTCCCTCATCTCCTCTCTCAGGCATTGCTGTTCTTTCAAGTTTCTTCTGCCTTTTGTATGAAAAGAACAAAAAAGAAACAGTCTTAAAAGGCAGCAGCTCTGCTTGGAGACTCGCAGCGTCTCTTCTCTGCTGTATTTGAGGGCTGGGTCATCGCTGCTGCTGGAGCTTGCTTCTCTTTCGTCTGGATCTGTTTAGAATTCACGGCGCTGGCTCCCGTGCACAGTTCTGGCAGCACAGTTCAGAGTCTGCCTTCTGCCGTTGCTCTGCGTGTGTTGTAGCTGTGAACTCGGTGGTCCAGCCCAGCCTCCCCGGTGGCATAGGAAAGAGTCGAAGGACTTTCCTCGCTTTGGGTGTCGGGATCGTGATGACCAGTGTCATTCAGGGAATTAGTGTCTGGTGCCCATGGTTAGTCCGGCGGCAGGAAGAGCAGCCACAGACCCTGTGTTTCTCCCACATGGTGCCCGCTCTCTCCCCCACCGGTTCTGCTCCCCAGTCAGTTTTGGTTTTACCAAGTGGCCCTGCCTCCCTAGTCCACTGGCCTTCTCTTTTCCAATTGGTCCATTTATCAACACAGTCTGTCCCGGGAATTTCTTCATTATCTCGGGCTGTACTAAAGCCAAAAACAAGCCTACCCACATCGGATCTTGTAGTGACCTTGACGCTTTGGTATGCCGGTTAGACCAAGATGGCATTTGTGGTTGTTGCGAGCTTCTCAAGGGAAAAAATGTGCATTGAGTTTGGGAATTGTCGCCAGATTCCTCATATAAGGAAGGCAAAGAAAAGCCACTGAATGGCTAAGTGGCTTAATGGGGAAAGAAATGAAGTGGGGGATTTCTGAGACATTGTAGCCGCTAACCAGGGATGAGAACTCGCTCTCGGTGATTTCATTGGCCTTTTCTCAGGCTTTGTTTCCCTCGAATGGGTCAGCTGAGCTGATCTGAGAAAAGGGCTTTCTTAGAAGAGCAGTTCTGAGTTTGCCTTTTTCTGATTTAAGAAAAATAGACACAAAAGTTCAAAAGGAATCTTGAAGAAACTTTTCCTTCCTTTCCCCACAGAGTTGGACTCTGGTACACTGATTTAACTTGTCTGCCCAGCATGGTGCCTGGAGTGTAGTTCCTTTTTAATAACCACTTATCAGGTAACAAACTCTGAGCATAACCAATAAGCAGAGATTGGTATTTACTGCCTCCCCCAATAAAAAAGCTTCAGAGGGAAATGCATTCATTATCAGATTCTGTGAAGTAGTTCTTAGATGTATTTTAAATATTTAATTTTGCATTTAACTTTTTTAGAGTAGTATCTTATAGAAGATTAACCATAAGATGAGCTTATCTATTTCTGCCCTTGGCATCTTACGTTCATCGGCTTCATCCACTTATATTCATTAACTAACCGCCCCGTGTTAAGGGAGAGGGTTTACCTGGAGCAAACCCAGGGCTGTCGGACTCCCGTGCGGAGCTCAGTCACCTGGTTCAGCAGAGTCTGGGGCAACTGCAATGCTGCCCTGGGTGTGAAGGGCACAGCAGTGAGTAAGTCACACCAACCCTTGCTTTCGTGGCACTTACTTTAGCAAGGAGACAGCCACTGCACACCAGTTGCACAGCGTTATTAACTGCAGTGTAGTGAGCTCAGAAGGAGAGGGACCAGCTGCTGAGAAAGCACGGCGTGCGCGGGCTGGTGGGGAAACGCGGTTTTAGCTGGAAGTTAAACAGTGGCCAGAAGTTTCCAGGCGAAGACTCAAGAGAAGAGTGCTGAACCGAGGTTGGAATGTGTGACGGCAGATCTGGGCAAGGACAGTGCTGGGAGTGAAGTTGGAAGTGAAGTTGGAAGAAGGCCCTTGTGGCCAGAGGCCTGGCAGGAAGTGGGGAGGGAAGAAAGGGGGGCTGGATGAGGGGAGGTTTGGCTGGTTTGTTTGTTTTTACTAACACACACCAGACACATCATTCCTTTCAGGAATTTTGTTGTTCATGCACTCATTTTTTACTCCCAACAAATAATGAGTGTGTTCTGTATGCCTCACACTGTTGTAGGTGCTGGGGATAAGGCAGCTAACTGAACAGACCGCCAAAACCCACCCTGCCCTAGTCACAGAAAGCCTGAGATGTGAAATAAACTAGCACATAGTGTTTCAGATGGTGGCCGGTCTGCTGGACGAAATAGCAGTAGAAAGGGGGTTAGGGCTGTTGGCTGGGCTGGGTTGCAGTTTTAAACAGTGTGGTCAAGGCAGGCGGGTGTTTCTCCCCCCAGTTACTGGCTACAATGTCTCAGACATAGCAGACCGAGTTTCTTTCACCTCAAGCTGGATTTTTTGTCTTCTGTAATGTCTTGCCTTCCAGTGGCTTTTGACACTTGACATTTGGATGAAGATCAAAAAGCCAAGAGAGCAGATCTCGTGGATATCCTACGGAAACAGCTCCGGCACAGGCCTGTGGTGGGAGTGTGTCTGGCCGGCTCAGGGAAGAGCCAGGTGGCACTGGTGGCTGGAGGGAGAAAGGAGCCCTGGAGATGGGGGCAGGGGCAGGGTAGGCGCGTGGAGCTCACGACCTGGTTCAGCTAGCAAGCTGGGTCAGGACCTGGTTGACATTGGATATTTTTTGAGCAGTGAGTGATCTGATTTCTTTTTTGGTTTATTTTTTTTTAACTTTAGCAGTTGTTTTTTTAATCTCTATTGTTGAGAGTATTACATATGTCCCCTGTTTTCTTCCATTGACCTCTCCCCTCGTCACCCCTCCACCCCAGGCCTTCATCACTCTATTGTCTTTGTCTATAGGTTATGCATATACACATATGAGTTCATTGGTTGATCGCTCCCCCCGCCCTTCCCTGCCTTCCCTCTGAGGTTTGACAGCACATATACTAAAATTGGAAGGATAAAGAGAAGATTAGCATGGCCCACAAGGATGACAACTTGAGCAGTGTTTTAATATTGAGGCATAATTTACAAACAGTAAAATTCATCTTTTTCTAATTGTAAAATTCTTATGAGCTTTGATAAATGCAAATAGTTGTATATGACCTATGGTTTTAGCAGGAAGCGCTGGTTCTTATCTTGAGAATAGATCAAAGGGGCTGGGGTCGGGGACGGTAGAAACAGCGAGACCAGTTAGGAAGCTTCTCCTGTTTTTATAGTGGTAAAATATACATAGAACAGAAGTGACATCGTAACCATTTTTAAGTGTATAATCCAGTGACATTAAGTACAGGTAGTGTTGCCGGAACCGGTTTGGCTCAGTGGATAGAGCGTCGGCCTGCGGACTGAAAGGTCCCAGGTTCGATTCCGGTCAAGGGCATGTACCTGGGTTGCGGGCACATCTCCAGTGGGAGATGTGCAGGAGGCAGCTGATCGATGTTTCTCTCTCATCAATGTTTCTAACTCTCTATCTCTCTCCCTTCCTCTCTGTAAAAAATCAATAAAATATATTTAAAAAAAAAAAAAAAAGTACAGGTCGTGTTGTGTGACCCTCACCACTATTTATTTCCAGAGCTTTGTCATCCATCCCTCCCTGAAACTGTCTCCTTTAAACAGTAACTGTTAATGCCCCCTTCCCTCCAGTCCCTGGTAGCCTCTATTCTACTTCCTGTCTCTAATAATTTGCCTATTGTAGGAACCTCATATAATTGGAATCCTTTTGTGTCTGGCTCATTTCACTTGAATTTTCAAGATTCATTCATGTTGTAGCATATGTCAGAATTTCATGCCCTTTATGACTAGATAATACTCCATTGTGTGCATATTCCCATTCATCTGTTGATGAACACTTGGGTGTTTCCCCCTCTTGGCTATTGTGAATAATGCCACAGTGACCATTGGTGTACAAGTATCCGTGTGAGCCCCTGCTTTTAGTTATTTTGGATAATGTTTTATGGAATTGCTAGATGACGCGGTACTTCTTTTTAGCTTTTTGATCTAAACGTAGTTCAAACTGTTTCACAAAGCGGCTGCACCATTTTACATTCCCAACAACAATGGGCGAGGGTTCCAATTTCCCCACATCCTCACCAGCATTTGTCATTGTCCATCTTTTTTATGATAGCCATCCTAGTGCATATTAAATGTTATCATTGTGGGGCTTTTATTATTATTTATTTTAATCTTCGCTGGAGGGTTAAATGTTTTTACTGATTTTAGCGAGAGGAAGGGAGAGAAAGAAACATTGGTCGATGCCTCCCTCATGGGAATTGAACCCACAACCTTTTGGTGTAACAGACGCTGCTCCAACAAACTGAGTGACCTGGCCAGGGCTCATTGTGGTTTTGATATTCATTTCCTTAATGACTAATAACTAGTCATTAGTCATAGGTTGGACATCTATTTGTGTGCTCATTGGTCATTTGTATCTTCTTTGGAGAAATGTCTATTTAGATCCTATGCACTTTTTTTAAATTTTTTTATTTTTTTATCTTTAATTTCTTTATTGGTTAAGGTATTACAAATGTGTCCTCATCCCCCCACTACCCCCCCAAACTCCCCCTACTCATGCCCTCACCCCCCTGTTGTCTGTGTCCATTGATTAGGCTTATATGCACGCATACACGTCCTTTAGTTGATCTCTTCCCCTTACCCCCACCCTCCCCTACTTTCTCTCCGGGGATTGATAGTTTGATCGCTGTTTCTCTGTCTTTGGATCTGTTTCCTGTTCATCAGTCTGTGTTGTTCTCTATATTCCACAAATGAGTGAGATCATATGGTATTTATCTTCTCTGACTGGCTTATTTCACTTAGCATAATGCTCTCCAGTTCCATCCATGCTGTTGCAAATGGCAAGAGTTCCTTCTTTTTTACCGCAGCATAGTATTCCATTGTGTAGATGTACCACAGTTTTTTAATCCACTCATCTGCTGATGGGCACTTAGGCTGTTTCTAAATCTTAGCTATGGTGAATTGAGCTGCTATGAACATAGGGGTGCATATATCCTTTCTGATTGGTGTTTCTGGCTTCTTGGGATATATTCCTAGAAGTGGGATCACTGGGTCAAATGGGAGTTCCATTTTTAGTTTTTTGAGGAAACTCCATACTGTTCTCCACAGTGGCTGCACCAGTCTGCATTCCCACCAGCAGTGCAGAAGGGTTCCTTTTTCTCCACATCTTCTCCAACACCTGTTGTTTGTTGATTTGTTGATGATAGCCATTCTGACAGGTGTGAGATGATACCGCATTGTCATTTTGACTTGCATCTCTCGTATAATTAGTGACTTTGAGCATGTTTTCATATGTCTTTCGGCCTTCTGTATGTCCTCTTTCAAAAAGTGTCTATCTAGGTCCATTGCCCATTTTTTGATTGGATTGTTTATCTTCTTATTGTTAAGTTGCATGAGTTCCCTGTAAATATTGGAGATTAAACCCTTATCGGTGATATCATTGGCAAATGTGTTCTCCCATGCAGTGGGCCTTCTTGTTGTTTTGTTGATGGTTTCCTTTGCTGTGCAAAAGCTTTTTATTTTGATGTAGTCCCATTTGTTTATTTTCTCTTTAGTTTCCATTGCCCTAGGAGCAGTATCAGAGAAGAAATTCCTTCAGCATATGTTTGCCATTTAATTGCCTGTGGATTCCCTTAGTATTTTTATGGTTTCCCGTCTTACGTTTAAGTCTTTTATCCATTTGGAGTTTATTTTTGTATATGGTGTGAGTTGGTGGTCTGTTTTCATCTTTTTGCATGTATCTGTCCAATTTTCCCAACACCATTTATTGAAGAGACTGTCTTGACTCCATTGTATGCTCTTGCCTCCTTTGTCGAATATTAATTGGGCATAGTGGTTTGGGTCGATTTCTGGGTTCTCTATTCTATTCCATTGATCTATATGTCTGTTCTTGTGCCAGTACCAAGCTGTTTTAAGAACAGTGGCTTTGTAATACAGCTTGATATCTGGTATTGAGATCCCACCTACTTTGTTCTTCTTTCTCAGGATTGCTGCAGCTATTCAAGGTCTTTTTTTATTCCAGATGAATTTTTGGAACGTTTGTTCTAGATCTGTGAAATATGCCGTTGGTAATTTAATGGGGATTTCATTGACTCTATAGATTGCTTTGGGTAGTATGGACATTTTGATGATGTTGCTTCTACCAATCCATGAACATGGTATGTTCTTCCATCTATTTATGTCTTCCTCTATCTCTTTTTTCAGTGTCCTGTAGTTTTTCGCATATAAGTCTTTTACCTCCTTAGTTTATTCCTAGGTATCTTAATTTTTTTGGTGTGATGGTAAATGGGATTGCTTTTTTAGTCTCACTTTCTGTAAGTTCACTATTGGTGTAAAGAAATGCCATAGATTTCTTGGCATTAATTTTGTATCCTGCTACATTGCTGAATTCATTTATTAAGTCTAATAATTTTTTGATGGAGTTTTTAGGTTTCTCTATGTACAGTATCATGTCATCTGCAAATAAGGACAGTTTTACTTCTTCTTTTCCAATTTGGATGCCTTTTATTTCTTCTTCTTGTCTGATCGCAACGGCCAGCACTTCCAGTACTATGTTGAACAAGAGTGGTGAGAGTGGGCATCCCTGTCTTGTTCCTGTTCTTAGGGGAAATGGTTTTAGTTTTTGCCCATTGATTATGATGTTGGCTGTGGGTTTGTAATATATGGCTTTTATTATGTTGAGGTATGATCATTCTATTCCTACCTTGCTGAGAGTTTTTATCAAGAGAGGGTGTTGGATTTTGTCAAATGCTTTTTCTGCATCAATTGATATGACTATGTGGTTTTTATCTTTCAGTTTGTTTATGTGATGTATTACGTTTATTGATTTGCGGATATTGTACCATCCTTGTTCCCTGGGATAAAACCTACTTGGTCATGGTGCATGATCTTTCTGATGTACTGCTGGATCCGATTTGCTAGGATTTTGTTGAGGATTTTGGCATCTATGTTCATGAGGGATATTGACCTGTAATTCTCTTTCATTGTGTTGTCTTTATTTGGTTTTGGTACTCCAAAAACTTCAAGAGGAAGGAACACTTCCAAGCTCATTCTATGAAGCCAGCATCACCTATGCACGTTTTTTTAATTAGTGAGGACTCAAGGAAATATATCTTCCTTGATTTGAGAGAGAGAAACATTTATTGGTTGCTTCCTGTACACACCCCGATGGGGGATTGAACCTGCAACCTAGGTATGTGCCCTGACCAGAAATTAAACCTGCAACCTTTGGTGTCCAGGACAGTGCTCCCACCAACTGAGCTTCTTTTCTCAGTTGTTATATAGTCTAGATTCAGGTCCCTGGGTACGTAGTTTGCAAACATTGTTCACCCATTCTTTGGGTGGTTTTTTTCTCCATAGTGTCCTAGAAACGTAAGTTTTTAATTTTGATGATTATGTGTGGGGGTTTTTTTTGGGGGGGGGCGGGTTAGGTATCACATTTAAGAGACTGTTGCCTAAACCAAAGTTATAATGATTTACGCTTAGGTTTTCTTCTAAGTTTTATAGTTTTAGCTCTTACACTTAGTCTTTGATCCATTTTGAGTTAATTTTTGTCAGTGGTATGTGGTGTTCTGCTTGCTCTTGGATCATGGTGGATCGACGTAGCTGGTTGCACTGAACTGCAGTTCTCTGCAGGGCTGTCACATGGCCCAGTGTGTAGGGACTTAGGATACTCACGGGATGTATAGCATTTTCACCAGCAAATAGAACAATAATTATGCTCGGTCTGTTTCATGCATGATTTAATATCCATCATGCCATCACTAAATTAGGGTTGGAAAAAATGTTCCAAAATTGGGTGAACTTGCTGCTTCTGTTTTTTATTGCTAGTTTCTTCTTTGCTTTTCTCTGCGTTCGCATGGAAGATTTTCATTTCCCTTGTGGTTCTCCTGAGCTCAAACCACTTCTCTGCCCAAGCCAGCTGTGTCTTCTCAGGGATCTCATTCCCAGCGGCCGCACTCGCACTCCTCTTCTCTGCTGGAGGCTCGCAGAGGTGAGGGAGCTGTAGCTGTGTACCTGATTGTTAGACTAGCTCAGGGACACCGTTGGTAGCTTTTGTCTTCAGTAGAAGAACAAAGGGAGTTTCGTTGCATTGTAAAGAACTCCATTACAGTGGGGCCTTGACTAACGAGTTTTTTGAGATACCAGCTATCTCTGGGCTGATTTTTTGCATTGAGTTGACAGAGTAATTTGAGTTAACGAGCTCGGTCTCGGAACCACTGTATCTCTTCCGTGTCAGTGAAAAGGTGGTGTGGGAAGGTTCCTGTGCTTCCAGCAGAGACAGGTGCTTGTGAGATTGTTCATTTTTCCTGCGAGGCCTGGGCTTGTTCTGTCTTTCCTCTTCCGAGTTAAATTTTTATTTATTTATTTTTATTGATTTGAGAGAGAGAAAGAGAGAAACATTGATTTGTTGTTTGACTTATTTTTGCATTCATGAATTGATTCTTGTATGTGCCCTGACTGAGGATCAAACCCTCAACCTTGACATATCGGGGCGACGCTCTTGCCAACTGAGCTACCCGGCCAGGGCCTCCAAGGTGATTTTTGGATGGAAAGAAATTAATCCTCCTAACTTTAGGGAGGGTTCTGAAAAATCAGACCAGATCCTATAGCTACAACCACTGTACGAACCAGTCACAGTCGCTCAGGACTGAGAACAGATAATTTGATTTAAAAAATTGCTCCCAAGAGCCACCAATAGAGCTTTCATCTGTGATTGCATTCAACTGCTGATTTTTTTCTCACATGTTAACGCTTAAGTAATTGTTGAAATAGCAGTTTTCTGCATATCGAGTTCAGGGCTAGCAAAAGATGGTGGGAGCTCTTCCTGCAAATACTGGGTGCACTTTCCATCCTGTAGCAAAGGTGCGATTGGACCTGGAGCAGTGGCACAGTCAGCTCTCGTGTGTGCCGGCCTGGTGAGCACTGGGCTCTTGGGTGCTTCTGTGAGAAGCTGAGCTCTCTCTCCTTAGAGTAACTCCTTCGAGCCACTTGTGGCAGCAGATCCACCGATCCCGTGCACGTGTTCTCAGGCTTGGAAACTAGCAGGAATTGCCCACATGGTCTGCAGCTGGGGCCGGGATGGCAGGGTGGGTGGAGAGGGTGCACACTCCAGGTAAGAAAAAGACCTACTTCTGACTAGTTAGAACAGGGGTCCTCAAACTACGGCCCGCAGGCCACATGCAAATACAAATATTGTATTTGTTCCTGTTTTGTTTTTTTACTTCAAAATAAGATATGTGCAGTGTGCATAGGAATTTGTTCATAGTTTTTTTTTTAAACTATAGTCCGGCCCTCCAACGGTCTGAGGGACAGTGAACTGGCCTGGCCCCCTGTTTAAAAAGTTTGAGGACCCCTGAGTTAGAACTTGTTTGAGGATTGCAGGAAGAAAATAAGTGTTAAGTTTACTGCTTTGAGTTTTATGTTAAAGACCCATATTTCATTTAAAGATTTATTTTCCAATCTGAAAAATGTCAGTGACTTTGGTTAGGGTCCGGATATCTATACTGTGATAGAAAAGAACTGATATTATTTACTGACTGGAGTTTGCCTCAAGGGTGAATGTGATTTCCCCAGTCATGCCTTTCCCTTGAGCACTGCCTTTATGTTTATGTTTTTCAGTTCTCCGGTGTCACACTCCACAGCCAAAACCCCTCACCCAGTGCTGACCCCCGGGGCTGCGAATAACCAAGCCAAGCCGGTAAGTCGCTGGTTTTCCTTGTTAACAGCCACGCAGGGTAACTGAGGAAATCCTGTTTGGAGTCCTCACTTTGTTTTACATGAACCATAAGTCCTTGCCCCACAGTTTATCCAGTCTTGATGTAGCAGGCTGGTTAGGACCTGACATGATCTCATAGGCCACTTGCCCGTCTGCATCTAGCAATCGTGGGTCATAGTTTAATGCTTTATATTTATATGGAGTATTTGGATTTGCAGTTTCTTTCATTTAACATTACCTTAGTTAACACACGCAACGGCCATGCAGTAGACAGGAGAGGGGTTTAGATATGCTTCACTAATGGAGAGGCCGAGGCTCATGTGAACCAGAGCTGGGACCCAAGCCTTTCCACTTCTTCCCGTCATGCTTTTCTCGTTATACCTTTCAGGATTCGTGTCCGCGGGAGAGGTTCTCTTGCTTTCTCCTGCATGCTGGCTTTCAGAGCTCGCCTATTCTGTGATGTTTGTTATGTCTACTTCCAGGCTTTTGCCTGGTAAACATTGTCTCTTACAAAAATAGCTTATGTTGGCAGCAGTTAAATAATGGAAGATGGCTGAAAGGTAGGTCAAGCTGTGGCTGCAGCTCTCCCTGAGAAGCTGGGTGCTCTGCCACTCATCTCTCTGAGGCGGTGGTATTAGGTTGTGTTAGAGATTGAACACCAGAACTTGCTGATTGTGAGTTCTCAGGCATGGCTCTCTGTTCCTTCTCTGCTGTGACTTAAATGACATTTAAGCGTTTAGCATTTGATCCCTCTTCTGGAAGTTTCCACGTTCACCTTGGAGGACACAGGGCAAGGCATCAATCATAACAAACAAGAGTAAAGAAATGTTGCCTAGAGGTGGATACCAGTCAAACAGTTTTGCTTTTTCACTTCATTATAAATTTTTTGAGAACCAGAACTCATTTAATTCATTTACTGCTTCTGTCACTTGTCTACCAAATATTCCAGTGTCTTTTATGTGCCAGGCACTGTGCTGGGCACGGAGAAGATAGCCACAAGATAGACGGGCATGGCCCTGCTTTCTTATCACTTAAGAATGAATATTCCATCCTCTGATATGATCTTTCATGTGGCAGACACTTAAAAATATTGACTTACCTTGAAACTAAAAAAAATGTTAAACTAAATAAATGGGTTTATGCTTGTTTATTTAAACTATGTTATCATTTTACATGTTCCTTTATTCCAAAGGATGGTCAGCAGTTTCACACATACGTTTTGCTTGTGTTCTCTTGTAGGGATCGCTAATAAATTCCCTAAAGCTGCCTGGGCCCACATCAGCCTCCGGTCAATTGTCATCCGGTGATAAAGCTTCAGGTCAGTTTGCATTTTTGTTTTAGTTAAAATAAAGGTGAAAGAACTGCTCCAGCACAGGTAACTGTTCTAGATCACAAAGGCAGTCAGCACAGGAGGCCAAGTACAGAGACACTCGAAAGGCCTTGGCTGGTGAAGGATCTCCAGGACATTAGCGGGCCTTCCACAGCTCTGCTCACGTCTGCAATTGGAGAGCAACAGGCGAAACTTTCCTGGAAAAGTTTTTCCTAAAAAGGAGCTGTAACCTTGTCTTCACCTGCTTGTGGGTGATCAGTTCAGAGAGGAGTGGATCGGAACATTAGACTCAGTTTTTTCTAAAAGGAGTAAAACACTCTTAGTTCACAAAGACAGTTCAGCAGCCAGTTAAATAAAAGTAAAATGATCTCTTATAATGCGAGAGTTGAAAGTAGATGTAATGTCAATATTAAAAGATGTTTTGACTTCATGTACTTTCAACACTCACTCAAGCATAATTATTTATTAAAATTAGTTTTACCATAGGTCTTGGACCAGGCATCTGCTTGCCCAAGTGAGACAGGCGTGTGCTTTGTGTATACTGACCTTTAATACGGGATCTGCCTCAGTCCCCTTTTGTTGGCTGCTTTTCTGTCGCCCACTTCCTGTGGCCTGTGTGACTTCTGCTCCAGTGGGCCTTCAGGCTGATTCTGGTAGAGATGCTGAGCCTCGCACGCCAGCAGACTGCTTTCCAGTCCCCTCAGTCATACACCCACCTGACACTCTCTGTCATCATGCTTTCTGTTGGGTATTGGATTTATCTTCACTAAATGTTCCTTACACTCAGCAGAAAAACCATTGTTGTGTTACCAAAGTTGTATTCTAGAATGTGGATTAAGGCAGGGCCACAGTTGTTATAGTCTGCCTCACACGAGAGGAAGGTATGCAGCACTTCTTGACCAGGATCTAAAGCCTTACGTTAGAGGAGAATTTTAGTAGAATTGTCAACGACTTGTGAATCAAATTAAGAACTTTCTATTTCTGTCTAATATCTTAGAAAAATATTTTGTAAGATCATTTATCCTAACTTCTTTCAAGAACTTCATGGAGAGTTTATTTACTCCTCAAGTGAAGAGTGAAGGGACTCTAAGGGCCCTTGCTTCATGCAAGTCTTACACAGCATGACGCAAAGGGGCTTTGGAGAGGGATCACTGAGTGGTGACTGTGAGATACTCTTTCATTGCTAGGTGTTTGATTCTGCATCCACTTGCTGGATAATCAAAAGAATAGGACTTTGGGGGAGGGGGGGTTCCCTAAGAACTACTATTTAAGAATTTGCCAAAAATTTCCTTTAAAAAAAAAAAGCATATCTGAAACCTCAGTAGAATAGTTCTCTTCCTATATAGTAAAAGGCTAATATGCAAATCAACCAAATGGCAGAACAACTGGTCGCTATGACATGCACTGACCACCAGGAGACAGATGCTCAACACAGGGAGCGCCGCTCAGCCAAAAGCTGGGCTCATAGCTGGCAAGCGCAGCAGCGATGGCGGGAGCCTCTCCTGACTCTGTGGCAGCACTAAGGATGTCCAACTGCTGGCTTTCAGTCGGATATCCCCCGAGGGCTCCCAGACTGCGAGATGGCACAGGCCGGGCTGAGGGACACCACCCCCCCACCCCCACCCCCGCGCCCCCACCAAGTGCACAAATTTCGTGCACCGGGCCTCTAATATTAATTAATAAATGGAGATACCTTTATTGTTTTTCTGATTATAAAACTATTTCAGATCTACTAGAGTCTAGTCTATTGGAGATAGTGTGGCAAGTGAGAGCTGCCTGCTAAGTTCCACATTCCAGAGATGATAACCCTCAATGATTTGATATGTATCTCCTGGGGTTACTTCATTGTTGGTTTTTTAAACAAAATTAGGCCTACCTTGTCTATAGTCATTGGTGGCCGTTTCTCCCCCTTCACGCCCCTCCCCCGCACAGTAAGCATCCTGGTCGTGTTTGCAGAGCTGCCGCAGCTCTCCCTCCTGCATGATCACCAGCTCTGCTGGGAGTTAGGTTCTTCCTGAGGTTTCTGATGATAAGCAGCACTACATTGAGTGTCCGTATCCACAGCACATTGTTTTATATTGATAAAAAATCATTTCGCTGATAGTTACCCCATACTCACTTAGAAAGTATTACATTTTTATTGTTTGGTTTGGTTTGGGTTTTTTAAAATGTGGTTTTCTCCTTCCCTTCCCCCTTTCAAAGTAGAGTAATTGGGAAAGACTGAAGATAATACCCCAACTGTTAACAAGTAGTTGCAGTGAGAGTGAATGTGGGGAGGGTGACGGATTGCATTAATTTCCTGCGCTTCCCTGTATTACAGCCATCTTATTACCTCCATCATTTAAAAAAAGGAAGCTATGATTTGTTAAATGCAAAAATACTACTATGGAAAATATAGAAATGGAGGGAGAAAACAAGTAACATGAAGTCACTCCTCAGAGACATTTAGTTACGCTAACCCATTTCCTTTGGATTTCTTCCCTTTGGTATACATTACTTTTCAGTAATTATCAAGCTCCTTTTAAAGCTTTACATTTTAACTGTACTAGAATTATTGTGATCTCTTTCCTAGGAAGGAGATTGTGGCGGTCTTGGTTTGGAATTAATGTTGACAGAGCCACAGGGCAAGGTCTGAGACCTTGAGTGTGACTTAGGCCCAGGGGCCGCCTTGGTTGTATGGGGTGCATGTTGGGCCTGCAGGCCTGGGGCCCGCTCTGTGTGCTGCAAGAATTACAACCTGGAACCATGTTTCTAACTGGCTTTTGTAATGTTCTTACTTTTTTTTCCTGATTTCAGGGCCAGGGGCAACCAAGATAGAAACCGCTGTGACTTCTACCCCATCTTCTGTTGGGCAGTTCAGCAAGCCTTTCTCATTTTCTTCATCAGGGTCAGTAATAAACTTACACCTTGTGGGAAGTCACTTACTAGATAGCTTCCCCAAATCTTACAACAGTAAGATGCCTATCAATGTCCATGAGCCCAGACTCTTATCACTGCAGTAATACAGCTGATGATATTAGCTTGATGTCCTGATAGGAATCTATTTCCCCTTTTCGATTCAAGTCTGTACATGTGTTATTACATGATGAGCCTCATTTTATTTGGGTCTGTGCCAAATTCCATGGTTGGCCTAGTCCTGTGGTCAGCAAACTGCGGCTCGTGAGCCACATGCGGCTCTTTGGCCCCTTGAGTGTGGCTCTTCCTAAGCCTTAGGAGTACCCTAATCCTATCTAATAATAGACAAACATCGTAATTAACCATACCTCTTGACACGCTTCCCATTGGCTAATAAGGGCGATATGCAAATTAACTGCCAACCAAGATGGCGGCCCGCAGCCAGGCAGCTGAAGCGAACAGGAGGCTTGCTTGCTCCAATGATGGAGGAAGCCAAGGTTCCCCGCCTGCTGCTGCCAGCCTCTGAGCTGCACTCTAAGGAACAATGTTGCAATTATAGAAGCTAAACAAACCCCAGAAACCTGCTTTCAGCCAGCTGGGCCTCAGAGCTGGAGCTGCAACAGTGTTTCAATTATAGAAGCCAAACAAACCCAGGTACCTGCTTTCAGCAGCCAAGGTCTCAGAGCTGGAGCCGAGCCTCAGAGATAAAGCCGGCCCTCAGTTCCAGTGACAGCCATAGAAGGTAAATAAATCCCAGAATAAAAAAAGAAAAAGAAAAAAAGGAGAGGTTGGGAGCTTCAGTCACCTGAAAACGGCCCTCAGCCCCTCACCCAGACTGGCCAAGTACCCCACTGGGGACCCCCACCCTGAAGGGTGTGTGACCAGCTGCAAACAGCCATCATCCCCTCATCCAGGCTGGCCAGGCACCCAAGTGGGACCCCCACCCTGATCCGGGACACCCTTCAGGGCAAACCAGCCGGCCCCCACCCGTGCACCAGGCCTCTATCCTATATAGTAAAAAAGTAATATGCAAACTGACCCTAACAGCAGAAAGACTGGGAATGACTGGTCACTATGACACACACTGACCACCAGGGGGCAGACGCTCAATGCAGGAGCTGCCCTCTGGTGGTCAGTGCGCTCTCACAAGGGGCAGCTCTGCTCAGCCACAAGCCACGCTGATGGCTGCCAGTACAGCGGTGGTGGTGGGAGCCTCTCCCACCTCCTCAGCAGCACTAAGGATGTCTGACTGCATCTTAGGTCTGCTCCCCACTGGCAAATGGACATCCCCCGAGGGCTGCCAGGCTGCCAGAGGGATGTCTGATTGCCATCTTAGGCCCAATCCCCCAGGGAGCAGGCCTAAGCCAGCAAGTGGTCACCCCCGAGGGGTCCCAGACTGTGAGAGGGCACAGGCCGGGCTGAGGGACCCCCCTACCCCCGAGTGCACAAATTTTTGTGCACCGGGCCTCTAGTTAATAACAGTGTACCTACCTATATAGTTTAAGTTTAAAAAATTTGGCTCTCAAAAGAAATTTCAATCGTTGTACTGTGGATATTTGGCTCTATTGACTAATGAGTTTGCCGACCACTGGCCTAGTCTATCACGCTGAGCTGTTTTCATTCTGACACCATTTGGGGATTAGATTTGGGATTGGCCTTACTGATCAACGTGCTAAAATTCTGAGAGGCGGCAAGGACTTCACCTGGGGGAGGGTTCTCACACTGAAGCCCTGAAAGCTGCCAAGCATCCTCTCCCCACAGAGGTGGGGGACCGTGCGGCTGAGGTGAAAACTGCCATTATTACTTTCTCTTCGTGGTGAATTCTGTCTATACTTCCCAGTGGTAGTTGGGAGCAGATTTTACAAAGTAGGTTGGTGCCAGGAGCTAGTGCATCTTTTAAACGCTAATTATTCACCTTTACCTCGTGAACTGACGCTCTTCTTCCCATTTTTAAAATAAGCTGAAAAGGTTGGGTCATTGGGTCAGTGGCTTATCTGTTTATATAAAATTTCTTCACCAAGGTTGAGACAGAGAAAAAGTGTTTTTCTTAAATATGATACAATGTTTAACACAACATTTTAGATGGTCTTTGTCCATTAGACAAAGGCCATGATGGGTAAAAAAAAAATCTAAATTCTTACATTGCTTATTACATTTGATGTGCTTGATCCTTTATATTTTAATATTTTTTTAATATATTTTTATTGCTTTCAGAGAGGGAGAGAGATAGAAACATCACCGATGAGAGAGAATCAGTGATCGGCTGCCTCCTGCACACCCCACACTGGGGATTGAGCCCGCAACCCAAGCATGTGTGCTGACCTGGAAAAACTGTGACCTCCTGGTTCATGGGTCAGTGCTCAACCACTGAGCCACACTGGCCAGGAGGTCCCTTATATTTTAAAACTAGACTGATTTAAATTTGCTATTTGAGCTTTTATCACAATGAATAGTCTATTCTCGCTCACTCTTGGACTGGCTTTTCTTTGGCTGTGGTGTCTTTGCTCACAGTGTAAAGGAGAAGTACAGAGAGAGAGGACATGACAGAGTCAGAAAGGTTTCTGAACCAAGTTTTCCCCGCCCAGGTCCAAGGGTTGTGTCAGAACCGCAGAGACAGTGGCTTCTATGTCCGGCGCCCCGTTGTGTCCCCAGTAGCGTGGCGCTGTCCTGACACGCTCTGTGATCCTGGGTTGGGTTTTGAGAGGTTGTCTCTAACCAGCCTGTCTTGTCTCCACCAGGTGGCCCACTGCTCTCGCCACCATTCCCCATACACGTTCCTATGCGTTTCCACTCCATTGTCTTCCTTGAGCTAGGTCCCCACCCGAACCTCTGCCTGGGGAAGCCCAGCCATCCCTCCAGGCCCTCCCAGCTGCTGCTCCCTCTGCCTCCACCAATTGCCTCCCCAGCTTAGGTCTTGGGGTGGCTTTACTGCTCCGCAGATACGTGCTTTTCCTCTGTTGTGTATCGGCGAGATTGTAAGTTCCTGGAGAGAGATTGTGCAAGTGCATCACACAGTGTCAGGCTGAGGGGGTGTGCCTTGGGGCGGTTCCTTGGTAACCTCTCTTCTCCCACTCCCCAGGACCGGCTTTAATTTTGGGATAATCACACCAACACCGTCTTCCACCTTCACTGCCACACAAGGTACCGTCTCTGCTACTCAGCATGACCTTGGTGTTCCCCTGGGCGCGGGCAGGGTTCCAACAGATGTGTTGGCCTTTTACTTGCTGCCGAGTCCTGCCTAGAGCATTTGCAGTGCGTGTGGTGGTGTTCTCCCTTAGAGCCGGCTGGTCCTTAGCTAGCTCTGCCAGGGATGTTCCCGAGGGAAGCGCACGTGGGAAAGTAAGGGGAGACGCCTCTTTATGTCTCTTGTGGGAGCATGTGTTAACTTCTTGCATTCTAGATATGGTGTATTTGTGGTGATTTCATGGTCATGAAAAGAATAGTTGTGCTTTTCACCCCAGTGAGATGGCTCAGACGGAGGGATCGTTCTGTCCTCCCCACTCGAGGCTGCTGTTGGGACCAGCCGTTCCTGACTGCATCGAGGGGGGAGAGAGGCTGGCTTAGAAATAGTCAGCGGAGATGCACCAGGTCAGATTCTGCTAAATCCAACTCATCTCCTAATTTCTTTGTCTTACTAGGGGCAACACCCCCGGCTAAAGAGTCCAGCCAGCCGGACACATTCCCGTTCGGTGGGGGAGGCAAACCTTTCTCTGAGGCCGTCCCCGACAGCGCATCTCCCTCCGCAGCGACAGCAGCGCCCACCACCACCGGAGCCGCCAGTGCTCCCGCAGGAGAGGCGGCTGCGCCAGGCAGCAGGCCTGCGGCCCCTCCTGGAATCGCTCTCTCCACCCCTCCCAGCAAGTTGGAAGCGGCGCCATCTAAGGCAGGGGAGCTCCTCTTTCCACCTTCCCTGGCGGGCGAGACTCTGGGGAGTTTTTCAGGACTGCGGGTCGGCCAAGCAGATGACTCCACAAAGTCAGCCAGCAAGGCTCCCTCCACCAGCCTGAGTAGCGCACAACCAGCCAAGACTTCCCTCATCTCCTCGGGGTTTAACTTTGGTGGCCCTGCCGCGCTGGGGAAGCCTGCGGAGCCTCCCTTGACCTCCTCTGTGACTGCCACCACGGTGGCGCCAGCAGCCAGCACCAGCACCAGCAGTGCCTCCGCTGGTGTCTTCGGCAGTCTGCCCCTCACCAGCGCAGGCGCCTCGGGGGTCGTCGGTTTTGGTGGGTTATCCCTGAGTGGCAGCAAGACTGGTTTTTCATTTGGAAGTCAGCCCACGAGTGGGACAGCGCCCCCATCTGCCCCACCACCGGCCACTACTGCCACTCCCCTTCCCACATCATTCTCCGCCTTGTCGTTCGGTGGCCTCCTCAGTTCAGCATCTGCTCCCACCCCACCTGTGTCTTCTGCTAAAAGCACAGAGGAGGTGACGTCCCCATCTTCGTCTGAGAAGCTAGGCGCCAGTGAGGCCTCAGCATCAGCAGCCTCGTTTCTGGGGCCACAGCAGTCAGCACCGCTTCCCCAGGCTCCTCTGCAAACTCCCGACCCCGTGAAGAAGGAGCCTGTTCCTGCCCCGCCCACAGGCAGCAGCCTGGACCCCACGGCACCGAGTTCCAGTCTCCCAGCACCTTCTGCAGAGGCTGCGGCAGCAGCCACCGGGGTCCCTGACGTCAAGACAGAACCAGCTTCTCCTCCCTCCCTTTCAGTGCCTGGGCAGCCGGCTGTCACCACAGCTCCAACCCCGAGTGCAGGCCCTGTGACCGCAGAAGCACCAAGTCCCCCTCCCACCGCCAGTGCTGCTTCCAGCGCTGCTCCAAGCCCCACTGTGGACTCCGTGGCGTTTGGCACTGTCACTTCTGGTTCCTCTGTCTTCACTCAGCCACCTGCTGCCAGTTCTAGCTCCGCTTTCAGCCAGCTCACCGGCAGCACGGCCTCCACCCCCTCGGCCACCCCTGTGTTTGGGCAGGCGGCAGCCAGCACCGCACCGAGCCTATTTGGGCAGCAGACGGCCAGCACAGCCAGCACAGCCACCGCCACGCCGCCGGCCAGCAGCTCGGGGTTCGGCAGCCCAGCTTTTGGCACCTCGGCCACAGGAGTCTTCGGGCAGACGGCCTTCGGGCAGGCCCCGGCCTTCGGGCAGTCGGCAAGCAGCCCCGCCAGCAGCTTCTCCTTCAGTCAGCCTGGCTTCAGCTCTGGGTCCGCCTTTGGGCAGTCCGCGTCCTCCCCTTCCACGTCCACCAGCGGGAACGTCTTTGGTGCCTCTTCGAGCGCCAGTAGCTCCCTCTCTTTCTCTTTCGGCCAGTCTTCTGCCAACACCGGCACGGGGGTGTTCGGCCAGAGCACCCCGCCTGCGTTTGGGCAGAGCCCAGGCTTTGGACAAGGAAGCTCTGTGTTTGGTAGCACCTCGGCCACGACCACGACGGCATCATCCTCTGGGTTTAGCTTTTGTCAAGCGTCAGGTAAGAATTTATGGAAGATTTTTATCTTATTCTCCCCTGTAGTATTTGAAACATTTGCAACAAACCAGTACTACCTTTGTAATTAAAGGGAAAACCAAAAAAACCTGAAGTCCAGAAGGGAGTGAGGGTGCTGTTGTCTAGGGAACGCCTTTGGCCCGCTCACTGTCGGTCCAGTTCTGCTTCTCAGCAAGTTCTCTCCTATCCTAGCCACCAGGGTGCCAATTTCATGGGTAAAAAAAAAAAAGCTTAAGGTCAGCAAGTAATGAGTGACTCAGAAATAGGAAATTTTTAAGTCAGAAGGCACTTTGGAGGTTATTATGCCCAAACTGTCAGGCGGTAGGCAGACCGATCCCTGCAGTGAGTGCTTGCAGACCAGCACTGCACTCCTCCCAGGCCACGCCCTGCCAGCCGTCTGCTTCCTCCACTCAGTCTTCCCGCCAGAGGGCAGATACCGACATTTGAAAAGTTTGGTCTTTTCTGTTTTCAAAGTTGTAATTTTTTTAAAAAACCCAAATCTTAAAATATTTAAAAGTAAAACATAATCCTCCCTATTGCTTGTCTAATTTTAGCAGCTCCTTTTACTTCTAAAAGTTAGTAATAGGCAGACCAATTTGAAAATCTTTTCCTAAGCTTCTGATAGTTATCTTACGAAAGGCAGTTCTTCCTGGAGTAGGCTGGGGGCGGGGGGGGGGGGGGGGGGAGACAAGGATTGTTGATTTCTTGGTGGGCAGGAACTGCTAACTCATTCCTTTGGCGATAATTGATTTGAAAATGGTTCCTGTATTTTAGAAAGGAAATCTTTTCTTGTCTTTCTTCAACAAATGTCTGCTGATCTCCCACTACATTTGGCTACAAGGACACAGTGTGAAAGACAGTTTTAAAACCCACCTGATGTCCTGTGAAGAGGCCAGGTGGCCGATGGGAGTGATGGGAAATGTGATAATGTGGCCTAGAGATGGGCAGGGAAGAGGCCCTGTGAGTCTCAGAGGGAGTCGGTGTTTAACACTATCTCTAGCGCATCCTTTGTTCAGTCAACACTTGAGAGTCCCTCACACACACTATGATCAAACTACCTCATCATGATCTGATCACAAACCTCTGAAGAAATCTTCTTTCACACAGTAGCTACGGATTGGTCCCTGGGCAGTCCCTCCACCCCGGGCAGGAAGGGAGACTGCCTGAGCTCCCCGCCTCGACCAAGGACAGAAATGAGAATGGAACTCCTGTACTCTACTCCTTACAGGGTGCTTGTGATAACATATAGCGTTGCCTGATCCTCCCAGGCCCTGCTCAGCCCAGCCCCCAACCATGTTGTGCCACTCCGAAGAAAGATAAACTGCCCGGGATGAATCTGGTCTTTGAGGTTGGAGGAAACCAGGGAGCAGAAATGTTCATGACGTTCAGTCATTGGGAAGACTTGTTGGCAGTGAAGTCTAGGGAATAGCTGCTCTGAGGGTACCTTCTTGGTGCCTACCCCCTGGGGTTCAGTATTCAGGGCAGGATTCAGCCCTTGGGACTTTGGAATTTATACTATTGTAAAGTGTTAGCAAAGCAAAAAGATCCTTATTTACAAATCAGTTTCTTCATTTCCTAGATAGGAAGCCAGATTTTATTCATGGGTTGATTTATTATTGGTTATCTTAGCATACCTAAAAGCCATTCTAAAAAACAAAACAAAGCACCACTTTGATGTTGTAAAAGACTTCCAATTTAAACTTTTTTTTTCTTTTTCTTTTACAGGTTTTGGGTCCAGTAATGCTGGTTCTTTGTTTGGTCAAGCAGCCAATACTAGTGGGACAGTGTTTGGCCAGGTAAATATGCATGTTCACTCCTTTCATGTCAACTACACCCAACCCGTCCTCGTCCCTGCATGTACTGTAGTCAGTCTGTGTTGCCCACCTAACCCCAGGAAGCAGCCTGTGTGCTTCTCAAGCCCCGCCTTCTTAGCTCATTTAGGGACACAGAAGTCTCAGCCTCTGATTCAAGAGAATCACCACAGTTTTCATCCTTCTTTGAAAGCACATTGCCTGATTTCCATCCGTCTTCCACCTGCTCTGTTAGGCCAAGGGTTGGCAAACGAGGGCCATGGATTAAACCCGCTCCTTGGCCTTGATTTTTGGTTTTTTGTGTGTATTTTTTAAGGTCATTGACCTCAGAACAGTTGTTACCTTTTCAAATGGTTACTTAAACAAAAAGAAGGAAAACATGCTCCTTTTGGTGACCTAAGCTATTTCAGTTTGTACAGCTAGTGGTTATCTGTGCTGGGCTTTATACAAGTGACTCCTGTGGTCATTAGTACTTCTGAAGGCACATGCTGTTACTGTCCTCACATGACAGGTGAGGACACTGAGGACCCAGCAAGGCTGCTGCTTTTAGATCACTGCACCCGCATCAGGAGGCCTTCTGAGGAAAGGCACTCGGACCGATTGGAAATGACTGTGACTTTCTGAAGGGGGTTGTATTATCCATAGTTCATCAAGTGGTAGGCACATTCTTTGTTTTTGTACATCTTCAGTAAGAGATTTTCTGTATTGTTGTCTTCCTTTGAAGACGGAGTCCTTGCTCCAGTCAGGGATCCTTGGCAGAGAGAAGTGAAACCTCTAAGCTCCGGTTTCTGGTGATGGCGGTTAGAGCATTCAAATCACGCTCCCACGGAAAACAGCTAAAATACTGGGTGAAACCACAGTTTTTAAAGCACTGATAAGCTGACAGGGTGTTTTGCCACGTTAAAAGAAAAAGGGCACCTCTGGAAGTGAGTGGAGCCCAGAACCCAGTTTTGCCCTGAGAGCATTTACTACTATAATTTGAATTTCCTATTTTAATAACTGGGAAGGGTACAGGAGCAGAAATCACTAACCAAGCTCTGCACAAAGTGAAAGGCCTCAGCATGCGGGTGGCCTGGCGTGGTCCTGGGAGGGTGGTGTCTGCAGGTGCCTGGCAGAGCAGCAGACACTGAAGAAAAGTAACTTTACTCTCAGCCTCAAATCATTAAATTTATTAAAGCACAGTTAGCATACAGTATTATATTAGTTTCAGGTACAGTTACAACATAGTGATTCAGCGTTTGTCTGTCTTACAATGTGCTCACCACACTGAGTCTAGAAACCATCTGTTACCACATAAACTTGTCACACTGTTATTAGTTATATTCTCCTCATATCAAATAACTTCTAAGGACACTGATTTCCATGCCTAAATTAGTCATAAAGGGAAGCAAGGAATTATGATCAAGAATAAACGTCGGACATACATTTGCAAAGACTTCGTAGACTGTAAAACAGCTGTGTTTTACATGTTTAAAAGAAATGCAAGACAAACTTGAAAGTACCAATAAAGAATAGGAAATTGCAAGAAGTGTCATAGCAGCTTTGAAAAAGAACCAAATAGAACTTACAGAAAAATATAACAAGTAAAATTTAATACCAACAGATTAGACCCAGGTGAAGAGAACAGTCATATACGAGACCAGGGGTCAGCAAACTTCTGTGAAGCACCAGGTAGTAAACATTTAGACTTCGAGGGCATGATATGTTTCCGTAAAGCTTCATTTACAAAAACACAGCAGATTGGATTTGGCCTGGGACTATAGCTGACTGACCCTTGAACTAGAAGGTAAGTCAGATTAAGTTATCTGGTCTGCTTCATGGAGAACAAAGGAAAATGGAAGATGCAAAAGAAAGTAAAAATCCTAAAAGAGGAAATCCAAAATACATTTAATCTGAAGGAAGAGGAAACAAATACATGGTGATATTAGAAGAGAAAAAGACAGAAATTTGAAAACAGTAAGCCACAGATTCAGAAGTCAGACAAATGCCAGCCAGAATGTATAAAAGAAAATTGATTCCAAGATCTATCATAGTTAAGCTGCAGAATTACGGAAATGTTAAAAATACTCAGAGACAAAAAGACAGGTTACTTTCAAAGGAGTTGGACTGACAGCTCACTTCTCGGCTGTGACAAAGCCAAAGACAGTCTACCTAGCAAAAAATATCTTTATAGGATGTCATGGAATCAAAGCATTTTTTCAGACAGATACTGAGAGAATCTATGCCTAGAAGGCTTCAAGGAAATTCTAAAGAAAATTAGGCAGAAGGAAAATCTGACCTCATTAAAATGACAACTTTCTTAATTTTAGTATAAAACAAGCCATGAACCAGGAAAATTGTAGCATATAGGACCAAAAGAATAATTGTATTCAGAACATATAAACAGTACAAATCAAAAAGAAAAGACAACTATACCGCCACCAACATGGCTAAAATGGACAGGGCTGACAATACCCAGTGTTGGTGAAGGCGGAGAATGACCAGGAGCACCCACGTGTTGCTAACATGGGGTAAATTACCCTTTGAAAACCGCCTGGTAGTATCAAGATTAGATACACAAAATCCCTGTTGGACCAGCAAATCCACTTCTAGGTGTGGAGCCGATGGGAATGAGTGCCCTTGTTCAGAGCATGTGGTTAGAGTACTCAGAGTGTATTCATAAGTGCTACACCTAGGAAACAGCCCCCATGCTTCTTGCTGGAGAATGGGTAGAGTCACTGGTGTGTTCATACTGTGGAGGCTGGAGAGCAGTAAAGACAAGTAGCGCTCCTGTACGAAACAAAGTGGGTGCAGGAGCCGGACTCGAGAGCACAGACTGTTGGTACCCAGAGGCACTGAGGGCAGGGACTCCGCACTGGCCAGAAGGCAAAAGCCACCCAAGTGTCCATCAACAGATGACTGGATAAACAATCAGACGACACATAGACAATGGAATATTACTCAGCCTCCAAAAGGAATGCAGGTCTGATTCATATTACATGTGGTAGACCTTGACTGCGTGATACCAATTAAAATAAGCCCCTTCTAAAAGAACAAATGGTATAGGATTTGACTTATATGACATATTTAGGATCAGTTAATTAAAACGTAATCACTTAAAATGACTACATAAATGGAGAATTATTGTTAGGAGTATAGAATTTCTGTTTGAGATGATGAAAAATTTCTAGAAATGGATAGTGGTGATGGTTGCACAACACTGATTGGACTTAGTGCCAATGAGTTGTACTCTTAAAGTGGTAAGTTTTATAATATCTGTGTTTACCACAATAAAAAATAAACATAAAGGAGCTAAAAAATTATTTTCTAAACAGAAAAAGAATAGGTAAATTTATAGAACCAGAAATTAGACTAGAGATTACCAATGGCCAGGGGAGGAGGGAGTAGGGGAGTTACTACTTAATGGTTACAGAATTATGGTTGTGATGAGAAAATGTTGGAAATAAGTCATGGTGATGGTTGTACAGCATTGTGACTAATTAATGCCACTTGAGTTGTATACTTCAACGTGGTTAAAATGGCAAGTTTTATGTTATATATATTTTTTGTCAAAACCATCGAATTATGTACTTGAAATCAGTGAGTTTTGAGGTATATGAATTATATCCCAATAAAATTGTTTTGTTTTAAAGAAACAAATTAGGGTCCGAAAGATGTGCAGGGACAACAGTAATTTTTTGAGTAAAATCTCCCTGTCCACCCTCCCCCACTTCTGCTGAGAAAAAGGAAGTCAGGGTAGGACTGAAAAACAAAAGAACTTGCAGCCCTGTACTCTCCTTTGCCTGGAACTGTTGAGCCCAAATGCTGCAGCCCAGCTGCCTCCTGGCCCCAGGCTCAACGCAGAATAAGACCCAGAACCTAAGCCAGGGGTGGGCAAACTTTTTGACTCGAGGGCCACAATGGGTTCTTAAACTGGACCGGAGGGCCGGAACAAAAGCATGGATGGAGTGTTTGTGTGAACTAATATAAATTCAAAGTAAACATCATTACATAAAAGGGTACGGTCTTTTTTTTCAAGAGTTTTATTCATTTTAAACGGGCGGGATCCGGCCCGTGGGCCATAGTTTGCCCACGGCTGGCCTAAGCCCTGAGCCAAGACAGGGGCTTAGTGAGTCCGAATGATTGCCTCCTCACTTGAGGGTACAGAGGAAAAGGAGGGCTCCCTCTCTCCAGAAAAAGCATGAGGTGTTCTTCAGTCACCACACACTGTGTCTTTTATGTACAAGATCAGTATACCGCCCCTTCCCCCAAATAACTGAAACTTATGAAGGAGCAAAAACAAAAAGGGAGTCATTTTGGAAATAGCAAGAAATAAACTATCGATGATCCAGACAATTGGGACTATCAGGCAAAGACTTTAAAATAGCTGTTATACTCCAGGATTTGCAAGAAAATAAAGGGATGTTTGATTAGGAATCTCAGCAAAGGGCATAGAAAGCAGTGGTCTGTATCTGAAGTTTACATCTAGTACCTGAAATATGTGATTAGGCAGGTTAACAGCAGAGTGACTACCACAGAAGAACAGGGCATTTGAAGACATGTCAACAGAAATGATCTAGCATGAAGCTCAGAGAGACTGGAAGAGAAAAAAAAGAACATAGAGGCAACAGTATCAGGCAGTCCAATGTGTCTGTAATCAGAGTCCCAGAGAAGAGAAGACAGAATGGGACAGAAAAAAAAATATTTGAAGAAACTATGGCCAATCTTTTCCAAATTTTTTGAAAAATAGGAATCCACAAATCTAAGAAACTGTGAATCCCAAACAGAATAAGTACCAGAAAACCACACCTAGACACATCATAGTTAAGCGTCTGAAAAACAATTTTTAAATTTGAAAGCAGCTAAAGAAAAAGAGGACATATAGGGAAACAATGGATTGTGTGGCTTTGACGAGATACGAAATGTATGACAACCGTAGCAGCAGTGCCTTTGCAACCTCGGAGTAGGCCAGTGGCTCTCCAGCAGCACCAGCTCGCCCCCAGGGGAAGTTCACAAGCACAGTGTCTGGGCATGTTTGGTGCTCATGAGTGGGGGAGTCTCCTGGCATCTAGCGATGCTGCTCAACACCCCACAGCCTCCAGAACAAGGAATTACCCAGCCCAGATGTCAGCAGCGCCATGTGAGAAGCCATGAGGTAGACAAAAATTTCTTAGATCACAGAACACACTAACCATAAAAGAAGAAAATGGAAAAACTGGACTTCAATAGAATTACAAACTAATGCTCATCAAAAAACTTGCCATATGCCGAACCGGTTTGGCTCGGTGGATGGAGCGTCGGCCTGCGGACTCAGGGGTCCCGGGTTCGATTCCAGTCAAGGGCATGTACCTTGGTTGCGGGCACATCCCCACTGGGGGGGCGTGCAGGAGGCAGCTGATTGATCTGTCTCATCGATGTTCCTGGCTCTCTATCCCTCTCCCTTCTTCTCTGTAAAAAATCAATAAAATATATTTTAAAAAAAAAATTAAAACAAACAAACAAAAAAACTTGCCATAAAAAGGAAAAGGCAGGGCACAGACAGGAAGAAAATATAGTAGGGTTACAGTTTTCCATACGGAAAATAATACACTAATTAATAAATAACGCAAGAGTGAACTTTCACGTACTCACAACTGTAATATTACTTTTGCCCCACCCATGTGTAAAGAACTATAAGTCAAAAATAAAAAGACAGCCCAGTTTTAAAAATAAACAAAATACTTGGACAGATACTTTACAAAAGAGGGTATGTGAGTGGCCCATAAGCACGTGAACACTAACTAGCTCAGCACTGTTCGTCATCAGAGAAAGCAAATGAAACCCACAGTGCGACACTCCCTCACACCCGCTAGAATGATTGAAATTTCAGAATAAACAGTCGCGTGCGGAAGGGCGCTAGAGCAGCTAGCTCTCCGAATGCATTGCTGTGCGAGGGTGACACCGCGCCGTCACTGGAGTCGCCTGGCAAGTCCTTCGCCAGTTAAATGCACACTGCTGTTACGGTGTAGCCATCCAGTCCTAGGCCTTTACCCAAAGGAAAGAAGATGCATGTTCACAAGAAGGCCTGTAGAAGAGTGTCCGCGGCAGCTTTGTTATGGGGACAGCCCAGCTGCTCCGCCCCCGGAGGCAGTAGCACTGGTCCTCTCCGCGGAGCGCCCAGCTGCAGAGCGGGAAGGACTGTGCGTGCGGCAGCTGGGTGACCCTCAGGAGAATATGCTGGTTCCAGCAGGTCAGCTGGGCAAGAGGAGGACCTCACAGGCATCCCGATTGGAAAGGCAGCAGGGAGCCATTGCAGATCATGCGCTGGGGAAATCCTAAGGGATCCAGTGCAAAACTGTTCGGACCATAAGTGGGCTCAGTGAGTGTGTAGGACACAGGATCAATATATAAAAATCAGTGATTTTCCATATGCTTGCATAGGACCATCTGAAAATTAAGAAAATTCCATTTCCAATAGCATCAAAAATTAAAATATTTAAAAATAAATTCAACAAAAGAAGTGCAAAACCTATTCTGAATATTATAAAACGTTGTTTAACGGCATTCACGATGATATAAGGAAGTGGAAGAATATCCCGTGATCGTGGATCAGAAGAGTTAGTATTGTTGCAGTGACAGTGCTTAGCAAGTAGATATAGAACCACAGCTGGCCGGATTACCAGTCACCAGGAATTCCGTGTAAGACAGGCCCAGGTGCCTGTTTCATAGAGGGATTCGGCCTTTATTTATTAACACGTTAATTTCAGGTTGTTTGAAAGACTACGAAAAGAATAAATCAGGGCAGCAAATCAGGAAAAACGGTTTGGAAATGTCTTCCTGAAGAATTCTCATGAATGTCTCATATTTGTTTCTTCGAATTAGATTCACATCATGTCCCCACATTGAGATTGGTTTATAGGTCTCGTAAGTCTCTTTCCCTTTGATTTTTTTCCTCATAATTCAGTGGTTGACGAAGCAGGTCTGTGTCCTCGAGTCCCCTGTGGTCTGGTTGCTGCTCTTCCCCAAGCAGAGCCTCCAGCCCCTGCTCCTCTGCCCTCTGCTGCGGCCTGTGGAGTGGTGCTGGGTCTGGGGCCTGATGAGATTCAGGTTGGATTCTTTTCTTTGCGCATTTGAGGCTGGATCTTGAACACTAACTCCCTACTTCATGATATAAAGGAATTGTTCGCTTTTTAGACATGATAATGGTATTATGGTTATGGTTTATGTTTCACAGATTTATGTAGGAAAATCAGTAGATGAAATGATATCGGGTTTTCTTCATACTAATGAAGGATGAGGGGAAGTAAAAGGAGGCATAGGGAAAACTCAGGTGGCTCTGCGTTCATTGTTGAAGCTGGGTGATGGGTATGTGGAGGGTTCAGCATACTCTTCTGTCTGATTTTTGTATGTGTTTGAGAGTTTCCATAATTTAAAGTTTTAAAAGCAATTATTTTTAGCAATTAAAATCCATTGGATTCTCTCTAACCCAATTATGAGGATGTAATAACTGTCCATTCACTCGAAATGCCAAGGGAATGAATGAGCGAGGAAGAGTAGTTTATTGCCCTTATTTCGTAAGGGGGGCTTGTGCACCATCCACCCTGCTTGGGAGGGGCCCCTGCAAGGTTCTGAGACAAGCAACCCAGTTCTAAAAGCGCATCGTATTCTACATTATCAGCCAAGGGGGTCATCTCACACCTAGCTCTAATATTAATGGTCCCTCAGATCTGGCACTGGTCCTTCTAGAACCAATTTCCAGACAGAAATGAAGTGCGGTGCCTGACACAGCTTTGAGTCAGCGCACCCTAAGTTTGTGTCCTCGCGTGCAGGATCTGCGCACTTGGACAGAATTCAGCTATGGTCGTCATTTCAACAATGGAGCTAATTTAAGCCTGTCCCTGCAGCACTGGGAAAGTCATTATGAAATACAAGTGCTCAAACTGAGAGAAAAGACAGCGTAGCCACTGAGCAGCAGTTGCTGATGAGTTCAGCCAAACATGAGAGGAATCGAAATAAGGTGCCCAGGATAGCCTAGAAATGTTTCCACACCTTTTCACGTGGGGGAACTCTCGGGGGTGGTGTTCCTGCCTCTGGCATCGTGTCAGCAGAGACCGCAGGCAGCAGGGCAGAGACCTTTAAAGTTCCCACCCAGCGTGGCTCAGTGGTTGAGTGTCGACCTATGAACCAAGAGGTTATAATTTGATTCCCGGTCAGGGCACATGCCCAGGTTGTGAGCTCCATCCCTAGTGCGGGGCCTGCAGGAGGCAGCCGACCAGTGATTCTCTCTGATCATTGATGTTTCTGTCTCTCTCTCCCTCTCCCTTCCTCTCTCTGAAATCAACCAGTAAATATAGAGAGAAAAATTAAAGTTCCCACCCACCATAAGTCATGTTTTCAGGGGCCTGCGAGTGTGGGCTAGCTGAGCACTTTGATGTGCAGGAAGGCCCTGTGCCAGAGCCCAGCTTCTCTGTGGTGCGAGAGCATCCGCACCAGAACTAATCAGACCTCTGCTGCTCTTCCGTCATGCCGGCTGTGAGCGCCTCCTGCCCGCGGATGTGGCCTGCCGCTCGGTGACCTCTCACCCTGCCTGCTTCCTGCCCGTTATTTTTCAGCAGTCGCCGTCCTCCAGTGGCAGCGTGTTCGGGTCTGGCGGCGCTGGAAGAGGGGGAGGTTTCTTCAGTGGCCTTGGAGGGAAACCCAGCCAGGACGCAGCCAACAAAAACCCATTCAGCTCAGCCAGCGGGGGCTTCGGATCCACAGCCACCCCAAGTAAGTGAAGAAAGTTCTCCCAACCCCGCCACCCCAAATGCCAGTGCCATCCTCATGGTGTTATCAATGCTTCGCTGACAAGTATAGGACAGAAAGGTCTAGAAGGGCCTTTTAAAATACCTTACCCCCATGGCTTCTTGGCCTTTGACCTAAGATCAAGTGTAAAATATCTACCCCAAGGCAGTGTGATCTGTTGGATTTTGGGTTTTATTTTTATTTTTTTAATGACATGTCCTATATAATCACGGAAAGACATCAGAGCTGCAGGGAGAGGGTTGAATTGAATTAGATTGAAATGACTTGGGATGGATGCGTGCAGGCCTAGTGCAAGCGGCCGAGCACACTGGGTATGCTGGGGGCAGGGCACGTCAGGGTCTTCATTTGTGTCACACTCTGAATTGACTCTCAACCCAGCTGCTGTCAGAAGTGTCGCTTGACAGTGGAAGCCTTCGTTGCTTCTTTGTCTTATTTCAAGTGAAGCCGCATCTTTCTGCTGGCACTTCCTTCTCCACCTCATTGTTAAAGCACTTTATTGATCTGTCTCTTCATGGTTGGAAATGAAAGAAATTTATTTGTTTGAATATATATATATATATATCTCCTGCTGCTGATGGGGCTGAGAGGGGAGGTTGGGAACCTGTCTTCTTTGTCTTAGCTTCGCTCATGCAATGTGCCATACAGAAGGCTCCTCTGAACCGGGAGCGCGTGCCCCATGGACAGAACAGAACGTCCTCAGTGCCACCAGCTCCTGTAGCTAAAACAAAACTCCCGAGCCCCCTGGAGTCCCAGATCTGTTATTTTGAGGTCGCTGTCCGACTGGTAGTGTAAAAAGAGAGATCACGGTCAAGAGACACGTACCGTACCTTTTCATCGGTAACATTATGTCATTGGAGGTTTGACTCTGCAGCCTGCAGTCTGCCAGGAAGAGTTTAGAATCCTAGAATGAAGAGCTTTTAGAAATCGAGTCTAGTAGCTTTCAAAAACTGATTCTGCAGATGAACTCGTACACAGAATCCTGACTTGCAAGACAGATAAAACTAGCTTGCTCAGAAGCGGTGGTCGGAACCAGAGCCACACGCGGGTGTTTCCCCCTTCCCAGCTGTCAGCAGAGCTCAGGGCCCCCTGCACAGACGAAAGCACGGTCCTCGCACAGCACTCTCCCTTTCCCAATCAGAACAAGCTCAGGGCGGCTCAGTGATTTCTTTGTTTTGGGTTTTGTTTTTTAAATATATTTTCACTGATTTCAGAGAGGAAGGGAGAGGGAGACAGAAACATCAATGATGAGAGAGAATCATTGATTGGCTGCCTCCTGTATACTCCCCACTAGGGATCAAGCCCTCAGCCCGGGCATGTGCCCTGACCAGGAATTGAACCTTGACCTCCTGGTTCATAGGTCGACACTCAAGCACTGAGCCACACCTGCCGGGGTTTTTTTGGTCACAAAGCCAGAAAGTGGCAGGTCTGGAATTCAGCTACATCTTACACAACGTGCCAAACAGCCTCTGGCACAGAACAGGCCCTTGGTAACATGCTGGTTAGAAATGTGGGTTTACCCTCTAGGCAGGTTATCTCCTGTGGGATTGTGTTACTAGCCTATTGCATTAAAATGTAGGCAGGTCATATCCTTGTAAAAATTCCTTTCCTTCTGGCTGATTCATCTCTTAATGCCACAGCTCTTACCTGTCAAAGGATTGCCTTCTCCCTGGGGGCTGGGCCGGCTCAGGAGAGCCCGCTGTGCACTCTCTCCCAGCTCCACGCTCAGCGACAGCAGGGAGTGTTTGTTTACAGTGCAACCTGGACGGTGGCTCCCCAGCCTGTTGTTCACCGGCACGCCTTGTTTCTAATTCTGTAATTCTGGTTTAAAATAAGCGCATCTGTTCTTAGCACCAGACACCTGCTGGTCTTCATCTGAACGCGGGCAGTTGTTACCCAGCAGTTTACTTGTATGCCTCAGGGAAGTTTAAGTGCATCTGAAAGGGTACAGGAACGACTTAACTTTTTTTTGCTTTTAAAAACCAAGTGTGGGATTGGATGGTGATAGGGACAGGAGCCTCTGTCGCCCCGAGGACCAAGTACAGGATCAGAGGCCCCAGAACTAAGGAAGCTGCTGCAGGCCACCTGGGCAGCCTCTCTCCTTGGGCGACTGCAGCACTAGACACTCCTGAGCACCGCTTCCTCCCTGGGCTGTGGACGGCGGTCCAGGTCCTGCCTCTCAAACAGCCCTTTCTCTTTCCTTCGGCCTCTGTCATTGTGGGGCGTGTTCCCCATCGCCGCAGGTATTACAGTAGTCTCCAAACGCCCCTGCTTCCAGTCTCCCCACTGGGGTCTGGAAATCCTTACCAGAGAGAGTGGCTTAAGATTACGCTCTTATTTTGCCACGATCCCTACTCCAACCTTTGGCAGCATCCCGCCGACAATAGCATAAAACCCAGCTCCTTTGGCTTAACTGCAGGGCCCCTTGAGCTGGCTCCAACATGCTTTTCTTTTTTCTTAAAAAAAATAAATAAATAAGTGATTTTTTTTTGAGAGAAAAACATTTGTTGTTCCACTTATTCATGCATTCATTGGTTGCTTCTTATATGTGCCCTGATGGGGGATCAAACCCATAACCTTAGGATATCAGATGACGCTCTAATTAACTGAGCTCTCCGGGCAGAGCCCCAATATAGTTTTCTGACTTTGATTCAGTTCCCCCAACACATTCTCCCTGCTACTCCCTCCACGCACCTGAACCTGCCCGTCCTTTAAGGGTGAATGTAAGTCCCTTCCTGTGGGCAGCGTGGCCTCAGGGTCACAGGAGCCCGCAGTGCCTCTCCCTGTCGGAATCCTGGGGCCCTCGTGTTCTGTTCCTTGACGAGACATGGAGCAGAAGGGAAGTGACCTTTATTGATCACCTACTGTGTCTCTGGTCTGGTCACTTCTTACAACAGTACTTTTAGATGTGGCCGTCTCCATTTTGGATGCGGACTTAGGGAGTAGCAGTGGCAGAGTCAGAGTTCAGTCTAGATGTGTTTCCAGGCTCTCCTCCAGCACGTTGCCTCCTGGGCTCTGGCTGGCCTGGCAGTGTGACGTCAGCCCTCCCAGGTGTGCTCGTTGCTCCTGGCATCACACATTCCCCGTGCAGACACAGTATCTGAGCACACATCGAGCTTCCAACAGTTCCCTGTGTGACACTAGGGTCAGCCCTCAGGAGAGACCGGAATGCGCGATGACTGAGAACGACGAGCTGTGAGCACCGCATGCCGAGGCCCCGCTCTGTACAGGCTTCTTCCCGTCTTCCCCAGAGACAGGACCGGGGCACGCTGAACCCTGGGGTCATTTCCGTCCACCCACGTGGCTTGTTGCCTGTGAGGACCGACTGCCTCCCGAGTATGTCTGAGGACATGGATGGCGCCGTCCCCAGCACCTTTCTTTCTGTCCAGGGGCCTGGGAGGCTCCTGTGAGGATGAAGAAGCTGATGAGAATCTGTTGGGCGCACAAAGCTCCCTGGACACCTGTCTCTGAAGAAAATACCCTGAACAGTGTCCTGGGCAGGCGCTTCTCCAGTCCCTTTCTCAGTGCGTGTTGTCCTCGTGAGTGCCCGGAGCCCTGCCGAGTGGACGGGGCCTGGTCCCTGCGATGATACTGACATGATGATGTTAGGTGATGCTAGTATTTTTGCCAAATCAGAGACCAGTGAGGATCGGTGTGCCCGCAGTGGGGGCGGGGCTCAGAGCAGACGCCCATTTCACCTGCACTGCTTTCCCCTCACCTGCCTCTCCCCTCCAGCTGGTCGTCCAGTGGTTCCGCGGAGACCAGTGTTCTTACTGGCTAGCTTCCTCACAGGAACCTTACAGGGAAACGCTGTCCCAACAACCAGGAGAGTCTCTACCACATTTTCAAGAACTAGAGACTCTAATTTGGGAGCCATAGGAGACAGCGGAGAGACACGTAGGCCACAGAAACAGCAGCAGATGATGGTTCTGCCGCTTTGTGTCAGAGCAGCTCAAATAATTCCCGAAAATTCCCTACACCGGGCTTCTTTGGAGACTGCAAATGACAGCTGCTACAACGTGCGGGTTGTGTTCTCGTTATCTTCGCAAAATGGGAGGGATTCGTGTTCCGCAGCTGACGTACTCTGTCTTACTGTATTGACCATGACTGGGTGTGGCCGGAGGAAGAGTCAGAGACGGGAAGTTGTGCTGCCTGAGGATCTCATGTGCCAGACAAGGTGCCCTACACACCCACCTCATTAACTCCTCACCGCAGCTCTGCGTGTTCACAGCTGCTTTCCCCGTTTTCTGTGTGCGGGACGGGGGCGCAGGAAAAGTCAGTCCTTGCCCAGCATCATAGCTATGAGGTACTCAAGCCAGATCTGAATGCAGAACTCGTGCTTGTTCCATTATAATATGCTACAAACAACTTAAAGACGAAGGAGTCTTAAGAAGATAAGGGATAAAGAAGCCCAAACACGCCCTTGCTGGTTTGGCTCAGTGGATAGAGCATCAGCCTGCGGACCAAAGAGTCCCGGGTTCGATTCCAGTCAAGGGCATGTACCTTGGTTGCAGGCTTCTTCCTGGCCTGGGGCCCTGGTCAGGGCTCCTGCAGGAGGCAACCAACTGATGTGTTTCTCTCACATCGATGTTTCTCTCTGTTTCTCCTTCTCTCTTCCATTCTCTCTAAAATTCAATGGAAAAATATCCTCGGGTGAAGATCAACAACAAAAAAAAGCCCAAATATATCTGAATGCTCTCTGGCCTCCCAGCATTGTCCCAGTAAAGTCATTTCACTCTGTGTTTGGAGTTTCTCCAAGAGGAGATCTAGCCCAACCTTGCATGTGTATTTGTTTGCTGTTTGAAATTTTGCATCGTTAGCACAAAGGTGGGAAATTGCAGTCCTCTGTTCTTGAAACACCAAGTTAGAGGAATGACTGAGACGCCTGTTTTCGTCTCCAGTGTCAAATGGACTGCCATTGAAGGAGTCAAAGGTGACCTCCCGTTAGCTCATCACGGGAAGGACCAGACTGTTCGAGGGGACTTCCGCAGGGGATAAATAACCCTTGAACCCCCGAGAGGGTCAACACTCCCACTGTCAGGACCCAGCTCTCAAACTGTCAGCAGCAGTTTCAGAGAGCCAGTGACCATGTGGCCTGAGGCTCTGTTATCGGTGCCTGGAAATTTGAGCTGGCCGTTTCCCTGAGGTAAGGCTGCTCACTTCCTTTTAATTGAAGCATTAACAGTCCAATCTCACACGGTGGGATCAGCAGCAGAGCGAGATGAGGGCCTTAGGTTGACAGGTTAGTGGTGGACTGCCTCTTTAGGCAGCTGACTTTGAGTGTGAAGGACTGCTCTCCACCCCCTCCCTTCCATCACCTTCACTGAGCTCCTGATTGGGGGAAGCCTGGCATCATGACGCTGTTTGTACTTCTCACATGGGGGCATAGACTTGGCTCTCCTTTACCCACCAGAGCTTGTCATTGCAGCCTATTTATGCCTCTGCCTTTGGGCATCAACCTCATTTCAGGATAGCCTCTCCCTGCCTTCTGTGGGTACAAACTCATTTTATTTTTTACTAGAGGCCTGGTGCACGAATTTTTGCACAGGTGGGGTCTGGCCGTCCCATCCCAATGGGAGCCGATCAGGGCCGGCCGGCCGTCCCATCCCAATGGGAGCCGATCAGGGCCGGCCGGCGGCAGCAGGGAGGGGATGTGGGAGGTGGGCCAGCGGTGGGGGGTGGGGGGCGCAGGATGTCGGCTGGCCCCGCCCCTGATGGGGGGTTGATCGGGGGAGGGACCAGCCAGGGGGAGGGGCCGCGGGAGGTTGGGGGTTGCCGATAGGGACCCCATCCAGCCGGTTGGCCACCGCAGTGTGCATCATATTGTCCGGCCGTTCTGCCGTTTGGGTCACTTGGCTTTTATATATATAGATTATTATCATTATTATTATTATTATTATTATTATTACTAATCCTCACCCGAGAATATTTTTCCCATTGATCGAGAGAAACACATCAATCGGTTCCCTCCTGCACAAGTTCCAACCAGAGCCCAGGAAGGGGAGGAGCCTGTAACCGAGGTACATGCCCTTGACCAGAATAGAACCTGGGACCCTTTGGTCTGCAGGCCAATGCTCTCTATTCACTGAGCCAAACCGGCTAGGGCTACAAACTCATTTTAATAAAACACCCATCTATATGTGGTGGGGAAACGAACAAATACTTCTCACCCATCTTGGTTTTAGTAGTTAGTTTCCTTTCATTGTTGGAGCAGACTCGATGTGTATTTGAAGGAGTGACCCACTAGATAGGCATCTGGAACTTAGTTGAACTTCTGAGAAAGAGAAAATCAGACTGGAAGTCTTGCTGCCTCTTTTCCGGTCTCAGAACATCCCTGGCTCCCGTCAGATCAGACGGAGCCCCGGAGGTTTTGTTTGTCTGCTGTTCTCTGAGCAGACTGGGCAGCAGCCAGCGTGCCAGACTTGACAGTGAAAGCTGCGCTGGAGCCATGTGCTTGGTGTGGATGTGCTCACATAGCATTCTGGCGTGAGGCTGCGCCGTTGGTCCCCATGGGCGGGCGGGCCAGGACCTGCGGGAGCACAGATGAGTTTCTGTGCCTGAGAACTGAGTCGGGAAATTCTGAGCCTGGACACCCACGTAATGAAATCTGGCCTTCAAGACCCATGCAAATCGGAGAAGGCGTCCATTGCTCTTCCTGGTCACTTCTCCCTTCTCCCAAAACACCCAGCTGAGGTTCCTTCCTTCTCTGTTGAGAAGTAATTGAGGACATTCTCCTCCCTCTGACCTCCCTCATTCTTTCATTTCGTCAGATACCTCTAACCTATTCGGAAACAGTGGGGCCAAGACATTTGGTGGCTTTGCCAGCTCGTCGTTTGGAGAGCAGAAACCTGCTGGCACCTTCAGCGCTGGAGGAGGAAGCGTGGCATCCCAAGGCTTCGGGTTCTCCTCTCCAAATAAGACAGGTACTGCGGTCCTGCCTGCTGAGGGTGCGTCGTATGAGCTCAGATGCAGAGATGCTGGAAGGAGGGAGCTCTCTGGAGAGGTTCTCGAGGGAGTAGGATTGGCGCGTGGATGAAGTGACTCCCACTTTATTTGTATTTTTATTGAGCATCTACTATGTTCCTCACACTGTTCTAGGTCTCCTGAGAAATGTTAAACAGCACAGAATGCATATTCTGTAACCCTTAAGAGAACTTAGAGTCTTCTTGGGGAAGAAAACTTAAACATTTAGCAAGTGCAGGTTGACCAAAGTAAGGGAACACATAAGAAAGTGATCACTAAAATGTAAACATGAAAGTGTCCTGAGTCGCTCATTTGCTTGGTGCCCATTGCCTGTCGCAGGGGGAACAGACTATTTAACTTCTGTCCGTATCATTTTGCCTTCTTTCCCAGTCACTTGTTTTTTGTTTTTAATTGAGTATAATAAACAAGTACATTAGATATACAGTACATGTACATATACAATATCAAATATGCACATATCATGAGTTAATTTTCACAGTTGGAAAATACCCATGTAATCAAGAATAAAGAACATTGCCAGCACTACTTCTTATCCCAGCATTACTTTTACAGTAGACATTTGTGAATGGTGACTTTTTATAATCATGCATTGCATTCACAGTTAAAATTTTTAAAGAACATTGTATATTTAGACACAAAAACATATTTCGTTTCTGTCAGCTGCCTCTTCTGTCCCATTTCTGTTTCTGGGATCTGCATGGGTCTGCCTTCCTGCCCCTGTTGCATGGACGTTGTGTGAAAGGATTTGTTTTAAGGCACAAGGCAAAGGAGGAATGTTCGCTGAGAAAGCGGTTCCTTCAGGCAGGCTCCCAGGGCTGAGCGGCAGGACACTCCCTCACTCGGATGTGTGGGAGATTGAAATTCCGCCAGTGCCAGGAGAAGGTCCCACCTGGGGACCAGATGTGTAGGTGGCTCGGGATCCCACCTGGGGACCAGATGTGTAGGTGGCTCGGGATCCCACCTGGGGACCAGATGTGTAGGTGCCTGTGACTCAGGACCGCCCCCTTTAGCATCTGGAATCCACCGCTTGGAGCACAGTCGCTGTGGTTTCCATATTGCTCTGTGCACCTTTCCTCAGGCCTGTGGCCCGGCAGGTTTGCCTGGTGGCCAGTTTTGGATGCTCTTTTCCTAGAATTTAAGATGGACAAGAAATGGGCATTGCAGCTCTATTTTGCCCCAACCTTCCCGGCAGTGAATGATTTAAAAATGAAAGGGCTACAAATTCATTTCTCATTAACCAGGCAAATACTATTTGACTAAGAAATTTTAGTTCATTAATTATCAAGACTGTTTTTTTAGGGAACCTGATAATGTTTTCTTTGGTATGTTTTTCTTATATATTGTCTCTTATTCTGGGATCAGGTTGTTGATTGGAGAATCTGATGCTTTTAATTTTTCAATCTTAAAGAAAATGTACCTCCCTTTCAGAATATCTTTTTCTACTTGATTTTTTGCCCCATGAAACCACCTAGTTCGAGGACTGGAACAGAGAAAGCCACCAGGCAAATACATGAGCTGAATGAGCGCGTGACCAGGAAGGGAAAGTGCGGGTGGGAAAGCCTGCTCTCCTGCTTCGGGACTTCGGGAGCTGCATCAGTTTCAGGGAGCTGCTTCCGTAGGAGAGGTGCCTCCGAACATCAGCGAGGCTGCTTTCTGCCAAGGGGCCAGCCTTCCTTGACTGCTGGTTTGAAGGCATCTCTGAAAAATTCCAAAAGTGCCCATCCTCCCGCCGAACGATTGCATTCGGAACTATGCTGCTGGAGATACTGGGGGTGGGGACAGGAGGGACAGGCTGAAAATGACCGGGCTGCCACCCCAGTCCATGGGGCTCACCCCGCTGCACCTGTGCCAGAGTTGCTGGGTTAGTGGCAGTGGGGGGAGGGGGGCGCACATACTGGTTAGATGCTAGGTGGTCTTTGAGTCACTCAGCCTTGTTCTAGTCCCAGCTGCACCATTTACCTGCTGGTTAGACTCAGACACGGGGCATGTCTTCACAGCCTCAGTTTGCTCACCTGTGAAATAGGGATTCCAGGTTTTTGGGGTGGATTAAAGCAGACTGTTCTACAGTAGCTGGCATGTGAAGGGCCGTCAGTAAACCAGATATTTCAGTGTCATTGATTATTAGTACATTTCTGTTTCTTCAGGGGAAGAAAATCGTGAAAATAAGGCATCTAATAAAATCAAACCCCGCGAGTCGATCTTCAGAAATAAGACCAGGATGACTGTTCTCTTCCTGGCGCACTTAGCCGTGACCCGGGCGTGGGGAAGTGTGTGCGCTTGTGCTGGTGTGTGTTCATCTCCTCCTCTCCCCCTGCAGTTTACTTTCTGTATCATTGTGACTTCTCATTTTTCACTCCCCTTCCACCAAGAAGCCAGCATAATATGGAGTGCAAGGCACTAGACCCAGCCCCCAGCGTGTGTCTGGGAAGAGAGTGTAACTGGATCTGTGGTCAGTCCTAAATAATTCAGCGGCAGGGTTTTTAGCGCTTTTTCTTTTCCAGTCTATTATATTTGAAACCCAACAGTGCCCATTAGCATAGCTTGGAATTTCACTCAAGGTTTTAAAAGTCAGGATGTTAACCCAAACGTGAGCCTTAGCAAAAAGTTCTTCTCAGTGGAGCAGCCACTACAAATGGTCCACCGGCAAATAACGGCGGAAAGAACAGCGAACTAGACCTGCAGCTGGCCGGCCCTCCCGCTCCAGGGGCGGAGGCTTGTGGTGGGATTCAGGCCAGGCTGACCCTCTCGGCAGATGCGCTGTGGGCTTCACTTTCTGAAAGAGGCGGGAAGAAGCCAGGTCCCCTCCGGCTGCTTGCGCCTCGGCCGCCATCATTCCCTTCAGCGTGTGGCTCCAGGTCAATACTCATTTTAAGAAATATTCCCCCTTAAGGCATGTTTCTTGTACTATTTTGTTCATTTCATTCAGCAGACTCTCACTGAGGGTCTCTGGATAGCCAAGAAGGATTTCAACAGTGTCTCGGGGATTGGGGACCCTGCCCGGGCAGAAAGGACAGTCGGGGAAGGACAGTCCTCTTCCCGCCTGCTGGCATCTCGGCCAGCCCAGCGGCCACCCGGGCACGCCCGACCCTTTTCTGTGGGTGGCCGCCCGCCAGCCTGTGTTCCATGAGCACAGACCGGGCCTGTGAAGGGGGCCCTGCGCGGACGCTTAGCCGCTCACTCTGCTGGGCCGGCTGGCCGTGTGAGCACAGCTGGACACTGACCACTGTCGTGCGGCAGCCCTCCTCCCGGGAAGCAATGCGGGTGCTGCTTTATGGGGGATAGTTCCTGACCCCAGAGAGGAAGCATTTCAAAAATTCCCTGGACACACAGAGAGAAGGACAGTGGTGAGAGACGGGAGAGCCATTAGCCGTAAATAAATAAAAGGCCTGGCTGAGCACCAGCGCCGAGCCGCTCACCTCGGCTGTCGCCCATTCGTTCTCCCCGAGAGGGACTCGAGCGTCCGAGGCTGTGCCTCGCCTGCGGTGCTGAGTGATAACCTGTCTGTCATCTCTGGCCGCGGGGAGGCATTGAAGTTTCTGAGGACCGTTTCACCATGAGGAGTCTCCACACAGTGCACCCAGCAGGAAGGGACCGGAAATGCGCCATGTTGGTTCCGGGTGTCGATCTGATTTGACAAGACTTGGAGCTGACAGACCCAGCTTAGCTCTGGGAGGGACCGGGGAGCTCAAGGCAAATAGGGGGGTCCAGGGAGCTCTCCCGAGCAGACCCCAGCCCTCTGCTCAAGCTGGAGGGAGGCGACTTGGTGGCTGGGTTTGCTTTGGGTTTAATTGGTATTTTGCTGCTAGAAGGGGTGTTGCCCTTTGCTGGAGATCTTTGTGTTTGGATTCTAACGTATTTTCCCTTTTTTCTTCCTCTTTTGATTTGGTTTCTCACTGCTCATTGTCTTCTCTTCCTGTCTCCTCCTTTCTCCCTGTTCTGTTTGTTTGCCTCTGTTTTGCTCAGGTGGCTTCGGTGCTGCTCCAGTGTTTGGCAGCCCTCCTACTTTTGGGGGATCCCCTGGGTTTGGAGGGGTGCCAGCATTCGGTTCAGCCCCAGCCTTTACAAGCCCTCTGGGCTCGACGGGAGGCAAAGTGTTCGGAGAGGGTACTGCGGCTGCCAGCGCAGGAGGATTCGGGTAAGCCCCCAGGGAGGGGACCCAGGGACCCCACAAGCTCAGGCCGAGCCACCGTGTGGAGCAGGGCTAACGGGGGCCGGCTGAAGGTTTCCAGTGTGACATCCCCGAGGAGCCATGGCCGTGCCCTTGGTGCGGGCCCTGGTCTCTGGTCCCGCGGACATCAGAGGCATCCTCGCTGCTGTTTGAGAGAGGCCCTCTCGGCGGCGGGAGTGGGCGGTGAGGACGGCCGCGCTGCTCGTGCGTGTAGGTGACACCTCACCTCGGCGTGAGAAGCAGACAGGGTCAAGGTCCAGGGAGTAGGCGAGTAAATGGGGCGGGGGATGTCGATAAATGGGAAATGCTAAAATGGTGGAATAAAATTGAAGAATTATTGAAGACAGAGCAAAATATGTAGTACTGCTTTATTTCCAAGCGACCTGCAGTGTCCAGACGGGCACAGGCCTCACTGGACAAGCTGGATTGCACCTCGTGGGCCTGTCATTGTTCCCCGAAGCAGAGGTGCTTGCTCTGGGCTCTGGCTGCTGGTTCACACCAAGCACGCGCCCTCGATTCGTGTGTCCTGCAGCCTGAGACCACGAGGCTGCCTGAGGCTCGGTCGCAGGGGCAGCTGGCGCTGACTGTCGGTTCCTCCCTGGCCCAGGTTTGGCAGCAACAGCAGCACCACGTCCTTTGGCACCCTCGCTGGTCAGAACGCGCCCACCTTTGGGTCGCTGTCCCAGCAGACTTCGGGCTTCGGGACCCAGAGCGGGGGCTTCTCCGGCTTCGGATCGGGCACAGGAGGTAGGCAGACAGCAGATAGCCCTCGCCAAAGAGATGAGCGGTTTGCCTGGCTTTCGGCGTTGTGTTGTCAAAGCTGGAAGTACTTGAAGGGCAGGGTGTGGGGGCTTTTGGTTTTCAGAACGTTGTTTTCTAGGTCTAAAGTAGACTTTTAACATTGTGTCATTTTTTACTAAATATTTCTCAAGATTTGAGAACACAAGATAATAATCATCTCACTAGATACTCGTTCAGAAATCCAAGCCAGCAAACAAACAATAAGGTGTAGAGACCTTATTCACGAAATGCCTTTCATTTCGTTAACGCCCTGCTGCTTCAGGACTGGAGCGTCCATGCTCTGCTTCTGTCTGTGCCACACACTGCGGCTCAGAAGCCGGCGCCCTTACTCTTGTACAGATAAGACACAAAACTCCAGGAGCCCCTTGCCCAGCAGTGAGCCGCAGAGCCAGGCCCAGACCCCCGGGCCTGCTTCTCTGGCCTCACGGAGAGGAGGAAGCAAGTGGGCGGGAATAGAGAGAAAGCACACTTTCCTAACAAAATGGATCTGTGTGTCACAGTGGGGCTACATGAAGGGCCCGACCAGAGACCCTCTGGCCACCCCGGCGGGGAGGAGGGAGGAGCCCTGGGGACATGAGCCAGCCCACCTTCCTGCCCGGCCTGCAGGAGGCGTTCCGTGGGGGTGAAGGGAGGGGGTCTGGCCGAGGGTCCACCTTGGTCTTCCGAGTGTATGTGTGTTTTAACTTCCCCCTGTCCATCTTTTCCAGGATTCAGCTTTGGATCATCGAACTCGTAAGTATCTCCAGTTTTGAGTCATTAAATAGGATGGAAGAGTGTGTGGCCTGGGAAAATACTGGACCACTCAGTTTGCTCTGTGTGTACACTCTTCCTGTTTAAAAGCTTATCCTGGAAGCATGGGGCTCTGCAGCAGGTTTGGGCTTTTGTGGATTTGCCCATCTTGGCAGGGATGTGGCAGGAGGTGCCAGGTCGAGCCTTGTCCAGGGCCATGTGCAAGAGAGGGAGGGGCCTTCCGGTCAGCAGAGCCTGGAAGGAGGACTGGGTTCCAGGCCCAGTAGCCTTATTTTGTGATCCTCACTCTGCTTTGGTGGAGAATTGGATGACAGTGAAAATTCAGGGCCTGGACTTGGCGCACAGGCAGTAGCGTGCCGGAAGCTGACCTGCCTCCCGCCCTTCTTTGCAGGTCTGTCCAGGGCTTTGGTGGCTGGAGAAGCTGAGTGGGTGTCGTGCTCCTTTCGGTTCCGTGACCATCGGCGTTCTCAGCTCCCCGTCCCTGAGCAGCAGCCCTGAAAGCGGACATTCCCGTTGGCACACCAGACAGACAGAAACACCTCGGCAGATGCGCTTGGTCTTTATTTCATGTTGCTTATTCCCCCTCTGCCCCTGTTATTAAACTGTTTGGTTTGTTTGCATACAAAATGTAAGTGGGGGGTTTTTGTCTTCATTTTTTAAAACATATTTTTATTGATTTCAGAGAGGAAGGGAGAGGGGGAGAGAGAGAGAGAAATATCAATGATGAGAGAGAATCATTGATCGGCTGCCTCCTGCACGCCCCCCACTGGGGATCGAGCCCACAACCTGGGCATGTGCCATGACCCCTGGTTCATAAGTTGATGCTCAGCCACTGAGCCACACCCACTGGGCTGTAAGTGGGTTTTTCAGGTCACAGTCAAGGACAGAGGTCTCCTTGTTTCTGTGGCTCTGAGAAGCTGGTGCACCTTCCCTTGGCCAGCAGGACGTCTTCAAGGACAAGCACGGGAGTCAGCCAGTCTCCCCGTCTGCTCAAACCCAGGGCTCCGCACAGGAAAGAGACTGATGGCCGCTTGTCACCTTCCAAGGCAATAACTCGTATCCTCCTGTGTCCTTTTTGCTGTTGGGTATCGGGACCCTCGGTGCCAGCTTTTTGACGGGGTGGCGGGGAGAAACTCACGCAGGCGCCAGCGGAGTTTCGGAAGAGGTTGTAGCCCCTTAGAGGTTAGGTAGCCGGGAGGCAAACCTGGAACAGACCAGTGGCGCTGATGCCCGCGGGGCTGTGCTGGGAGCAGGCCCAGCTCATCTATTGGCCCTTAGCGCCGTGTGTCCCACAGCTGATGTCTTCTGCTCCGGAGGCGAGGCAGGCGGGTGATTGAGAAGACAGCCTTTATCTCCGTAAGTGACGGTGACATTGGTCCACACACTGGCCCACTGTTAGCCACAGGGCGGTGACCCTGCGCAGGCCCGGGGTCGAGGAGACGTGCTACTTCCTGGTGTCACAGCAGAGCGTTGGCAAGGCCGGCCCAGAGGTCCGACCTTCAGTCTCCACAGTGCCTGTCGGGCGGGGTCTCAGGTCTGGGCTATTTCCTTTCTTAGGCGGCGATACTGCAGTGGCTGACAAGGGCCCCTCACAGCAGAAAAGGTGTGGGATCCCGTTATCTGTCCGCCCAGAACATGCCGCGCTTCATCTGTGCTTGTCAGCAGGGAGCATTGGGAAGGGCAGTTGTTGATCACGCGCTGGGAAACTAAAATGCTGAAATGTCTTACTAACGCTTCACGTTGGGGAAGGTGAGGCTCCCCGAGGCCCACGAGCGCAGCCTGGCTGCTGGTCCCGCTCTGCTGTGGGGTCTGACCCCACGACGGCACAGCGCCGAGTGCAGGCTGTTCCCGCCCACAGAGGAGTGCGGTGCGCCCAGGGCCCCAGGGGACGCAGCCTGCTCTGTGGGGGTCTGTCCCCACTGTTATCACCTAGGGCAGTGATGGCGAACCTTTTGAGCTCGGCGTGTCAGCATTTTGAAAAACCCTAACAACTCTGGTGCTGTGTCACATATAGAAATTTTTTGATATTTGCAACCATAGTAAAACAAAGACTTATATTTTTGATATTTATTTTATATATTTAAATGCCATTTAACAAAGAAAAATCAACCAAAAAAATGGGTTCGCATGTCATAGGTTCGCCATCACTGACCTAGGGCATCTGCCTCATTCAAAGAGCGTGACCTCCGAAGTTTAGCGTGTGCTCTTTCGGTCCGTGTGGAACTGAAGAGCCTGCCCCCACCTGTTCTCACGAGGCCCCGCAGCCACGGAGCATGGGGCAGTGCCTGGGTCGCGCACAGCCAGGCACGGGCTGTTCCTGCACGTGGAGCTCCCTAGTCTACACAGGAGCTGTCCTGAGACAAAGGGACTTGAATTTTGATGGGCAGCTCATGATGAGGCCACGCTTGAAAGGGAGCACTGTGACTGGTGCCTTCTGCCTCGGTGTGTCGTCCTGTCGACCGACACGCAGGCCGAGCCAGTCTCCTGCCTGTCTGTCTCCCCCGGAGGCGCTTTTTTATAAATAGAAGCTGGTTCGGCCTAAACCCTTGACCTCAAATTCTCTGCCTTAATCCTCCATCGAGGTGGCATGTGGCAGTGCTCCACAGCCCGTATCAGCTGTGCGCGGCCGATAACGCCCAGCACGCACCGTCGGCGGGGAATGTGGTGCTGGCGTGGGAGCCCTCTCCTCTCCTTTTTTGGGGTCGATTACCCTGGTAGGTGGCAGGGGTCATCTCAGAGCGCAGCCAGCCTGCAGCCCCTGAAACCCAAGCTTCTGGGTATGGGCCGGGAATGCACCTCGGCTCCAGCCTGCCCCGGGAGGAGCCTTTCCCTGAGGGGGTGGGCAGGGCGGGGTGAGTGGGGGCTGGGCCCCAGTAAGGAGAAGGGACCACAGCTGCTCAGGGCCGCAGTCACAGTTGGCTTCGCTATGTCTCTTGAGTAACTTGGGAAAGGCAGGAAGGAAAGGGGGTGGCGGTTTAAGGAGCTGGTGGTTTTGCGTGGCTTTTCTAGATGTAAACGTTGTGTGTTCATAATCGGTGCCTCTGATGGCAGCAGGACAGAGGCCAGGAGTCGGGTTTCCCAGGCACAGGAAGAGCCCATGTGACCCATGGGCGTGGTCATGTCCCCTTCATGCCCATGCACCTGCAGCGGTCCCCTTGGCCCGGCCGCTCGGATTGGCCTGCTGCACGCCTGCAGTTCTGCTTTCTCCCGAGGCGTTTCAGGTCAGGCCTTCCGGAAGGACGTGCAGCGGCCGCGGACTCTACCCCTCAGTAGCTCAGAGACAGAACCAGGCACCGGGCCTCCTCCTGTGAGGGCTTTTCCCTCGGGGTGAGGTGGAGACTGGAGCACAGCCGGGCAGGGTGAGGGTGGGCAAAGTGAGCATCTGGCCCCATGTGCGTGGGTTCACACCTTATAGGACCTTGCCCTGCATCTGGGGCAAACAGCCCTTGGGGGCATCTTCCCCCTGGTGGTGGCCCCTTGTCCAACACAGAGCCCGTGGTGAGGGGTGAGCCCTGGCCGCAGCGCTGACGCAGGAGCGCTCACGTCTGGGGTTCTGATCCAGCGGCGCTGGGTGGGGCCCTCGAATCTGTGTGTGTGACCAGCTTTGCAGGTGGTTCTGGTGCAGATGGTCTGGGGCCACACTGTGAGGCCTTGACCACAGTCACTGTGACTCCATCCCCCGATTCTGAGCGTCGGACGCCCATGGACATAATTATTTTGCCACTAACCCAGGGAAGGGACCTTCCTGAAACTTAAGTGGGACACAGAGTTTCACTTCAGCTGTCCTTGGGCACCTGCTCAAGAACATAGGTGAAAGCACAGGTGACTGTCCCCTCCTGCCCTTCAGACAGCTCTGCAGGCCTCCTGGGAAGTGTCCCCACCCTGGCCAGCCTCCGTCCTTCGGGACAGTACTGTGGGGGGAGGAGTGACCCTGTGTCCGCCAGCCTGGCTCCCAGTCCTTCTCCTCCCAACCCCCAGGTTCATCAGCTCGTGGGCTCCCGTCCACAGTTCCCCATGGACACCTGACTGGTGCTGTCGGCATCTGCTGGTTCTTACACCCCTCGTTCCTGCTGCACGGAGAGCAGGGGCTCTGCTCTCCCTCCTTCCTCGCCCCGGTTCCTTCATCGCTCACGCGTGGACAGAGCAGTTGGCCTGAGGTTGTTTTAGCCCTAACCCCGGCTGGCTTCAGTGTTTCCTACGGGAGTTTATTCTGAGCCAGAACTAATGGGCTTCCTGGTCACACAAGTTGGGGAAAGAACGGACAGAACAAAAATTAATAGCTCTTTACTGAAGACTCCTTAGAGTCTTTAACATTCATGTGTGCTTCGTCAGTCAATGAAGGGAAGTCGCTGCCATTTCCAAATCGTTCTGACCTGGAACCGTCCTGCTGGCACCAGGCTCCTCGGGAACGGCTTGTCGCTGGGGTCGCCGCCGGGCAGAAGCACCGCTTCCTCCCACAGGCTGCGTCTAACACATCCCTCCCTGTGCCATCCACCCTGGGGCAGCGTGGGTGTGAGCTGCGCGGGCCCACTCACACGCGGAGTCCAGTGGCCCACGCGGGTCAGCCGTGTTTTTGAGCCTCAGTTGGGAATCTGCGGATCTGGGGGCTGATTTCAGTGGCGGCCGTGGTTGCACCCCGAGTCCGTGTGTTCGATTACAATAGTGGTGGTTCACTGGGTGATCCTTCGCGCCAGATACTGTCCATCCTAAGTGCTTCTCGGACATTTTCACATTCAACCTACAAGCGAAATGCCATAACCCACATCTTCCGTGAGCACGGGAGGCTGAGAGAATGAGCGGTTTGCTGAGTCTCGAGTCAGGTAGTGGTGGAGCCAGAGGGAGCCCGGGCTGTGCCACACTGCCCTGCCCTCTGCTAGGCTGGCCACCCCGCCTTCCCCAAGGTCGTCATTCGTCTTAGAAGAAATACCGGGCCACTGGCACCAGGGACTCTGCTGAGCCCTCACCACACAGCTGTCCTGTCCACCCCGTGAAAGTGAGCTGACCGTGGACGTGGACCACAGCAAACATTCCGTCCGTCGTGTAGTTTTTGCCCCCATCCTGTTGGCTCCAGCCTTGCACATGGTCATTGTCTGTCTAAACCGCAACCCCAGGAGGGAGGGGCAGAGGCTGAGTCTGTAGCGACGTGGGGTGGGCACGCCCCACACACAGATGGGCCTGCCAGCTTTCCGGTGAGGGAATCGGGTCTGGAGGAAGCAGCTGGCCGCACGCCCTCGGCCGTCTAATCCCCTCCTTCCTCTGCTCTCTCTTCCGGGGTCTGGCTTGAGGTTTTCCAGTCCCACAGGAGGTCAGACCCACTGCGCCATTGTTCAGCCCCTCTCTGCTTATAAATAGAACCCCGTCCATTCCGCAGCCCTGGCCGGAGATTCTCCACATTGTTGTCAGCCCTGGACCGCCAGCTGCAAAGAAAGGGCCTCCGGCAGGGAGGGGCGGCAGGCGGGGCCGGCAGCACGCTGCAGTGGTGCCCAGCTCCCCTCGCATGTCCCTCCAGCACTGTCCGCCGACCAGAAGCAGAAGTGCTTCCCAACCCTCCGAGGCTGTGACAGCCGTGCCTAGGCTGGGCCGTCCGCCTGGGAATCCTCACCATGGCCTGCGGGTCACACGTGCGGTCCCCCTGCCTCTCCTGCCCCCTCTCGCCGTCCTCTCCAGTCCCTGGGCACTTGCTCTGCTCCTCCAGTGGCCTGTCTGGCCTTGGCCCAGTGCCCCGCATGCGCCCCTGCTCGGCCTGCAGTCGGTGTAGATCGCTCCCTTGCCCACCGCCTCCCTGGGCTGCCTGCCCTGCTCTACTCCAGCAGCTCCGGTCCATTCTCCCCCTGGTTATATGTGTGACTGGTTGTTTGATTGGTTTGTCTGATCTGCCCCTCCCCCCAGACAGTCAGCTCCATGAGGGCAGGCACCACGTCAGCCTTGTCTCAGCCCTGGTGGCTCCAGGACAGCAAGAGGCGGGACCTGTGGGATAGATGGCCCCCCCTAGAATGACTACCAGACCCCCGCCCTGGCCGGAGTTTCTTAGTGGTTAGTGTCAGCCTGGGCACAGGAGGGTCATGGGTTCGATTCCCAGTCAAGTGCACATATCTGGGTTGCAGGTTCAATCCCCGCCCCTAATCGGTGCATGTGGGAGGCAATTGATCAATGTCTCTCACATCCATGTCTCTCTCCCCCCCATGCTCCTCCCTTCACTCTCTCTAAAAATCAATGGGAAATATATCCTTACTCCTTGGTAGAAGATTTTTTTTTTAATATATATTTTTATTGTTTTCAGAGAGGAAGGGAAAGGGAGAGAGAGAAACATCAATGATGAGAGAGAATCATTGATGTGCTGCCTCCTGCACACTCCCCACTGGGGATTGAGCCAGCAACCCCGCCTGTGCCCTTGATCAGAATCAAACCCAGGACCCTTCCGTCCGCAGGCTGATGCTCTATCCGAGGAGCCAAACCAGTTAGTGCGGTGGAAGATTAAAAAAAAAAAAGCCAGACCCCCGTAGGAGATGAGGAGGTGGGGGCAGGGCTTTTACAGAAGGTTCAAGGGCATGGAGCCAGCCCATCACACCAGCGTCAGAGCCAGGCCCCGTGCTGGCCCAGACCTCCCGGCGGTGGCCTCTGGTTCTCACCAGCCCAGGGAGGCGCTAGCTTGCAGCCGGAGCAGCTGTCCGTGGCTTACAGTGGGTGATGAGCACAAACTGGACACAGACCCAGGGACGAGGCTATCCTCCACCACTTACCAGCTGGAACAGGTGCCCGTGGCCCGAGCTAAAACAGGGCCAATGCCACAGCTCAGGGCAGGTATGCGCAGTGCGCGGGGTAGTGCCTGGCACAGGCACGGCCAGCTCACAGGTGGCTTCCCTGGCTCGAGCGGACAAGCCCCAGTGCCCCTGCCCTGAGTCCACGCCCACAGTGTTTTCACCCAGCAGCACTCACTTCAGGACCCGGACACCCCCTCCCCCAGGAGGGACGCCCTCGGGCAGGGCTAGCGCAGGGAGAGGACCCCTTGCACCCTGGCCTGTGGCAGGTTTCTCCCTGCAGACAAGAACAGCCACGCATGCTCACTCCCCCTGCCCGTCTTGCCATCCCCCAGCTCTCCAGCTGGCCGAAGGGTACCCAGCAAGGAGCAGGAAGGGCCGCATGCCGGGTTTGAGTCACTGGCTGCAGCTGACGGAAGGGGCTGTGTGAGCGGATGGAGCAGCTTGTCACCCGCCGATATTGTCAGAGCATTTAGAATCCTCAAGTCTTGGATGTTTGCTTTTCAGTTTCATTCTCTGTGTTTTAGGAAACCAGCATTTGCCCCTGCGAAGGTAAATGAAACTTACAATTATGTCACAAGGTTCTGCATGTGGTAATTTGAGGGGGCAGCCTGGGTTCCTCCCCCAGGCCCTCCTGCCCGGGCCCAGAGGGAGCGCCTCTCTTTCTCAAATGGCAACAATTGCTCTGAGCCGATTCCCGGCCTGGACTCAGGCTTCGGGCAGCTGACCTGGCTGAGCCCTGACGCTTGTCTATAGGGACTTCTTTTTCATGTTGAGCCGTTCTGGAAACGAATAAACATCGTCTCTGAGACATTCAAGCCAAGTGGTGCTCGGACCAAGTGGTGGCCAGCATCACGGATGGTGGGGCCAGTGTCGCTGTCCAGAAGCACTTCCCCCCACGCCGGCCCCCTGGCAGCACGCATGCACCTCGTGCCTTCTCCTGGCGGCCACGGTCCGGCTGTCGCAGCCACGCACAGTGTACCCAGGCCCTTTCCTCACCACGTGTGTTGGCTATGAGCTGTGTGTTCAGGGAGGCAAAGCTGGCCCGGGTGGGAATTAAAGAAGCCCAGTGTTTTAGGGCTGAAGGTTATCTTGTTTGATTTCCTCCTTAAATATAGAAAGGAGCCCTCGCCGGTTTAGCTCAGTGGATGGAGCGTCGGCCTGTGGACTGAAGGGTCCCAGGTTTGATTCTGGCAAAGGGCACAGGCCCGGGTTGTGGGCTCGATCCCCAGTGGGGGGCGTGCAGGAGGAAGCCGATAAATGATTCTCATCATTGATGTTTCTCTCTCTCTTCCTCTCCCTTCCTCTCTGAAATCAATAAAGAAATATATTAATATATATATAAAGGAACTGAGACCCGAAGAGGGGAAGGAATTGTTTATTGGTTAAGACCATGGATGTGCCTTGGTTTGGGTCCCGTCCTCGCTGTGTGATCTCAGGCCAGTCACTTAACCTCTCTGAGCCCCAGTTTCATTTCTATAAAAAGGGAGAATGGTACTACATTCATCTAGATCTGTTTGTTGATACTGAGAGTCATGGATAAGCAAGTCCTGTTGTCTGGACGTCGCGGTGGCATTAGGCCTGAGAAGTCTAGTCCGGTATAAACACCAGCCCAGCGCCCTCACTCTCAGGCAGCCCGTGCGTGGTTAACGCCGAGCACAACCCCTACATTTCTCCAAGTCCAACGGCGGACGGGCCAGGTGTGCGTGTCCTGGCTTCGGGTTGGGAAACGGGCGTGCGAGGTGAGGCGGCCAGCGGGCCTCACTCCGCAAGTCAAGTGGCCGCCAAGAATAGCACGGGCCGCTCACTGCGCCACTCGCAGTAAACACCCCGCGTGCCGCCCTTTGTCTGTTGGATTTGAAAGGGACCAAAAATATGAATCAAGGCCAAGCCAGTGGAGGAACTGACCCTGTCTGCGTCTCACTCCCGGGGGCAAGGGGCAGGCCCTGCCTGGGCGGCGCGGGCGGCAGCGCCAGGACCGTGTCAGCCGTGTGAGTGCCTGTCGGACACAGGCTCGGAGGGAGCTCATTTGCTGGGGCGTGTGTGCTGGCATCTAGTAGTTCCCACCGGCCAGTGCCAACGGGCTGTGCGCCTCTTCAGCGTCACTAGGCCCGCTGCCCCGCAGTTCGCTGGGAGAATCGGGTGTGGAAGGGCCGGGTGGTCTCAGAAAAAGCAGTGACTGAGCAGACACACGAGGGCTGTTGGAAACCAGCCCAGCTCTGCCGCTTCCCAGCTGCGTGACCTTTAGCAAGTCCATTGACCCTTTCCGAGAGTCCGTTTCCTGGTCTGTAAAAGGGGCAACGCACCACGCGATGTGATGGATGGTGACCCGAAAGGGCCGCGGCCTCGCCGGCACTCCGTTTGGAAGGCAGGCTGTGGCTGGCTCCCGGGGCACCTGCTTCTCCCAGACGTCCCGGGGCAGGTGGGCGGTCCCGCCCGGACAGCAGGCTCTCCCAGGTCCCGGCTCCTGCCGCAGCTGGCTGGGTCTGGTGTCTGTTTCATCCCAGTCTGGGATTTCTAAATTTAACCTGCTATCAGCCCGAGAGGCTGGAGGGCTTCCACCGTGAGGAAAGGCCACTAGGAATCCACTTTACTTGCAACCCCTCCCTGCACAGGCCCCTCCCGCCCAAATGTCACCCCATGTGCAGCTGCCATCCTGGTGCCCTTGCTCAGCTGCGTGGCTGCAAGAAGGTGGGGTGCCCGCGCCTCTGGGGCTTTGTCCCGCTGTGACCCAGCTCAGCTTCTCCCGCCGGCGAGGCTTGCACCCGTTCCCTGCTCACACTCATGCATGTACACACACACCCCACGCTCTCTCGCAGGCAGAGCTCAGGAGCCGACTCCACAACCGAAAGCCAAACTGCAACAGTGACTGCACCACCCATGAGCTTTCTGGGCGGAGGGCGGCCAGCGGATCCTGTTATGCAATTTCCTGCTGCCGTGGCTCCGACCCGGAGGCAGGAGGCAGGAGGCAGGAGGCAGAAGGCAGGATGCCGCTGGGCTCCTGCAGGGTGGGACCCAGAGGAGAAACCCGATCCCGATGCCCAGTGAATGGGCAATGCCCGGCAGGCAAGCCTATGGCCTGCAGTGGCCGGGCAGCCCTTCCTCAGAGGCAATGCGCCCAGCTCACTGTGGGCAAGAACTGACTACACCCGGGGGCAGGTGGGGGGAGAAAGGCATTTCCTGCCCCGGGAGCCCAGGAGGGAGCGAGCCGAAGGCCTGGGGCCTGCCTGTAACAGTCACTGGGACCGAGCACCCAACGCATGCACCACAGTGTCTGGGCTTTGGGGCCTGAGTTCCAATCCTAGACCTACTCTTCCCACAGGCACAGCCTTGGGCAGCTTCTCCCCTTCACTCTCCCTCAGTTTCCTCATCTTTGAAATGGGGATCCTGGTAACCCCGGGTGGTCGTGAGGACTCTTAGTTAACACCTGGACACCAACAGCGGGGTGTTCTGGCCCCACCAGCTAGGAGCAGGCTGCTCAGAGAGCCCATGTCCCATGCAAGGGAGGTGGGGCTCAGCAGGGCTTGGTGTCTCGCCCAGACTCGCCAATGGCTCCAGTCCATGGCCCCCTCTCAGGCCCATCCCCACTCCAGGACCCCCAAGCCCCCCGCCTCTGCCCTTTCATAGGAAAGTCTGATTAGAAGACAGGATGAACTGCAGGGCTCAGCATCCGTGCAGCCCCCCACCCCCCATCACACACACACACACACACCCCACATCAGCTGCTGGCTGAGGGCCAGGCAGAGCCACCTTCTGGATCCCGTGGCCCAGCAGCTCCCTCCTTAGGAGGACAGGTCTGCAGGTCTGTACACTCACCCCGTTCATGGGGGATTCTACTGTTTGCCAAAAAGCCAAGCTGCCCCCAGCCCTGGCCCCACCCCAAGCCTGCCCCCCTCCTCCCCACAGGGACCAGCCAGGACGCTGGTGAGGACCGAGGTCGGGGATGGCAGCGGTGGCATCGAGTGGCCTGCCCCTCCTGGGGTCCCCCTGGCCCTGAGCTCAAGCCCCACAGGTGCCCCCGAATTACGGCACCAGCAACCCCACAATGAACCACCACTTCAGAAACATCCAGACCCTGGCCAACCCTACTTTAAAATGACACTTTATTTCTCTTTGTGAATATTTTTGTTTTTTTTAAAGGTTCGTTTTACATTTTCTTCAAGAGTCTGTGCCTCCTGGTAAGTGCACTGGTTTGCTTCACAGTATTCTCCACGGTCCTTATTGCTGGGCCAGTGTCCATACGGGGGGACACAAGGGGACTGGGGACCCGGCCAGAAGCCCGGCCTGTGCTCCCGACAGGAGGGGGAGTGTCCTTGGCCGGCCCTGCAGCCTCTCAGGGTCTTGGGCAAGGCCAGGTGGCAGGGAGGGGTCGGGAGTGGGTGAGCAGGGCCAGACATGCAGGGGCCCAGGCAGAGGCAGGGGAGCCGGGCCTGCCCTCCACGGGAAGGCGCTGACCCCAGCCGACAGGGTTGCTCCCCTTCTCCAAGTCCGAGTTGGAGGGATTCTGCCCCCAAACAGCTCAGACCCCCCTGCTGTTCTTTCCACCTCCACCCCAGTGAGAGCCCCTCCGCCGTGACCCGCCAGGGCCCATTCTCCATTGTAGCACAAGAAAGACCTGAGTGCAGAGAAGGGCCCTCCCGTCCCACCCACGGGGAGCTGGGACCCAGCGCTCCCCGCCCTCACCTCGAGGCGGGGCTCACACACCCCCAGGGGAACCAGCAGCTCCGGGGAAGGCTCCCCAAGCACCAAGCGGTTTGCAATCCAGTTGTCCCAGGATAGCTGCGCGCCTGTCAGGAGCGGGGCTCAGGAGGGACTGGATGGACGGTGAGCACCCCTGAATAAATACACTGTTACGTGGGTAACGAGGGAGCGAGGACCAGGTGGCCGACGCCTCCTGTGTGGTCACTGGAGCTCCTACAGGTGGCTTGTGTGCAGAAATGGTCATTTTTCTCAGCTGATGGTTTTCTGTGCTTGTTATTACTAGTTTGAATGCGGGGGCTGGGTGATGGAGCTGTGGGCTTGGCAAGCTTGGAGGAAGGGGGCTTCAGCGGGGCACCCCCCACAGCTCCTGCAAGCAGCCTTCAAGGCAGACATCGCTAAGAAAGCGTGGTGTCCCTGGGGACCGAGTCCTGGGACTCCCGGTGCCCAGATCGAGGGGAGGGTGGCCCTCAAAGGCTGGCACACTGTCCCCGACCAGCCTCCACTGCGCTCCGACGCTGCTCAACCCTGGGCCCTGGCTTACTTCCTAGGACAGGCTAAAGCCCAGCAAGCCTTGTGCTCCCTCCATGGCTCCCTCCAGCGCTGTGTTCAGATGTCCCCTGAGAAGGAGCCTGGAGGGCAAGGGGTGCCTTTCCTCTTACCTGCCAACTAGAGCTAAACCTGGGCCCACGTGGCTGCCCCCCCCGCCGCCCCCGCATTTGAGACCAGTGTGGATGGGAAGGAAAAGGCGCACTGAGTGAGATGTGGGGGCAGACCCCCAGGGGACGATGGTGCTGGGCACAGAGGGCGGAAATGCCCGGGGCTCCACCCGCAGCTCCCAGGACCCTCCCTCTCTCCACGACTCATGAGCAAGGCAAGGCTGCGGGGAAGAGAGGAGAGGGCAGCCCCGGCAGAGCCACCTGGACGGGGGACGGGGGACGGGGGACGGGGGACGGGGGACGGAGGAGGTGGGGGTTCCCCCTGGGGCTCTTTAGGCAGCGTCTGTCTGTGGTTTTGTTGCTGCTGAAACACAAGAATAAGCCGCTGGTTTTAGGTCTGTGTCCCTGCCCCTGTCCCAAGATGCCCGGGAGGAGGGGCTCAGGGAGTCCCTCTCCTTGGGACCGAACCCCTCCCCAACCCCCCGGCAGGAGTTGAAAGTCCAGCGGAAGAGAGATCCTGCTTTAGGTCCGTTTCGGTGGTTTTCCTTTCAATTCAGCTTAAGGCAAAAGTTTGGCAAAGCAAGTCTACATAAGGCCGCGTGAGGGAGGGCGGGGGGGCGGGGGGGTGGGCGCATGGGAGGGCCCGGCACCCACGGTCAGTAAGAGCGGGCCTGTCACTCATCAGCTCCCCCTCCTCCCGCCCGCACCTCCTAGAGAGGCGTCTAAAGAAAAAGGACTGAAAGCTGTTGTGTGGGCGTCTGCTGCAGGTGAATGAAACTGAGGAGAGGAGAGGAGAGGAGAGGAGGCCAGACCCCAGGACGGGAGGGCGCACCTGGGGTTCACCTTACTCTGTCCCGCTGTCCCCCCTCCCCGCGAGGCAGCGGCTCGGAGAGGGCAGAGGCCGTCGGGCGGGCGCACAGTGAGACCCCGCGGGACAAGGTAGAACGGTTGTATTTTGCTGGATGCTGGGCGTCCCCGTGGGGCTGCTGGAGCGGTCATGGCTGGAGTCGCGGCGCCCCGGCGGCTGCTACCGGTGCTTGGGCGGGATCACCACCAGCGGCTGCCCGTACTTGGGCCGCCACATGAGGACCTGAGCGTCGTTGGCATTGGGCTTGACCAGGGCGCTGGGCGGGATGGGCTCGTTCCTGCTCAGGATCTTGGGCTGGTCCTGCGCGATGGGCTCCCGCAGGCGGGCGCGCTGGCCCAGGGGCCGGCTGGGGTTCACCTCGATGCTGAGCTGCATGCGCCAGTGCAGCGTCTGCAGGATGATCATGTCGTTGGTCGAGGTGTTGGCGGCCACCAGCCACGTGGTGAAGCTCTGGTCCCGGTAGATGTTGGTCAGCCTGGCCACGTTGCTCTCGCTGACGGGCACGGCCCACGTGACGCTGGGGTAGAAGTTGTCGTTCATGCTGATGATGAACTTGGAGTCCCTCTTGGTGGGGCCCACGATGGTGCACGTCTCCGTGGTGTTGCCGTACCAGGGGTAGTTCACCCCATCCGAGTCACTGATGGCCTGGATCTTGCCCTCCAGCAGGTCCGGGAGCTCCCAGCTGGACCTGCGGACGGGAAGGCAGTGTGCTCAGCGGCCGCCCACAGGCCTCCTGCCGCCCCTGCCCGGGGGCTCACTCCCGGGGGGCCAGACAGTAAAGAGACATCCGACATCATGGCGGCGAACAGGGGCTCCCCCAGCATCTCCCCCCCACACATAAAACCCACCGTTCTCTTGCATCGTCTCGAATTGGTCTCCCCCTGAAACCACTGCCGTCCCGCCGGCTCCCGGCTGGGCTGCGGGAAGCCTGGCTGCCCAGCCCGAGGGGATGGGGAACAGGAAGGAGAGCCCTGCCCCGCTGTGCCAGCTGCTGTTGGGACGGCCTCGTGGGACCGTGGCTGAGGCAGAGGCAGAGGCACCGAGAGGCTGGGCCCCTTAGCGCGTCAGGGGGCCTGCACGCAGACGCCGGCTGCCCGCCCCTCTGGTCCATGACTTTCTCTTGCTTTAAAGGCCACACTTCAGAGCCCAGTGGCCACGGAGTTAGCACATCTGGGATGAGTCCTGGCCCCTCCATTGACCAGTGCATGACCTGGGGCAATGCCTGCCCCCTGAGCTTCAGTGCCCTCACCTGTGAAAGGGGGTGCTTCCGGCCCCTCCTCCTAGCATGGGCCTCGGGTGTAGGAACCAGCACCCAGGGCCCTCTGCTTAGAGCAGTGGTTCTCAACCTTCTGGCCCTTTAAATACAGTTCCTCATATTGTGACCCAACCATAAAATGATTTTCGTTGCTACTTCATAACTGTCATGTTGCTACTGTTATGAATTGTCATGTAAATATCTGATATGCAGGATGGTCTTAGGCGACCCCTGTGAAAGGGTCGTTCGACCCCCAAAGGGGTCTCGACCCACAGGTGGAGAACCGCTGGCTTAGGGGCTGGCCTCTCACCTCCGTGTCTCCTCTCCCTCATGGGAGTCTGGGCTCCCAGGCCCTCCCCCAGGCCACAGCAAGCACCTGAGGCTTCCTGGGACCCAGCTGCCCCTTCCTCCCCTCCCCCCCTTCCTTTCTGCTCATGCCTGCCTAGAAGAGGAAGCACCATGCAGCCGGAATCGCCCTGCCGGGCTGGCCGGTCCCTGGAGCAGTAGGATCAAGAAAGCCTAACCAGCCCGTCTCTGCGCTCAGCCCCGCCCTTGGGAGACATCCGCGCTTCGCTGCCCAGCAGCCCGCACTGGGCTTTCGCTGCTAGAGGCCTGGGGCTCAGCCTTCCTGGGGCGGGAGCAGGCAGCCGGGGTGCCCAGGGCTCAGACTCTGGAACCCCACAGGCCTTGCTGCCAGTCTCAGCTGCCCCCTCCCTGGTGGGAGACCCCGAGCAGACACATGTCCCTGCTGGGGTCACTGAGGAAGACAAGAATGTGCCAGCCCAGGGCAGAGCACACAGTGAATGCCCGTAGCTGGTCGCTGCCAGCACCACTGCCGTCACTACTGTTGCTATAACAACGCTCAGCCCGTCCGAGCTGCTCCGAGGACACAGCAGTGTCTGGGAGCCCCCCTTAGGGACGCATCAGCAGTCACGTGCCCCACTGCACAGGTGAGGAGCGCAGCCGGGCCCGGGCTTTTCCCAAGGTGACCGGACTAAGCAGTGGCACTCGGACCTGGGCAGCCTGGCGTGGTCCAGGGCTGGTTCCGCCCGGCCCGTGATGCCAGCTCAGGACGCTGGGCCCCCAGAGTGCTGCACACCCGCACTCGCCACCGGTGCCCGGGACCCTGCCTTGCCCGAGCGTCCCTGCTCGCAGCAGCAGCATTCGCGGCAGCCCAGAGGCGGGAACAGCCAGTGCCCAGGGCGGGTGATGGACAAACCTGTCCATCCACACGATGGAGCATCATCCAGCCGTAAAAGGAGGGAAATTCTGACACCTGCTACAACACGGAGGAGCCCTGAGGACGTGATGCCGGGGAGTAAGCGGACACAGAAGGACAGACACTGTGATTCCACACACACGGGGTCCCCGGAGGAGTCAGTTCACAGGGACAGGAAGCAGGATGGTCACCGGGGGCTGAGGGTTTGTGTTGAATGGGGACAGAGTTCCCGCCTGGGATGAAAGCGCTGGAGATGAGTGCACAGCCATGTGCGTCTGCTTAATGCCACTGAGTTAAAAATGGCCCAGATGGAACTTTCATGTATATCGCATCACAATAAATAAATGCATTCCTCTATGGAAACACATCATGCCACGTTCGCAGTTAGCAAAGTTGGGGACGCTATCGGAGGAATGATCACCGACGTGACTTGGCTCGCTTTTGGTTTTCTCCATCTGCCTCCTGTTTATTTGACTGAAAGTCACACATTAGGATGGCACCTGCCTGGGTAGCCATCTCCTGCCCAGGGCCTTGAGTTCATCTCTCGGAGGGAACCTGGGCAGCAGCTCAAATCACCTCACATTTCCCAAGTGCCCACGGGTCCCCACGATCTCGCCGCTCTGCTCTCCCAGCCCCGCCCGCTGCGGCGGAGGCCCGCTTCGAAGGCACCCGCTCCGTCCGCTCCCAGTGGTTACGTGCGCTTGCAGAAACATGGTAGAAGGCAGAAAGCAAACTTGCAAAAGGAACTTGGCACTTCCTTGGCCCCCTTTCACTTCCTGAGCTGGCTTGTTTGGGGAGTGGGGACTTCCCAGTATCACCACGGCTTCCCTCTCTGCCTCTGACCCCAAATTCCAAAATGCCTCTCCTCCCCCAGCCCCCAAAGGCTCAAGCCCCTGCTCAGCCAGACAGGTGACGGTCCTCATGAGCTGGCAGACAGCGTGTCTCGTGGGCTCTTACTCAGAACCAGGGCCAAGGCATCCGTTTCCAAGTCATCGCCAGCCAGCCTGGCCTGGCTCAGGTCCCACGGCCGGTGTGCCCATCGTGGAGGTGGGAGGGAGGGAGGTTAAGGGCACGGCTTCTGGGGGCCACAGGCCAGGCCTGGGTCTAGTCTCAGTCTGGCACAGATCAAGTCGCAAATCTCTGAGTTGGGGGTCACCATCGGTCCACTGTGGACAGCCCCGCCCACCTTGCACGGTCTGGGGGTGACCACATACATTGATGTCTGTTACCTGGTACACAGTAAACCAATTCATAGAGACCTCTGGGACCGCCGGAGGGAGGTGTCAGCACTTAGGCTCTGCCGGCCCTGATTTGACCTCACTTGTGGTTTCAGACTCCACGTGCTCTGCAGGGAGTGGATTCCACGCAGTTGGGCCTCCTCTGAGATTTCCTGCTGGTTCTGGAATGACCTTGGGCATCAAGGCCGACCTTCAGTGCTTTGCCCACAGGGCGGAGTGGGGGCTCGGACCCCCTCCCTGCACACACTGAGCAATACAGTGTCTGACTCGCAGATGCCACCAAAAGGGGTGAGTAAGCAAGGCTCCCAGCACCAGGCCTGGCACAAGTGCACAACCGACGGATCTGCTTGGAGGTGGGAACACGCCTGCTCCTGCCCCAGGTCCACAGGCCTTGGTCCACCTGCCCCACCACCTTCTCTCCAGACCCCGGCTGTGCTGGGTCCTTGTAGGTGTAGGAAGGCAAAGGACAGCAGGGAGTCCAGGCTTGGCGCCAGACCTCAGCCGCCTTCTGGGCCCCCCCATCACGTCAGAAAGGGACCCCTCGGCTTCCCTCCACACCCAGCTCCGTCTGCAGTCCCCACCAGCACCCACCCGAGAGTTTGCAGAGCACCCGTCACTGACGCTGGCCACAAGCTGAGAGAGAAATGGACAGGGTGCCGCCCTGGTCCGCAGAGATGGAGGGGGCCCCGTGCCCTCCAGCCCCCACCATCCCTGACTCTCCCTCCTGCCTTGGGACAGTCCCCCTTCTCCCTGACCTCACCCCAGCCAGCAGCCCAGGCCTCCCAGCCGCCCCTCCCGCCCCATGCAGAAGCCTGAGTGATCTTTTAAAAACACACTAATCGCACCATCCCTCCCTCCAACCCTGTCACACCTGCCATGACTCTCCATGGCCCTTAAAGCCGATATCATTGAAGCCCAGGTCCCATGCACCCACGTGTGTGGGCACAAAACACACACACACACTCACACTCACCCTCTGCAGACCCTCTAACCCAGCGGTTCTCCACCTGTGGGTCGCGACCCCTTTGGCAGGCGAACGACCCTTTCACAGGGGTCGCCTAAGACCATCCTGCATATCAGATATTTACATTACGATTCATAACAGTAGCAACATTACAGTTATGAAGTAGCAACGAAAATAATTTTATGGTTGGGTCACAACATGAGGAACTGTATTTAAAGGGCCAGAAGGCTGAAAACCACTGCTCTAACCATTCTCAGTTCCTCTAACACCGTGGTCGGCAAACTGTGGCTCATGAGCCACATGCAGCTCTTTAGCCCCTTGAGTGTGGCTCTTCCTAAGCCTTAGGAGTACCCTAATGAAGTTAATAACTCTGTACCTACCTATATAGCTTAAGTTTAAAAAATTTGGCTCTCAAAAGAAATTTCAATAGTTGTACTGTTGATATTTGGCTCTGTTGACTACTGAGTGTGCTGACCACTGCTAACGGGCCCCCCCTCCCCCACCCCCCGTGCTCCTGGGCGGTGCCCCTGGCTCAGCTCTGAGTCCCCAGGAAGCCCACCCTCACCCTCCCACGAGGCCGATGCCACGCGGTGCTCCTGCTGCTGCTTCCTGGCACACTCACGGGGGATGAAATAATCACACGGTCATTGTTGAGGATCTCGGGAGGCAGGGCCAGACCTCAGATTTACCCTGGAGCCTGGACCAGTGCCTGTGGGCAGGGCGGAGCCCACGGGTCCCTCACCCGAAGCTGCGCTGCTGGTGCGCCCCTTACACATACAGAAACACAGACACAGAGATGTCCACACACATGCACATATGCGCGCGCGCACACACAGCTCTGAGCAGCACGCCTGACTGAGAACGCGGGTCTGAAGGGGTTACAGCAGGACCTTCCCTGGAGCTGGAGAAGGGGTTGAGGCTGCTGAGGCCACAAGGGCTGGGACGGTCACCCTGTGGCTCCAGGCCCAGCCACCGGTCCCAGCAGCCCCAGTGCAAGGCCTCTCAGGAGAGGGCAGGGGAAACCAGGGAGGCCCGAGGCCCAGGGTATGCGGGGGGAGGCCCTCCGGGGACCACGGGGCACACCCCTGGCTCCTGCAGACCCAGCCAGCAGGGTGGTGAGCCTGGGGGCCCCTCCCCGTGGGTGTGGGCGGGACTCTGACTGCGGACCCAGCCCCCTCCGCCTGAGCAGTGAGCCGACTTCCTGTCTCTTCACTGGGGTCCTGTGCGCACACACCTGCATTGTTTTCCTTCAAATCAATCACTTTTTAAAAAACTCAACTCAACTTTTCCTAAGAAATACCTTTGAAATAACAAATACGCTAAATACATATCGATATATTTTTTCTCATACATATTAAAATAAATGTGCTGCTTTAAATTCAAGTGGCACTAAGCTGACACTAGTCTCACGGTGCCCGCTGGGCACTGCGACAGTCCCGGGAGGACCGAGGCCGCGGCCTGGGGCCGCCCAGCTCCTGCCGGCTGGTTTCCGGCCCCGGCTTGGGCCCGACGGGCACCCAGGGATGGTCTCGCCTCGTCCTCAAGAAAACAGTTTTGACAATTTGCAAAAAGTTCAAATTCTGCAAATTTTTGCAATTTTACAGAAACGGAGGCCCAAAAGCCCCCCTAAAGCCAGAGTGGGACCCGGTTTCCTGACTTCTGCCCCAGGCGGGTGGGCACCCACCAGGCTGGCCCCCCACCAAACGGGTCACGAACACCTGCTCTCTGGGGGAGGGGCTGCAGTGCCCCCCTCTCCCCACCTGCCCTGGGTCCCCAAACACTAGCCCCAGCTGCCCTGCGCGGCTCTCCACCCAGGCCACGCGGGCCCTGGGCCTCTCAGGAAGGAATAGACCAATGGCACCTGTTTAACTTCAGTTCTTAGTCGTAAAAGCTGTGCTTTTTTTTTTTTTTTTTTTAAGCGCCAGCCGCAGAGAAGTGCACAAAGTGAGAAACGAAAGCGTCTCTTCCGCGCTGCCCGCCCTCTCCAAGGTAGGTTACCCGCTGGTAAACATCCTTCTAGACCCGTGGTTCTCCACCTTCCGAATGCCGCGACCCTTTAATACAGGCCCTCATGTTGTGGTGACCCCCAACCATAAAAGTATTTTCGTTGCTACTTCATAACTGTAATTTTGCTACTGTTATGAATTGTCATGTAAATATCTGATATGCAGGATGTATTTTCATTGTTACAAATTGAACATAAAGCACAGTGATTAATCACAAAAACAATATGTAATTATATATATGCTTTCCGATGGTCTTAGGCGACCCCTGTGAAAGGGTCATTCGACCCCCAAAGGGGTTGCGACCCACAGGTTGAGAACCGCTGTTCTAGACCTTTCTCACACACACACACACAGTCTACGTCCCCATTGTCACGACGTCTTTTTAATGAAAAATGGCTCCCTATGTCTTTTACAGCTTATTTCCAATGCCACCTAGAATCCGATGTTTTCCCTCCTGGGAGCCACCATAGTCCACTTACTGATCTTTTTCATTTTACCCAGACCCGATCCGCAAAAATATGGACGTGTGTTTAATTTATTTCCCTGATCATGGCGCTGCCTTCGCGCACGTCTCCCGGACAGCCAGCCTTTGTTTGGGGCCCTCAGTGGTGAGGGTTGGGGGGATCCCGCGGCCAGGGCTGGCAGGGGGAGTTCTCTTTGGCCGGGCAGTCCCCCGCCACTTCCGCCCACCCCAAAGCCTGGAAACGAGGACTTCCCTCTCCCACCCACGCTGCCCGCCCTCAGCCAGGCCCAGCAGACGGGGGAGGCCACCTTCCGGTCGCAGAGAGGAAGCAGCATCCTCGATTGTTCTGTGCGGGCCCCTGGCGCAGGCCCGGCTGCAGGAAGAGGCCATGTGGTCACCGGCCGTCCCTCGGCCTGTCCCAGACCCGCTGGAGCGGCAAGCTTCCTTGGGCAGTGGCTTCAGGCCTCGGGCTGGTTCCTCCTCCTCAGATGAGGTCCTTGGAAAGTAACAGAGAGGAGAGGGAGCAGGCCAGCAGCTCCAGCGCCCCAGCCCCAGGCCGCAGGCCCTTCCTACCCGCTCACCCTGAGGCAGCCCCTGCCGCTCCACCTTCTGGCTGGAAAGACCCTCACACGTCTCATCGTCCAGGGCGCTCACACTGTAGACGGGTGCGTGAAACCCAACCCCGAGAGGAGGCAGCCGCAGCGACAACACAGTATAGCCATCTTTATGCTGACGCTGCCAGCGTTGCTCATTAATAATTAATCACCAGCAGTTATGACATTGACAGCTACCACGGATCCACCTTCCGATGCCCCAGGCGCTGTGCTAGGTGCTCGCGATGCCTCCCCTCACGTAACCCCCACCACCCCTGCGTGAGGGAAGGCCTGTTCTCCCCACTTCGAGGATGGGAACGGTGAGGCTCAGAAAGGTTGAGAGACTGGCCCAAGGTCACAGCGCCAGTGAATGGCGGAGCTGGGCCACACCCTGCTGCTCTCCTCTCCTCCTCCCAGGTCTGCCCTTTGGCAGAACCCAGAGCCAGAACCGAACCAGGCCCTTGGCCACAGCCGTGGGCCAGATTCCCGTGGGGGCTCCAGAGAGGGGCAAACTGGGGACAATGTGAAGCGTCTCCCACACAGGCAAGAAACTGTGACTTGTCACTCAGAAGACTGTGCCAGCTGACAGTGGCGGTTGAGGAATTGCGGGGGACGGGGCTGTGGAGGCAGGTGTCTCCAACAGTTTGGGGTGCGGGGGGGGGGAGGCTTTGAAAGCAATGTGGGTTGGACCCAAAACCATATAGCATCCTCTCAGGCTGGCTCGGAGAAGCTCAGCGTTGTGTGGCTGTCTGTGGGAGTCACATTATTGTCCCCTTTAAATATTTCAGACCCAGATTGTCATTCTAAAAAGTTCCCCTGGATTAGAGGTTAATCTCCAGCGGGGTAATGTCCGGGGTATTAATAGGTTTTGGTTAAGTATTTGGAATTATTTTGAGTACAAGCCCACGTGTGACAGGCCCGCCTCGGGCCACGGAAGCCCAGTGCGTGGCTTTCACTTGAATGATTCAAATTGTCTGGGTCTCTACCACCCTGAACGCGCCCGATCTCGTCAAATTGTCTGGGTCTCGTCCGGTGGTTCTCAACCAGCAGTGGCTTCGCACCCCTCCCAGGGACAGCCGGCCGTGTCTGGAGACACTTTTGGTTGTCGCAACAGGGCTTTGGGGGCTGCTGTCATCGAGCAGGTGGAACCCAGGGGCTCTGGACCACGTCCTATGACGCACAGCGCAGCTTCTGGTCCCGGCGGAGCCAGGGGGCAGTTCTGGGCAGCGGGAGGCCCCTGGTCAGCCCGCCGGCTCCTCCCTCCTCACTCTCATGTCACGGGGCAAAAGACATGAAGAGTCGCTGGGGGTCAGGGAGATGGATGGGAAGGGTGTTTGCATCACACTCACACTCAGGCCTCCTCCAAGCCAGCCCTTCCCGTTCCCAGCGGCTCCGGCTCAGAACAGCCGCGATATTCGGTGATTCTTAAAACAATTTTGTTGATTAATAGTAAGTCCAGCAGCTTCCAACTCAGCGTTTCAGCCCCGGGGCGTCACCTACACGAACCATCTCACGAACCCGCACAGCAGCCGATAACAGCGCTGAACCCTCAAGCCCTGGCGTCACCACTGGTCAGTCGTTCCGACCCCAGGGTCTGAGCCCATGAAGGACACGACCCCCCCAGGGAGCCTTAAACCCTGCCCCTCCTCTGGGACTGGGCCCTCCCCCTGGGATCTGGAGCCCAGGAGGGCGGGACGCCGACACAGAGGGTCCTGACCAACAGAGGGGCCCTAAGGAGAGAGGACGGACCAAGGGAAGCAGGAAGGCAGCCAGGAAGCCGGCCGTCAGCCCCTTGGAAACGCCAGTCGCTCACGACTATTTCAAAACTTGTAGAAGTCGGGGAGTTGCCCTGTGTCACAAGAGGAAGGCCGGGGCCAGGGAGAAGACTCACTGCAAGGGTTGCTTATGTCAATCGGCGTTCTGCTTTCAGCCACGATTTTCAACTCATTACAGATGCGGTCGCTGCCTCCCCATCAGAAAATCACCCAAATTACCATCACAGTAATCACGTTCAAGGCGAAGGCCTCTTGCCTTGAGTATTGTGCTGGGAGCTTGGCATGCTGCCGACCGCTTGACAAGCGTCTCCCATCATTCTCGCAATGAGCCATGGCGTAAGGGCTAGGACGCCCCCGTTTGCAGAGGAAGAAACCAATGGTCAGAGTGGCTCAGGTCACACCCTGGAAAGCGGCAGAGCCTGGATGGCCGCCCAGGGCAAGGTGACTGCAGCTGAGGTGCGCCCTGGGCTCCCCACCCAGGAGGCAAGGACTGGCACAGGAAGAGAAAGGTCGTCTCGGGTCTCCTGGCTCGGGCCTGCCTCCAGCCAGTGCCTGGGCGTCACCAGAGCCGCCGCACAGGGGGCAAGGCCTGGAGGACTGGAAACCCTGTGCACAGATGGGAAGGCTGAGGCTCTGAGCCAGGCCTGTGCCCTCCCGCCGCACATCACATTCACCTCATCACATCACACCCCTTTCTCCCTCCTGGCACCCGCACCCTCCCTGCGCTGAAGGGCCCTGCCTACCCAACCCCAGACCCTGGCCTGAGGCCCTGGAACCCCTTCGTCCCGCCAGTTGCCCGGATGCCTCGCAAAGCCCCGAAGGCTTCGCGCTTAAGGCTTCTTAGGAAAGGCTCACACCAAATAGCTGAGGCTCACGTTTCCCTCTGGAATGGGAAGTCGGCCCCCCGGCCTGGATTAAGGGCCGCTTTCGGGAATTAAAGGGCTTGGGCGTGGAAACAGGTTGGCAGAGGATCGTGAGTGTCCATCTAGATAGGCCTCATCGGGCGATCGCGGTTACGCCCTCGTCTAAGTTTGACTGTGTTCCCGTTTCCCTTATAACTCAGTGGTGGAGCAGCCGTAGCACTTGGTGTCCCCCCATCCCTATGCCCTCCATACCCCCTCTAATCTCAGGCGGCCCAGGATGTTCCCAAACAGCCCAAAGTCCTGCTCCTGGGCGCCTCATCCTCACTGCAGACCCGGGTGCTGCACAGAATGGACGCTGAGAGAGGGGCTGCGGGAGAGTGGCCGGGCAGCTCCCTCGGAGAGGCCCCCGGGCCCCGGAAACGGCTATTGTCCCCCCCTGCCTGAGGCTGGCTCTTCAGGTGAAGTCCACCACTGCTCTTCCACTCGCAGGATGACCACCTGGGACCAGGGAACATGCCAGAAAAGCAGCCCAGGGCCCGGTCCTGTCCCGAGATTTCCGTTATCCTGGAGGCCAGGTTGGAGAGAGAGGCCAGAGGGCTCCTCTCAGCTGTCAGGGCCCCGCTGGGGCCTGAAACTGATGTCCACATAAGTGGCCTACCGCCTTGGAGAGAAAAAATGCGACCCCACGAAGCAAACCTGGTCTCTAAAACTGGCCCCGTCCTCTCAAACACACCACGGGTAACAGTGAAGCACCCCCCTCCCCCCACCCAAAGCCGAGGCGCGTCTGAAGACCCCAGAGACCAGTTCCGACCCAGCCACACGGCTCTGGGCAGATAACTCAGGCGGCTCCAGGCGCCCAGTTCCTTCCCTGAGCGGCCGCCACGTGGGCTCGCAGGGCCGGAGCCTGGGGCCCAGCCGCAGCCTCTGCTGGTCCGGACAGCATGCTTGCTTTGTCAAAGAGGCGCCTGATGGAATTCCCTCTGCTTTTGATTGATTGGTTGATTTTAAAGAGAGAGAGAGGAAGGAAGAGAGAGAGAAATCAATTGGTTGTTCCAATTATTTATGCATTCACTGGTTGCGGGAATCAGACCCACAACCTCGGCGTATCAGGACGACTCTCTAACCCCTGAGCTACCCAGCCAGGGCTCCTCTGCTTTCTTGGCAACCTCGGGGGGCAGGGGAGGAAGAGGATCCAAGAGCCACGAGCCCAATCTGAGGCAACACGCAAGCCCTCTAGGAGGTCACGTGGCCAAGGAGGACTCAGAGGTCCCTTCCGGACATGCCTAAAGCCCCGCTCTGCCCCTGGTGAGGTCCTGACCCCTCACCCAGACCATCAAGCTCCACACCCAAGCAGCCCCCGAAGCTTGCTCCTGAGCAGTACTCACATGCCCTGCTCCCCGTACTGGTTGTAGAACTCCATGTGGCTGCACGCCTGGATCCAGCCCACTACCCAGGTCTCCTTCCTGGGGATGGGCGGCATGACCACCTGGGCCGAGGCACGGAAGTGGGGTGTCCGGTAGCGGAGCACCACGCTGGAGGACTCGTCGATGCTGGTGGGGACGGGGTCGATGGAGGCTTTCACGTCAATCACCGTGATGCCTTCCCGAAAGATTCTGGCTTTGCCCCCGATGCTCTGAATACAGCCCATGGCACACAGGACCGCTCTGAGCTCCAGGGAAGGCCAGCAGTCCCAGAGGAAACTGGGCATTGAAAGGAAGGAGGCCGCGGGACCCAGGGCAGACGGCACTGCTCTCCCACTTCGTCTCCTTCAGCTCCCCAGACCGATATCCATAGGATAGAAAACTCAATGGGCAGGGGGCGCTTGCATATCACACCTCAGGCCTGTTTATAAATAAAGGCTTTGCTGCATTTCAAGGGCTCTTCTCGCAGTGGACAAAAATCACCGATATTCTTTGGGTTAAAAAAAGGAAAGTTTGGATATTAGTGGATAATCATGTTCAGACATCCAGCCCTGCCGGGCCTCCACGCGGGAAACGCAGCTGCGAGACGCTCCCTGAAGTCTTCGGGGAAGAAGGCGACACGGGGACACATAAATAAGGCAGGCCCGTCCCGTCCGCCCGGCGCGGCCGCCACCCTCGCTGCAGAAGCGCGACTTCCTGCCCTCTGCCTTCCGCGCGCTCGGGACACTCGCCCGGCCCCTCGCCCCGCGGGCCGAATCAATGGGAGGGCAGTTTCTGTTCAGGCAACGGAGGTCCCGGCTCCCTCGAGGGCGAGCGCCGACCCGCGGCTTCCTGCAGGCGAGCGCCGGGCTCTGGCCGCCCGCGAGGTCCCCGTGGAGCGCGGCGCGCGGCGCGGGTCCTGGTCGGCGCCCACGGGAGGCGCGAGCCGACGCCCCGATGCGGGCGCGGCGCTTTTCTCGTCGCTGTCGCCGCCCGCCGTTTGGGGCTCCCCGGCTGCGCTGGAGCCGCCGCCTCGGTCGCCGCCGCCTCCGAGGACCTGGTGGGAAGTGGAAGGGACAGGGCGTCAAGGCCCGCCCCGAAGTTGAGCCTAACTTTGCCGCGGGGGGCGCGGGGGGCAACGACGCGTGTGCACAGGGCGCGGGCTCGGGGCTGACAGCGCAGCTCTGGGCGGTCTCCCCGGAGGCGGCCCCCCGCCCCGCCGCCCGCCCCGTCAGTGGCCGCCGCACGACCGCGCGCTCCAGCGAATAATCGCCGCCCGTGACATCTCCGCTGACACCATCCCGGCCCGAGGACGGGGCGGAGGGGGGGAGGGGGGAGGGGAGGGAGGAGGGGGGGGGGGGCCACCACTGCAGTGGGCCGCGTGGACTTGCCGGCCCTGGCACCGCGCCCACCGCCTCGCCGCCCGCTCCCTTCCCCAGCCCGGCCCCCCGGCCCCCGGAGGGCGCAGTGCCACCCCCGCAGGCCGGTCTGAGCGGGCGCGCGCCCCTTCCCGGGCCGGGATCCCCCGACCCTTGGAGGGCACAGTGCCCTAGCCCCGCCGCATCTGTCCGCCCTCGTCAGCCGCGAGTGGCCCGAATCCCCGCGCGCTGGGCACACTCGCAGCCGCGGGGGAACTTAGGCGCGCACGCCCCCACCCGGGCGGCGCCGGCGACTCACCTGCCCCTGGGGCCAATCCGCGAGCCCCGGCCGCCGCCCTCCGGCCGCCCCTGACCCCGCCGCGGGCACGTCCTCCGGGCGCCCCTACCCCCTGCCCCGGGCAGTGTCCTTTGGCTCTACTGGGGTCTGGGGCCGGTGTGGGCGCTCCTGGCCCCCACGTCCTCCTAGCTCGGGGGCACCGGGGGGCGAGGGGGCGGAGGGCTGAGGCTCGGGGCGCTCTCGCCCCCACCCCGCGCGCCTCCCTTATTTTATGATCATCGTGAGCCTGCAGTCGCCACTCAGCCCCGCCGCCGCGCCGCACCGCCCGGCGCGCCCCGCGCTGCCTCGCTCCGCTGCAGCATCGGAAAGGCAACCAGGTCAAACTTTGCAGAAACTCAGCCCCTACGCCGGCCTGGCCCCGCGTCCGCTTGCAGCCGCCGGCGGGAGCGCCGCGCACGCAGGCACCGCCGCCCGCTCGCCGGCCCCGCGGGGATGCAGGTCCGCAGGCGGCGGCGGCGAGCGCCGCCTCCTCCTCGCCGCCCGCCCTGCTCTCCACCCTCGCGCCCCACACGCCTCCCGCCTTCCCCCTGGTAATCCTCTCCCCCTCTCCCGCCTCTCTCCCCCTGCAGCTGCCAGGAGAGCGGAGCCTTTCCTTGCATAAACGACATTTCCTTTTGGGCAAGCCCAGGGGATTGTGGGTAGTGTAGTTCGGCTTGTGTCTCGGGTCCAGGTGGCTGCTCCCTATGCCCTTTGAACTCGTAGGCTTTGGGGGGCGCAGGGCACACAGAGAAACGTCGCGCTGCCCTGATATTCCTGGCCCGGAAGGGCCGCGGCTGGTTGAGGCCAGGGTCGGGGCTGTGGGAGGCTCCAGGGCCAGGCAGGTTGGAGATGGAGATGGACACGTCTAGGGAAAGCCTCCCTGTGCCCCTCCCTCTGTGCTCGGCCTCTGGGCACCTGACAGGCGGGCAGGCCTGTTGGACCCCAGTTGTGACAGGTGCTGTACCCCATCAGCATCTGTGCAGGAGACCTCTTCTGTGCATTTCACAGAGCAGGCGCCCAAGCTGGGAGCCTGGGAGACTTGCCAAGCGGCCCAACTGAGACTGGGGCCTGGTGGTCTGGGTACGGAGGTTCAAAAGGGCATTTGAACCTGATCGTGGGGGGGAGGCGTTGGGGACAGCTGTGATCCTCTCCGAGCGCCCTCACACCGTTAGCCTCAGCCTCACCGTGCAGCCACCCAGGGAGAGCGGGTGGTTTGTGGCATCGGAAAACCTTGCAGCCACATTAGAGCTGCTTCCTCCCCCATGACTCTGACTCCCAAAGGTGCCCGCAGCCGGGCCCAGGGCAGGCGGTTCTGCCGTTCCCGGTGCGTGCCAGTGAGGGCAGGGGCCAGAGGGGCAGGGATTTCCGCCACGTTGAGGTCTCTTTGATGAGCGACCAGCCAGGCTGAGGGGTCCATCAAATACCAGCGGCAGCACAGGCCACAGGAAGTGTGTAGATATACCTAGCCGCACCCCCGCTCTCACCTGCTCGCTGCCATGGGCCCTCCCCCAGCCTAGCGCGGGCAGCACCCCGACAGCAGAGGCCTCCTCAGGACTGTGTACACTTCCGTTTCCCGGAAGAAGCGTTCCCTGGCCGCCCAACCCACAGCAGCCTCTCCCTGCCCTGCGCTTGTGGCCTCCACAGGACACTCTACCCCAGGGACTCACTACAGCCATCCAAGCCTCCTTTGTCATCACATCAGTTATGCAGTTTAGTTTACATATGTTAACCTTTGGGGTACCCATCTCAGCTCCCACACCATCGGCCCCAGGGCCTGGAGCGGAGCAGACCTCATTAGCCAGGAAGCCCCTCACGGGAGGGGCTGTCCTGGTGACCAGAACGTGAGTGCTCTGTGAACGTGCTGAGCTGCACGTCTTTCAGGTTTGACATAAGAAGGACAGAGGCCAGGACCCTGACCTGTTCACTACGTGGTCAAGGCCCCGAGGATGATTTTCTGGGGACCCGTCCCCTGGGAACCCGTCGGAAGGGATGTTACTCCCTGTGGCCCTGGTCTTGGCCTGGGTTTGTGATGATAATGATCAAGTCCCCACTGTGTGTTAGGTGCTGCCTGAGTGAGCATTGTCTCCTGTATCCTTCACCTTGACCCCGGAGGTGAGCTGTACAGACAGGTAGACCTAGGGGTCAGGGGACAGTGGCATTTTTCAAGTCTGAATCCCCACCCAGATCTGGCCAAGCCTAAAGCCTACTCATGTCCTCCTCCCGGCACCACCTCAGCCCCTCTGAGCCAGGAAGGAACCGATTCTGGAAAGCTTTGTCTCTGAAAGTCGCATGGGATGAGAGGGAGGACAAAATCAAAGACCCCTTGGCCTCGGCCCCAGGACCTCCCCTTTCTCATCACCCATCATGTGATGCTTCGTCTTGGGCTTGTTTGCGGGTGAGTTCTGCAGGGAGGTGGCCCAGGCCATGTCCGTGGGCCCATCGGCCTGGCTCTGAGCTACCGACTGGCTCCCCCAGAGCCAGCTCTGACAGGTAGAGGGTCTGAAAGGCTTAGCTCACGTGGGCATCCCCTGGCCCAGCTCCTGAGGGGCCCTCCAAGGTTCTGGCTGCTTCCCCAGCCCCCCTGCCACACACACACACACCCGCCTCCCCACGCCGCCTTCTTCCTGCTCAGCATTTCCTGGAGCTTTGGGCGTTGGGCACAGACCCGCAGCTGTCTCAGCATCTGCAGGAGGCCCAGGAGGCATCCGCACGAGCGTGAACTGCTGGCTTCTGCACAACAGGACAGGGACCTTTGTCCAAGAGGTGCCCAACGCCAGAGGGACACTCACAGTGCCCCCAGGCCCCCAGGCCCCCCAGACTCCTCTTCGGTGACATCACCAGTGCAAGGGGGAGAGGAGGGTCCGAAGGCGCAGCCCAGCCCCTCCCAGAGATGGTGGACTCGGTGTGGCCCCTGGGAGCCAGCGTGTTGTCAGTGGGACAAGGTCCCTCAGCCCCCGGCTTTTGCCCAGTGTTGGCTGGATGCCCGCTGTGTGCTGGGCCCTCAGAGACACTGGGGACACCGGCAGGGCCAGGACAGACGAAGAGAGTGGCCCCCAGGCACTTGCATCCCCATGGGCCAGAGAGACATCCAGGGATGACTCCGGGCATGAGAAAAGAGGTGTTCATTAACATAAATAACCAATGGGCACAATTTCGTGCTCGAACAGTTACGGGTCAGTGTCGATTGCTTCGCCAGGACGTTAGTGCAGGCGCCCGTTGTTCTGATGTGCGTGTGTCCAGTGTTGAGCTTGGGGGAGGTGGGTGATGACGGACGCCTGGCCCAGGGGTCGAGGTGGGCAGACAGTGAGTGAGCGATTAGAGCAGCGGTTCTCAACCTGTGGGTCACGACCCCTTTGGCGGTCGAACGACCCTTTCACAGGGGTCGCCTAAGACCATCCTGCATATCAGATATTTACATGACGAGTCATAAAGTAGCAACATTACAGTTATGAAGTAGCAACGAAAATAATGTTATGGTTGGGTCACCACATGAGGAACCGTATTTAAAGGGCCAGAAGGTTGAGAAGCACTGGATTAGAGGAAGTTAGAGTGAATGCATGTGTGTGAATGAATGATGGTGTGAGAGTGTGAGTGTGTGTGTCTCTATGTGTCAAGGTGTATGTGACAGTTGACAGTTGTGTGTAACTGTGTGTGGAGTGTGTCTAAGTAAGTCTGAGTGCCCATGAGTGTGTGTGTGTGTGTGTGTGTGTGTGTGTGTCTGTCTATGAAAGCATATGTGTGTCCGTGTGGGAATGTGGGAGGTGTGCAGGGGTGTGAGTGACCAGACGTGGTGTGGGTATAGATGTGTGAGTGGGGCATGTTGTGTATGACAGTGCATGTGTGAGGGTCTGTATGCATGTGTTAGAGTGTTCTGGTTATGTGAGTGAGCACGATGGGTGTGTCCGTGAGGGTATATGCGTGTGTGTGCCCGGGGAAGGGTGAGTTTGTGTCCATGTGGATGTGCAGATGTGTGTGTGGTGGTGGGTGTAGGTGAGCACGTTTGTGGGTGTGAGTAGGTGTGATATGTGAGTGTATGTGAGAGTGTGTGCATCTGTGCAGGTAGGTGTGTGGGTGGTGGTTTTGGGCAGGGGGTCTTCAAGGCGCCTGCTGGATGGAGAGTCCCAGGCCGGTCGGAGCCGGTGAGGGGTGGTTTGTCTGGCCTGGTGCACAGGGCGGGCCCCTGGGAACCCTCCCCTCCGACCTCAGGACTCTCTGTCCCTTGGCCCGGCGGCCCCATCCGAGCCTCCAGAGCTACAGTTCTGAGTGTGAAGCGCTCTCCTCCCACGGCCTCGTGTCCCCAGAGGAGGGGCTGACCCAGCGGCGCCAAGGTCAGGCGGCAGGAGCTGGAGCCCGCAGGGCGCAGCCGCCCTCAGGCCGCGCCCCCCCCCCCCCCCCCCGCGCCGCCTCCCCCAACCCAGCCTCGTGGGGGTGACGACCGACCGGCGTGCAGGCTGCGCGGGAGGACGCGGTCGCCCCCCCCACTCACGGCCTGCGCGCTCCGCACCCCCACGCGCCCCGCCTCCTGGAAGGGCGAAGGCGAGTGGGCAGGTGGGTGCCGGCCTGGCCTCGGTGCGGGTGCGGGTGCGGCACTGGGAGTTCTCCAAGGTGCTAAAATAAACCCCGCGAAGGATCAGGTTTCCCGACCAAAATAACTCCGGAGCAGCCGTGGAAATACAGCTGAGGAGCCACGGGGCGGGAGCACCTGGGGTGGGAGGCGGTGATGAAAATGCTTTTCACCGGGCTCCCTCCGCACCCTGGCAGGGGGCCCTGCGCGGTCCCTCCCTCCCCTCCCGCCAGCTGTGCGTGACCCCAGGCCTCTGCCCAGAGGGGAGCATCTCGCCCGCTCCCCTCCCCTCCCCTTCCCTTCTGGGATGTTGCCCCAAATGGCTGGCCTCCTGGTGGCCATGAGTCTGATGGCAAGGTTTGTCCAAGACAGCCGTGGGCAAACTACGGCCCGCGGGCCGGATCCGGCCTGTTTGAAATGAATAAAACTAAAAAAAAAAAAAGACCGTACCCTTTTATGTAATGATGTTTACTTTGAATTTATATTAGTTCACACAAACACTCCATCCATGCTTTTGTTCCGGCCCTCCGGTCCAGTTTAAGAACCCATTGTGGCCCTCGAGTCAAAAAGTTTGCCCACCCCTGGTCCAAGACCTTGACTCCAGAATCAGACGCCATTCGTTCAATACATGTATGTTTACTGAGCACCTACTGGGTGCCAGGGCGCCTGAGCCCTGGACGCACAAGTGAACAAGTAGACGGCGGTCCCTGCCCTTTGGCTGGCACTCTGCTGGGAAGACACAGGCCATGCACAGAGTGAGCGAGTGTAGAGCATGTGAGAGAGGACGCAGGCCGAGGAAGAGCTCACCCGACTGCCCGGAGAGAACCCCCTGGCTCTGAGCTCCGATGTCCGCGCCCGTGCAATGGGGCGTCACGCCCCCTGTGCGGTTGGCGATGGCTCAGGGACACGCAGCCGCTCCGGGTCTGGCACAGAGCCCGTGCGACGTGCAGGCGGGGGATCCAGGTGCGAGGAGTAGCAGTAAATCTGTCTCACACACTAAAGACAAGGAACACGTGTCGGCAATGTACAAGCTGCTCTCGGTCCCAGAAGCCACCGGGAAAGCTCTCCTGCTCTCAAGGAAGAGGCCGTGTACCCACGTGGCCAGGGACAAGGGCTCCAGGCTGAGACCGGAGCCCGACTCCTGGTCTCCTCTTACCTGGCAGGTCACTCCACTCCGCACTGCGCCCCTCTCTCGCGATGGGCTGTGCTAGAACAGGGGGGCTGTGTGGGCCACGGCAGGTGGTACAATGATGGGGGCACAGGTGGGCTGCAGGCATGGGGCCACCTCAGTCACCTTTGCACGTCCCGCTGGTCCTTGCATGGGGGAGCGAGTGAGTGAGTGGCAGGTGAGCGACAAGCAGGCGGGGACCAGCCAGCCCAGGCCCCCGCTCCGACCTTCACCAGCTGTGTGGCCTCACAGGTGATGTCCCCCACCTCGTGTGCTCTTCGCCCTCTCTGACATGGGACCCGTGTGGCTGGACTTGGTCTGACATCTGGAAGTATCCACAGCCCAGCCATGTTCTCCCAAATCTGGGCAGTGCGGCGTCGGGTCTCAGCGGGACGCATCTGAGCACGCTGTTTTGTTTTTAAATATATTTTTATTGATTTCAGAAAGGAAGGGAGAGGGAGAGAGAGGTAGAAACATCAGTGATGAGAAAGAAGCATTGATTGGCTGCCTCCTGCACGCCCCCTACTGGGAATCGAGCCTGCAACCCAGGCATGTGCCCTGACCGGGAATTGAACTCGGACCCTTCAGTCCGCAGGCCAACGCCCCATCCACTGAGCCACACCAGCTAGGGCTGAGCTACTTTCTTTATATTCTGCTTCTGTGCACAGGGACGTACTGTGAGGGTGGCCGCGCCAGAATAGCGTTGAATAGTCACAGAACGGAAACAACCTACATGTCCAATGACAGAGGGTTGCTTACAGAAACCACGGCCCATCCTCATGACAAACAGCCATTGGAAAATCATCGGTTGTCATGGAAACATGGCCAGATTTATATTTGTTACGTGGAAAGGGAAGGTTATTTTTTTAAGGGCATATAACACATTTTTTAAATGCATATTTATGTGTGTGTGTGTGTATATATATATGATATACACAGATGCAATTTGTAAGACACCACTGCACTCGGACCAGCCTAAGATGCAATTTGTTTAATGTGTTATTTCTGGTTATTAAAGTCATACTTGATATGACTTCATCAAGCAGAATATAAAGAAAGTAGCTCAGCCCTACTTGATGGTTGTAAGTATCAAGTATTGGGACTGAGACAGGTGAGAAGCCCTTGATCACCTGACCACGAAACGCAGGGCAATGGAGGCAACCTCCCCGGGCAGGTCCATTCCCAGCCCATGAACTGCGTCTCCCTCGCATGGAAACCAAGCCTAGCTGCCGTTCCACGGCACTGAAGCCAGATTCATGAGTGATTTAAAAAAAAAAAAAAAAAAAAAGGCCGCCTGCCCGCCTCATGAGCGGCTGCCACAGAGGGGCGGGGCCGGGCCGGGTCCCAGAGGCCCGAGAGGATGCTGTCCTGACCTCACTCACGCCATCTGGTGCCCGGAGAGGCCTTCAGCCCGGGCTCCACTGTCCAGTCCGTGGGACCAAGTCCAAGCTGCCCGGGCGGTGGGAAGGCCAGCCTGGCTCGCAGGGGCCTGGCCGGCTCCGAGGGAAGCTGGGGAAGGCGGGGCTGAGTCCGGAGCCCACACGGGCCTGGACAGCTGAGGCCAGGGCAGCCGGAGGACTACATTTCCCAGAGTCCCCCAAAGCCTGGGGAGCGAGCCATTGGGAGATTTAAATAGCCCAGGCCCGAGGCAGGGCCGCAGCTGTGGCCTCCCCCGCCTCCCTGGCGGCTCCATTGGCGCCCGGCGGCCGCGGTGGGCTCGATTGGCTGCCCAGCTGGCACTGACGTCCCCTGGAGCCGGGCGGCAGCGGAGGTAAACAGCCATGTGCAATCCTCCGCTCTATATTTAACCGTGGAGGAGGCAGGCAGGGAGGTGGCCGCTCTGGGGGCAGCTCTCGCCTCGGAGAAGGCCCTCGCCGCAGGCCTGGCACCGGCCCTCACGGTGCCAGCGTCGCCATGCCGGGCTCCCAGAGCCGGGCCCGGGCCCGGGACCGCAACAACATCCTCAACCGGGCCGAGTTCCTGTCCCTGAACCAGCCCCCCAAGGGGGTCCCAGAGCCCCGCAGCTCAGGTAGGAAGGCCGCGGGCCCCTCGGCACAGCCCCCACCCCCCGGCGATGGGGCCCGGGAGCGGCGCCAGTCCCAGCAGCTGCCCGAGGAGGACTGCATGCAGCTGAACCCCTCCTTCAAGGGCATCGCCTTCAACTCCCTGCTGGCCATCGACATCTGCATGTCCAAGCGGCTGGGGGTGTGCGCCGGCCGGGCCACGTCCTGGGCCAGCGCCCGCTCCATGATCAAGCTCATTGGCATCACGGGCCACGGCATCCCCTGGATCGGGGGCACCATCCTCTGCCTGGTGAAGAGCAGCACGCTGGCCGGCCAGGAGGTGCTCATGAACCTGCTTCTGGGTGAGTGTGCCCGCCGCCCGCCTGCCCCACCCACCCTGCCAGGACCGGCGGGGCCCCCGGAAACAGAGGGGAACAGTCTAATGAGGTTAGGCAGGAAGGGCGCCCCAGAAACAGGCGAGCTCCGGCCTCGGGGAGAGAGCCAGGGATGCGCAGATGAGGGCCCTGCAAGGTGGGGGCCGCTGGGAGCCGCTGCCCAGAGGCAGCTGGGGGGTGGGCACTGGAGGCTGCGGCCTCGAGGCAGGTAGTCGGGCTGGTGGGGTCCTCTGGGGGTCTTGGATGGAGCGTTTCATCTTGTAACTCCCACCCACAGGTGGGGGTCCCTGAGTTTCTGGGCTGCTTGCAGGCAGCGCTTGTGAGCTGCCCCCCTACCCCCCTGCCTGGGCCCGGGACCCTGCCAGCTGCCTGAGGTGACCCCATAGGGGCTAGGGGTGCAGGGGGTTCAGGGTGGGCACCCACACACTGGTGGCCTCCTGAAAGCCATACCTGCCCCTTCCCCGGGTGAGTGTCCAGGGGAGGGGCCTGTGAGCTGGTCTTTGGTTGGTTTTAACAATGTCTTTGCCGCCAGGTCTTTCTGTTCAACCTGCTCTGTGCCAGGTGTCGTGGGGGGCGGGGGGGCAGCCCAGGTGGGAGGCAGGCCCTCCCCTCCAGCCGGCCACCCTCCCAGCTCTTCCCGGTCCCAATGCTCCTGGGAACCTCTGCTTCCACCCCCATGTGGAACCATGTCCATCCCTCACTCTTCCCGGCGTGGCCACCATGTGGGACGCAGGTTAAACACTGACGAGGGGTCCCAGTTCCAAAAGGGGGTGGGTCAGACCCCTGAGAACTGGTCCCTGGGGAAGTTACGATAAAAACGTGCATCTCCTCGCCGAGGCCTCAGAGAGTCTGGGGATGGACACGCTGCGGGTGGGACGTGGGGCAGTTGCTTCGTGAAGGAGACGGTGGGTGTAGCATCATCATCGTTTGCTTGTTCTTATGACTAAATTATTTACATGGCTTGTTATTTATCCCGAATAAGCAGTCCCACGTGACTGGCCCTAGGATCATTCCCACTTCACAGATTAGGAAACTGAGGCCCCTATAAATAAAGCCTGGCGCAGGCTTCAAGCTGGGGATTTGCACCAGGTCCGCGTGCGTCCAGGCCTGTGCTCCTCCCGGGCGCCGGGCCATGGGCTCGGGAGGGAGGGTGCAGAGCAAGGTGGCCGAGGCGCCACGCGGGGGCTGCTGGGGCAGAACCCTGCTCTCCTCATCCGTGGCCTCCCCAGGGCCCACCGCAGCCTCACACGGAGCAGGGGCCAGGGGCCTGGTGTCAGAGGACGGGAGTGGAGAGCGTGCTCGAGCCCGGTCCCTGGACCCGCCTGCACCGTCCCGCCCCGGGTGATGGTGGTAAAATCCGTAATGTGTGTAGTGTCTGCTGTCTGTCCACTTCTCCGTAAACCACGCCATCACTGAGCCTCCCACAACCCCATGAGGGAGAAGCCATTAGCATTTTCCGTTTAAAGAGGGGGAAACAGAGGCGCAGGGAGATGCAGCTAGTGGGCCACACAGGGTGAGAACTGGGAGCAAATCTGTCTAGTTAGGAGGTTTCTGGCGCATTCCGGCAACCGGCTGCCGGGGGCACAAAGGTGTTGGCTTGGAAGAACAAGACCCCAGACCCTCCCTTCTTGAAGAAGGACAGTTGTTTCAAGTAATTTAAACTTCGTTTCTTGAGCTTCATATGTACCCATCCCATGCCATGGGGGTCCCATAGCTCATGATTTAAAAGTCTGTGTAATGGCCTTTAAGGTAAATGGGAAGACACCACCTGGCAGATGAGGCTCAGAGGCTAAGGGACTGGCCCACTCCACCCCAACCCAAGTCCTCCTGACAGAAACCCTTCGCCATCCCCATCTCCGCACCACCCCTGCGGTGCTTCCCTCAGGGCATGCTGCCCAAACTCAGGCAGTGACTTAGCCCCTCTGAGCCTCATTTTCCTCATCTGTTAAATGGGTTGCTGGGACCCTTCACTGAAGAATTACACACAGTGCTTAGCACACAGGAATGCTAGCGTGGCAGTGATTGTCACCTCCTCACACCACCATCACCAAAGGCAGTCCGGGGTCCCCTCCTAGCTCTCGACCTGTGAGATCCCTCCTTTGTCCGTCCCCTGCAGCACCTGGCTTGATGATCCCAAAGGGAGCCAGGGGACCCGTGACCCAGGCCCCTCCCAGTTCCCCATCCCGGCTCCTCACGGGCCTACAGGAAACCAGGCCCTGGCGCCCACCGTCTCCTTTCCGTCTCTAGGAATTGACTGCTCTGGGGCCTCGTAGACGAGGAATCCCGTAGTTCCCTGTCCTTCTGCGCCCGGCTTCTTATTCAGCACAGTGTCCTCAAGGCCCATCGTTCTGTGTCCGTGCTTCCTGCCTTTGAGGCGAGCGATGCTGCGTGGTGTGGCGGGACCACAGTTGTGTTTGCCCGCCCTCTGTCCGTGGCCTCTGGGTTGCTCTGCCTTTTGGCCACTGTGAACACGGCTGCTGAGGACACGGGGTCTCTCCGAGAGCCTGCCTCCCTTCCTCAGGGTGCAGACCCCGAAGCTCAGCCTGTGGAGGAGCCGCCACACGGTCCGCCCACACTGCACCCGTTATCCCATCTACATGAACAACAGGCCCGTGGTCACGACCAAACGAGCAGCGGCTCTCGCGGCGGGCGGGGTGGGGCGCAAACTACTAGCGGCCCTCGCGGCAGAGGGCAGGGCGTGAGCCGCGAGCTGCGGTGGGCAGGGCGGGTGGCGGAGGGCAGGGCGTGAGCAGCGAGCAGCGGAGGGCAGGGCGGCGGCCAGCTGAAGCAGGTGGATTTTGTGCGCTGGGGCCTCTCGCTGTTTGTCATCGCCATCCTGATGGGCGTGAACGTGGCGTTGGGGTTTTGATTTGCGCTTCCTTCGTGAGCAGCGATGTGGGGCCCCTTTTCGTGATACATTGTCGTGGCCAGAAAATGCACAGAGTGACCCAAGAAGGTGATGAGAGAGCGAGCGTGGCCCCTGGCCCCTCAGCGGGAATCGCCCCACGGCAGGTCGGCCCACGGGCCTCTGGTTCTGCTCTGCGCGCATGGCATCGCATCGCCCACAGACGCCCCGGCCTCTGCCCAGCTTGGCCTCGTCCTCACAGCCCCCGACGGGCCTGTGTGATGACCTCGGCCCCCACGTCCCTTCATGCTTGAGGGGCTCGGGGCCCAGACCAGATTCCTCACCCCTGCAGCACCCCCCCCCTCCCCGGCAACCCCTCCCCCTTAGCAGGCACTCCGCCGCCCACCTGCCCCTGCTCCCCGACAGCCTAGGTGACAGCCCTCCACAGCCTGTACAGACCGTCCTGACGATGGGATTCAGGTTGACCAGGAGCACGCTGGTGAAGATGAGCCGCGGCTCTGCAGAGTGGAGCATGCTTCCTGCCTGCCCAGCCCACTTCTACCATCTCGGGGCAGCCCTGGGGCGCCCCCAACCCCCGGGCCAGGTCAGGGCCCCCAGCAGCTGACACGGAGGGGAAGGGAGGAGGGAGCCATGGGCGGGCCCCAGGGCTGCAGCGTCCCCGCTCTAAAGCCGCGCCCAGCGGCCTGGCGCTCAGCTGAGGAACGAACGTGCCCTCCACCTTCTGTGCTCGTGATTTCGACACCCCTGCACCCCGACATCTGCAGAGGCAGAGCCAGCTCCTCCAGGGGAGAAAACCGGAAGCTGCGCAGGGATGGGATCCCTCAGACTCTCAGGCTGGGGGACAAGACAGACGCTCAGGACCCCCTCCCTCGCCACCTCCCTGCCCCCCGCAGGCCTCCCCGGCTGGGCTTCCCGGAGCGCCCGGGTTTAAGAGAACGTCTTGTATGTGCGCTGCCATGCGCGTCACCTCGAATCAGCTCCTGGACCGCGGGTCAGCTCAGCGGCGTTGGGCACGCTCACCACCGTCACCCCCAGGCCTTTCTCATCTTCCTGACCGACACTGTGCCCACCGACACCCGCTCCCGGCCCTCCCCCAGCCCTGGTAACCTCTGACCTACGTTCTGTTGCTAGGAAGCCCCTTATTCCAGGCACCTCTTATAAGCGGAGTCTTGCAATGTTTGTCTTTTGTGAGATCACTTTTTAAAATGTGCACAAGTGCCGTGCAGGCGTGGTGAGAAAACACTTTCAATGCAGAATGACGGAAAGACGATACAAGTCGCCCGTCTTCGCTCCCAGCCAGAAGCACCGCTCACCTTTAGGGGGCGTCTTCGGGGCCTCTTTCCCCGCAGGTGAGCGCATGGCATCTTCTTTTTGCAAAAATGGCCCCTCCTGTCAGTGCTGCTGGGTGACTGGCCTTTCCCGCTGACCAGCCCCCAGCTCTCTTCCGCGGCTATAAATATCCACCCGCCGCATCCTTCCCACGGGCCCCAGTGCGCCGCTGTCCCAGCGCCTGCCACTCAAGGGCACGGGGTGGCTGTGCGAGCCGCCACAGTGGACATCCTGGACCCTGAGGCAGGTGCACGTCCCTCATTATTTCCGAGAACGCTCCTGTGAATGCAGCAGACCTCCTCCAGACCAGTTTACCCTGCCCCACAGCACCACTGGCTGGTCCCCGCCCGCTCCAGGAGCCAGTGCGGGAGAGGGGGGAGAGGCAGGGTCAGTCCTCAGGCCAGAAGAGCCAGGACCCCTCCCCCTCCCAGCCCCAGCTAGCCCCCAAACCTGCCCCCTCACCAGCAAGGAACCTCATCTTTGCTCCGCCCTCGTTGACTGCGGTGAGCGAGGCCCAGAGAGGTTGAGTGACCTGCCCGGGTCACACAGCACCTGGGAGGCAGCGGGTGGCAGCCACTTCCCTGACCCTGGGCCCTGAGCTCCCTCCAGGCAGACTTTCCTATGGGGCCACCGGCCTCCCTCAGAACCCAGGAGGGAATGTAGGCCAGGGGACTCGACTGGCCATGTGAGCGGCATTCACGGAGCCTTGAGTGATGGCACCATTTGCTTCTATTTCTGGGCCCAGATTATGCGCTGACAGCGTCAGAATCACGGTCACAGGCCTGGCTGTGGAGCTGGAGGAGGGGAGAGGGCCCTGCAGGGTGGGGGGCGGGGGGGGGGGGCGGGGGGAGGCTGTGGGTTCTGCCGGAGAGCAGCCTGCAGGCTGAGCGCCTCTCCTTCCAACAACCCTCCACCCCAAGGCAGCCTGGGGACACCATGGGTGTGTCCCACCTGGAAAGGGGGCGTGTGGCTAACGAGAGGGGCAGGCCCAGAGGAAAGCAGGGGTGCAAATCCCAAACAAGGGGGGGTAAGGGGGGAGGGGAAGAACACGAGGAAGGCAGTCAAGGTCTGCACTAAGGGGAGCGCAGTTACTCGAGGTGATCGAGGTGATCGGAAGGCCCGGGCTGTCACCCAGGTGCCACCTGTGCTACAGCCGTGGGGACGTCCAGTGCAGGTCACGACAGCGCGGTGCCTCCTTCATTAACCCCGCGCTCCATGGCGGCCAGGCGGGAGCAGCGCTGCCTCTGGGCGCGGGTCCCAGGTGGTTGCAGGTCTGGGCCTGTGCGGCGGGCGGGCGGGCGGGCGGGCGGGCGGGCGGGCGTCTGAGGAGAGCAGTTCTTCCTGGGAGCGAGCAGCCCCTCCGGCTCCTGGACCAGCTCCGGCACCAGGTGCGGCCGCGCCCTCTGATGACCGTCCGTCTCGGGCCTCCCTGTGCGCCCGGCCCGTGGGGACCCACTCCCTTCATAGGAGCGTCCAGAGAGACGGGGAGCAGGTGGGGGGCCAGGGGCGGGCGGAGGGGGACGCGGGTGGCTGCCGACTGGATGCGGGCTCCACTTTGGGGAATGAAGGACTTTGGAACTGGAGAGAGGCGGCGCTCGCGCCTGTGAATGTGCTAATGCCACTGCGTTGGGCACGAGAGTGGCTCGTTGTATGTCCCATGAGTTTCAGCTCCTCTTGAAAGAAATGGGGATGTCCGACCAGCGTGGCTCAGCGGTCGAGCATCAACCTATGAACCAGGAGGCCACGGTTCAATTCCGGTCAAGGGCACACCGGGCTCGATCCCCAGGGTGGGGCGTGCGGAGGCAACCGATCAGTGCTTCTCTCTCATCATGGATGTTTCTCTCTCCCTCTACCTCTCCCTTCCTCTCTGAAATCAATAAACATATATCTAAGGAGAAGCGGATGGTGATGTCCTCTTCTCGGGATTGGCGGGGGCTTCCGCGAGGCCCTTTGAGAAAAATCACCAGCCCAGGGTCCCGTTTGTCAGAACCCGGGTCCTCCAAGGGCCCAGGAGACCCGATCCCACTCTCGGGCAGCGGCTTTATGACCGCCTCCAGCGGGAGTGCCCAGTCCCGTCCTCCGCCCTCGTCCTCGGGAGCCCACATGGGAGGGGAGAGAGGAGAGAAGCTCCTGAGACAACGGGTGGCCTGCCAGGCGGTGAGGGCTGCTGCAAAGGAAAATCAAGCAGGGAGGGGGGGGGCGGGGGGCGGGGAGCGGGGAGTGAGGGGGCGGAGAGGGGAGCAGGGGGCAGAGGCAGGCGGCAGGGGGCTGGGGGCGGGGGTGGAGGTGGGGGCTTTTGTAAACAGGTGGTCAGGAGAGGCCTGTCCGCAGGAGGAAGGGAACATCCCAGGGCAGGGCAGTCAGGCGGAGGGACAGCACCGGCAAAGGCCTGGGGCGGCGTGAGGAAGGGAGGCAGGGAGAGGGGACCCCCGCCCCCCCCCCCCCCCCCCCCCCCCGCTCCGCAGGCGCAGGGCACTGACAGCCTCGGCCCTGTCCCCGCAGCCCTGCTCCTGGACATCATGACGGTGGCCGGCATGCAGAAGCTCGTCAAGCGGCGCGGCCCGTTCGAGACGAGCCCCGGCCTCCTGGACTACCTGACCATGGACGTGTACGCCTTCCCCGCCGGCCACGCCAGCCGCGCGGCCATGGTGTCCAAGTTCTTCCTCAGCCACCTGGTGCTGGCCGTGCCGCTGCGCGTCCTGCTGGTGCTCTGGGCCTTCTGCGTGGGGCTGTCCCGCGTGATGATCGGGCGGCACCACATCACGGACGTCGTCTCGGGCTTCGTGCTGGGCTACCTGCAGTTCCGCCTGGTGGAGCTGGTCTGGATGTCCTCCAACACCTGCCAGATGCTCATCTCCGCCTGGTGAGGTGCCGGGCGGGCGGGGCGAGGTCCGGCTGGAGCTGGCGACCTGCCCCTGTGCCAGGCCCCGCGTGGGGACAGCCCTGCTGGGCGTCTGCTCTGCAGGGCACAGGTGAGAACCAGGATGGCAGGAGCGGGACCGCGTCTTGTCTTGTCCTTTCGTCATCCTGACTGTTGAGTTCGTGGCTGTGCCCACTGGGCCACATGGTACAACACCTGGCAAAATACCCCGACCCGCCACCGACAGAGGTGCCATTCACCGTCATCGACAGCTGAGGGCCGCACTCTCCGAAGGGTGCCCCCTGGATGCCAGCCTGGAAAGCAAAAGGGTTTTGTGGTCAAATCCACGTGGGAAATGCTGCATCCTCTGCCCCCTGGTGGACGTTCACGGGGTGTGCGTGTGGTAAAGGTTCTGACAAGTCCTGCAGAAACGCTTCCTGTGAACCTTGTACCATGTTTCCTAAGCTGATGTGACCACAGCCTTTTTCTCCTGCGAGAGCTGTGAACCCCAAGAAACCGCCGCTTCCTCGAGCTCGTGTGGGAGACGCTGCCCGGAGCTGAAGGACTGAGGTGTGAGCGGGCCTCTCCCAGCGCCACCAGTGCCACCGCCTGTGGGCGCCCACGGCCCGTGGGCATCGGTGCCACTTTGGCCCCCAGGGGCCGGACCCGTGTGACCTAATAGGTCGTTTCCAAGTCAACCGTTATGTACGTGCATTTCATGTGACAATACAGATGCTATTCAAGGGGACCCGCTCCCGTGTGGTTTTTCTTTGTGTGGTTTGGGTTTCCAGGCAGGAGAGTCTCTGTTAATATAGGGAGGCGGGAATGGAGGGGAGTCTCTGTTAACAGGGGGGAGGGGAGGAGGAGGGGGAATCTCTGTTAGCATGGGGGAGGGGGAGGGGGAGTCTCTGTTAACAGCGGGGAGGAGGAAGGGGAGTCTCTGTTAACGTGGGGAACTGATCTCTTCCTTTCCAGGTGGCCATGGTGTCAGCTGGTCAGGGAAAGGGGGCTCCTGGGCTCTCCCTGAGGAGCCTGGAGAGGCCATGGCCCACGGGGGGAGGTCCCCCTCAGCATCACAGTGAGAGCGGGGCAGCGTGGCCAGAGCAGGGTCTGGGGGATGGAGGTGCCCCGAGCACGGGCCTCAGGGAGAGGGACACCCAGCCTGGGCTCCGGCTACGCGTCCTTAGACGGCACCGGTATCCAGGCAGCAGGTGGAGCGAAGGCTGCTGATCAGCTGACCTTAAATCGGAGACGCACGTGGGCGACCAGGTGGGCCGATCATCAGTCCTTCCGGCGGAGAGGGCCGCCATGTGAGACTCCGCTGGCTCTGACGGGAGGAAGAAGTCTCGGACCAAGAGATGCAGGCGCCTCCCGCCGCGGGAAAGGCCGCAGCCAGAGCCCCGCACCCGGCCTCACCCCACAAGCCCGTGTGGACTCCCTGCCCCAGACGGCAGGTAAGACCATGCATTGGTGCTGCGTGAAGCCCCCGGGTTTGTGGCGATGAGTTCGTGATGCTCAGAACTGGCTCAGGTGCCTGGCACCATCCACCCCGCCCGCCACTGTGGCCACCACCGCCATGCCCCACCCAGGACCGATGCCACCATCCGACCTGGGGCTCTGGAACCCTCCGGCCCAGCAGCCTCTTGTCACCAATGGGGACACAGGCCCAGAGAGGGTGTCAGGGCCACACCAAGTACCCCAGGAACTGGGGCGCCTTCCCTGCACTGCAGGTCCAGGGATACGGAGCGGGCAGAGCAGCAGGGGCCGAGAGCGGCCCCTCAGGTCCAAAGCGGTTCTCCAGGTGGGGGGAGGGGGCCGGACGTGTCTCCATTTGGCCTCCAGGAAAGTTCTCATTTGTCAGAATAAAGAGCAGGATGTTGGGGTTCCGGTGATGGTGGCAGAGTGGGAGAAGCCCTCGCCCAGCCTATCGTGGGTGTGCTAGGTAAATTGGGGCTCCCTCCTCAAATTCATATGTTGCAGCCCTAACCCCCGGACCTCAGAATTGGTCTGTATTTGCAACTGGGGCCCTGTCAAGGGGCGATTAAGTGAAAATGAAGTCATGGGGTGGGCCCCGAGCCTATAGGACGGGGGTCCAGAGAAGAGAAAACTGGGCGCCGGCTCACAGAGGGAGGCCAGTGAGGACCAGGGAGTGAGCTCCTGCCGTGGAAGCCACCAGACTGTGCCTTCGGTCCTGTGGCCCTGGGAACACAGTGGGGGTGTCGGGCCGGCTGGCTGGCACCTTCACTGCAGGAGGAGCAAGGCTCAGGGGCGACTGGGACGCACCGGTGAGTGGGGCACGCCTGGGGCACCGGCTGCTGCCCGGCCAAGTGGCTTCTGGGCAGTGTGGGGAGAGCCCTGTGCAAGGAGCCCCTGGGGCGCCCGTGCCTGCACGGACCCCATCCCGGGGGCCTGACCCCTGGCCAGGGGAAGCCACTGCCCAGCCCAGCAATTGGTCCGGGACCAAGTCCTCAAGCCCCCAGCCCGTTCCCTCCTGGGGAAAGTCCGCCAGGGGCAGGAGAGGGACAGCAGGAGCTAAAACCTGCAAGAACTCCGGGATCTGCGCCATCTGGCTCCTGGGGCAGGAGAGGGTGGGGGGGAGGATGGGGGAGCAACATCTGGCATGTGCTTTGGCCAGCGTTTCTGTAACCCACGTGGGAGCGCACGCGGCTCAGCTCCGTGCAGCGGGGCAAGGCGGGTGCCCTGGCCGCGCTCCACCTGTCCTTCCCGTGCGAGAGGGGCCTCCAGACGGGCTGTGGTGGGGACGCGGTGAGTCTGGCCAGGGTGCCTGGCGCGAGATGGAGCTGGTGCACACACACACACACACCCAGCCTCGCCGAGGGCCGGCCTCGGGCTCCCCACCGGGGAGCTGGGCTTCCTCCAGCTCTCAGACTCTGTAGCGTGCGCACACACAGACACTCCTGCATGTAACACTTCATGTGCTCGGTGCAAACACACGTAGATGCACGCCTGTTCACACCCGCGCAGGTGCCATTATACATACACCTAAAATGGGACCAAACATGGGGCTCACACCCACCCTAAAACCGCCACCTGCATCTGGTGCACACACCTCCCACGTGTATACGCGCACATGTTCATGCACACATACATTTGTGTACTCTTACACACTTGCACATGCACACACCTTTCCATGCATCAGGCCCGCCAGAGTTAGCAAGTAAACATGCAGGATGCAATACTGGGGACATACTTATCCTGAAAAACTATTCATTTATCTGAAACTCAAATGCATGTGTGTCCTGGATTTTATCTGACAGCCCTAATATGTACACGTGTACATGTGTTCACATACGCACGCGCGCGCGCGCACACACACACACACACACACACTCACACTCGTGAAGCCATCAGGTCCCTGGCCCAGCCCGGACATGCCGTCTCCCTGGGAGAATTCCCGAGACCGTCCCTCTGTCTGGTCATTGGCCCGCAGCCTGCACTGCGGCCTCAGTTAGTGGCCTGGCTGGTGGGGAAGGGATGGCGTCCAGCCAGGCCCGGAGCTCGGGGCTCTGACTGGGGCCATGCTGGGGCCCCGAGAGAGCTCCTCCCACCAGCAGCCCAGCTGTGAGGTCTGGCAGCAGCGCGAGCCTTGAACCCCACCCGAGAGCCGAAGCCCGGGGCTCGGCCTCAGGAGGGATGTCCAGCTGGGGTCAGGGATGCAATCTGAGGCCCAAGGCCCAGCTTGGCCTCTTCTCCATCCGGTGCCGCTCTGCTGGTGGAGACACCTGGGGCGAGGTTGTCCCCAGATCCTGATTGCTCGGCCTGCAGCCTCCGCAGAGGGCCAGCGGCCAGCGGGGCCCGAGGGGGACCTGAGCTCAGAGGCGGTGGTGGGAGAGACACGGACTGGCCCTCCCCGCGTGGCCTGGCTGCTCCCCACCCCCTTAGCAGTGAGGAATTCTCGTCCTCAGCCGGGGGGGGGGGGGGGGGGGCGGCCGGAGAGGGCCGCACATGTGGATGACTCTCCTGAGAGCCTCCCAAAGAACAGGGTGAATTTTTTAAAGAAAGTATTTCTTTCCCTGATTACCATGGTTTTTGGTTACATAACGATGTGTTTTCTCTAATAAGAAATGAGAACATACAGGAAAAGCAAAAATATTGTGGTTATCCCTTCAGATGTTGTCTATGCATTCACAAAAATATAGGTGTATTTTGACCAAAAAGAGCGGTTACACGCTATAGTGAAACCTGCGGTTTTCATTCACGGAAGCCACGTGCCATCTTTCCGCACCAGCGTCTGTGCGCCCGCATCTCGGCCGCCGCCACCGCCCGGCGAGCCCACATGTGGCAGGGCCACGTTCCTTCTTTTAAACAACTGAGTCGCTGCTAGTTTGTTCTAAATTGCGGTGGCCGTCACCTAACAGACTTAACCACGTAAAGTGAGTTGAGTATTTAGTACATCCACCGGTTTCTAAGTCCTCGTGTGAAAAAGAGCAAGGCCCATCCGGATTCTTCTCCGGGGCCTCGCGGCCTGTGCTGCCGCGGAAGGTGGAGGATCACTGGTCACGCCTCACAGAAGCCCCGCCGGCCCCGGGCTTGGAGCTGCCCAGCGCCGGGGCCAGTCTGTGGAGAACGGACGCGTCTGTGCCCTCAGGCCTCCCTGTCCGCGAGCACGAGTCGTCCTTTCCGTCGTCTTTAGCTCTTTCATGAAATGCTATGATTCTCTGCCTAATTCTTGCCGTTTCCTTGGCCTTATTCTTAGATACTTAAAACGTTCACGCTCTTGGGAAGGGTGCCTCCCTCCCCCCAACACACACACACTTTTTTTTTTTTAATTCTCACCCGAGGAGTGAAGCTATTTTTTCCCCATTGATTTTTAGAGAGAGTGGAAGGGGAGAGACAGAGAGACAGAAACAGCATGTGAGAGAGACACATCGATTGGTTGCCTCCCGCACGAGCCCTGACTGACCGGGGCCAGGGATGGAAACTGCACCCCAGGCATGTGCCCTTGACCAGGAATTGAACCCTTCAATGTGCTGGGGGCAGGAGGGGCGGGGGGGCTCCAACCACTGATCCACACTGGCCAGGGCAACACACACACACACACACACACACACACACACACACACACAACACTCTTATTTAAGATACATTTTCAAATTGTTCCCAGTGTATAAAAATGCAATTGCCTTTTGCATGTTATTTTCGATGTGGGCATCTTGCTAAACTCTCCTTTTTGGTTTTCAATATAGCTGATCGTGCCTGAAAGAACGTGTGTCCTTTTCTCTTCTCCTGCCCTGTGTTTTTAATTTCTTTGTTTCTTCTCATCTCATTGCTCCAGGAGGACCGGCAGCCCTCACGGCTGAGCAGACGGGGCCCAGGGAACACGGCGCTTCCCCGTTCTCCCCTCGGGGGGCGCGAGGAAGGCGGACGCTGTCGGGAAGTGTGTATGTGAGTTTATGTGAAACTTTTAAAAAGCCTTCTTCAGCGTTGACCTGTCAAAACGATGTTGTCGCTGTTCCTCCTTTAACCGTGACGGTGGGAAATGGCGCCGATTGTTCTCATGTGAAACCATCCCCGCGATATCTTGGGATAGCGCCCGTTCCATCCTGCATGGCGCTCTCCTTTGGTGGTTGTGAGTCCTCGCCTGAGGATACTAGCATTGTTTCCCACTGACGTTTTAGTGGGTAGGAGGGAGGGAGGGGAGAGACACAGAGAGAAACAGTACGGTGAGGGAGAGACGTGGACCGGTTGCCTCCCGCACATGCCACAGCTGGGACCCAAACCTGCAAGCCAGGTATGCGCCCTGGACCAGGCCTGGGCCAGGAATGGAACCCATGACCCTGTGGTCTGCAGGGCCTGGGAGAGGCTCTGTGCGAAGGTCAGAGGGGCCTGGGTGGGTCTGGCAGGACCTGGGCTCAAGGCCCCGGTGTCCTGCACTGGCTGTGACGTTGCCCGGCACAGACCTTGGCGCGGCCGCGGTTGGGGTAGCTGAGGCCTCCGGCGTGATGACGTCAGCCATGTGGGCAGGCGAGAAGGAGGTGCCTCTGAAGGCACCGGATGTGGCGGAACAGACAATGGAGGTCAGACAGATGGGAGGCTCCTCCGCTCAGAGCCGTGTGACCCCGACACTGATCCCATCCGCCCGAGCCCCAGGCCTCCACCCTCACAATGGGAACGGGGATGCCCGTCGTATCTCGTTCCCAAGGCGCTGCTGATGGAGGCTGGCGGCCACCTGCTGCGGTGGCGGAGTGACTGCGGGGAGGGAGGTGTCAGCAGCGCCCTGTGGCCGCACAGAGCCCCTGCCGCACACACTGCCGGTTCCCGCACACCGGAGGCCGAGAGCTGCCAGTATCTCCATTTAAGGAGGAGAAAATCGAGGCTTAGCTGTGCACAGGCAGGTGCTGAGCGGCCGGGCCCAGGGGAAGGCAGGGCAGCCCCAGCCTCCGGCTGAAGCCCTGGACCAAGCACAGGCCTGCGGCCTCCCCGCCCCACCCCACGGGGGTCACACCCTGAGAGGGTCCCGTCCAGCCCAACCGGGTTTCTCAGGCCGCCTGAAGACACAAGCCCAAGGCTGGCACTTCCTGTTGCCACAGCCCCCTTCCTGCCCCCAGAGAGCCCCTCCCCACGGGCCGGAGGTGGCAGGTTTACCTTCCGGTCCTTGTGAGGGAGGCCTGCTGGGAATGTGTCCCCTGATAGGGGCTTCGAGGGGCGGGGGAGGGCGGGCTGCCTGGCAGGCCTCTCTGGGGCCTGTGGGGTGACTGATAAGGGCTCTAGAGGGCCATGGAGCCAGAGCCCCTCAGACAAGTGTGGGCAGGGTCTGGGAGGAGCCGATGTTCAGGGATCACAGCGTGGGGTGCGGGGGCGCGGGCCAGTGCAGGGGCCTGGGAGTGAGGCTGTGGGAAGAGGCATTCTCTGGGGACAGAATTCTCTTATTCATCCATCCACTCACTCAGCAAATGCTGTAGATGCCGGACTGGCTGAATGAATGAGTGTAGAATCAAGGTTGAGCCCTGGCCGGTGTGGCTCAGGTGGTTGGGCACCAGGAGGTTTCTGGTTTGACTTCTGGTCGGAGCACATGCCCAAGTTGTGGGCTCAGTCCCCAGAAGGGGGCTTGCCGGAGGCAGCCAATCGATGTTTCTCTTTCTCTCTCTCTCCCCCTCTCCCTCTAAAAATCAGTAAACTATTCCAGAGATGACGTGCGTATTTCACTCAGGCCAGGCGTAAATTGTTTTTAAAGCATTTATAGGGCACTTCCGAGAGCTGGTGGTCACAAAGGATCCTCCCGCCACCCGACTGTGCAGGGCCGCGTGGGGGCTGCAGCAGCAACGAGGGTGCAGCCGGGACACAGGGCAGCCTCCTGGAGCCTGGGGTGGGAAGGAGCAGCCTCTCTCCTGGGGCCCCTCTACTGTCATGGCCGCCCCCATGTGGATCCCGCCCCCAAGTCCAGACGTTCCTCCCTCCAGCCAGTGCCCACCCATGGGACCAAATCCCCAAGACCCAATCCAAATGCCCGGGAGAGCTTGTTGGCCAGCCGACGACGAGCTGTGGCTGCTGGCTGGGCCCCATGTGGGCAGACGGTGAGCACTGGACTCTGATACCCGCCCCCCACCCCCCCCACAGGACCCCCAGCAACCAGGACAGGGCTGGGAGCGCAGCAGGCCCTCCAGGCAGCACTTTCTGGAAGCCCAGCTCTCGCTTCTTAGCCCCTCCCATGCCCCAGGCCACTGGGGAGTACAGTCAGGTGAAGTGACTTCCCTGGGCCACATGGCAACTCAGATGCTGGGGGGAAGGGGGGGGAGGGGCGCGGGTGGGAGACAGGGCACCGGAGACAGGAATAGTCCTGCTGTGCTCAGCCCCTGGGTCTTGTGATGCTGACACTCAAGAGCCCCCTGACTCAGCAGGATATTAATACACCTGGCGGGCGCCCAGGGCGGCTCTGCCAGGGGCCCGGGCAGATCTACCCGCTCTGTGGCCGGGACCTCCCTCCCCATGTCCGCAGCTCCTTCCCCGGCTGCTGGCACCCCACGGCCATGCCTCTCCCCCAGTCATCCATGCACCCCTGCTGAGCAGGCCTGGCAAACCTCTCTGAGCTTAAGGGGGGCCATCTAGAAGGGACCCCGGAGGAAAGATGGCCCGGCAGCACAGGGGACGGGAGGGGGGTCAGAGTGGAGTTGCTCTACTCTCCCGCCTCTCGCCTGGTGACTTGGGACAGACCGTTTCCAACGCTGAGCCGCGGTTTCCCATCTGCGAGGCAGGGGTTCTTACAGCACCTGGTCCTGGCTTTGCTGGGGGATCCAATGATGTCGTGGCCACAAAGGGTAAGTCTTGGGCACGACAGTTCCTTCTCACCTGTCATCACCGCACCTGGGCTGGTCTCCGCTGACTGACTGGCTGGCTGGTCCATTCTGGTCTGGGCTTCCATCCCACAGCGCCCTCTCGTGGTCAAAGTGGTTATTGCAGGAGCTTCCTGCCCAGGTTGTTTAGGGTAAAATGTGCCCTTTCTTTCCTGATGAACTTAAGTCCGCAGCTCTTACTAAGCACGGGCAGGGCAGGCAACGAGAAGCAAGGAGACCCACTCCCTCCCCTTTGAAGCGCACAGGACTGGACAGGACAGCCTGGCCTTTCTCGTCCACCTCAGCCTCAGCCTCAGCCAAGCCAGCCGCAGCCCTCACTCCCACATTATCTTCATGTGAACTCCAGACAGTGTATCACTTTACCCACAACTGACTCGGTACAGAGCTCCAGAAAACAAAGGCCCTTTAGCCCTCGCTGGTGTGGCTCAATTGAGCGTCATCCCGTGCACTGAAGGTTGCCAGTTCGATTCCCGGTCAGGGCACATGCCCAGGTTGCAGGCTCAATCCCTGGTTGGGGTGCATGTGGGAGGCAGCCATCAATATTTCTCTCTCACATTGATGTTTCTCTCTCTCTCTCTCTCTCTCTCTCTCTCTCTCTCTCTCTCTCTCCCCCCCCCATTCCTCCCTTCCACTCTTTCTAAAAATTAATGGAAAAAATATCCTCAGGTGACATTTTAAAAAATATATATGGGGCGCTTCATGAACTGGCGTGTATGTCATCCTTGTGCAGGGACCAGGCTCATCTGTATCGTTCCAATGTTAATGTATGTGCTGCTGAAGCAAACACTGAAAGAGTAATTTTTAACAAAGGCATTTGGTTTCTTAACCCAAAGCGTTTTATGAGCCACACGTTGGGGCAGGAGTGGGGAGAGTAGGACTGGGGAAAGGTGTTACTGAGGCAGACCATGGCCACCAAGGGTGCTGGGGCTGGCAGCGCGGTGAGGCAGGATTCTATCACAGCGCAGGGTGAGGCTGCATAGTAATAGCGCTAAGCTATTGAAAAACGTTTAACCACATCCCACATCCTCCACTTAAGATAGTGTTTAAAAAACTAAGATTGCTATTTAAATCACAAAAACTTTAGAATTTAAAGGGTTCCCTTTGGTGGTCTGGGAAGTTAACTTGGAATAATTAGTATCCTATATAATAAAGGGCTAATATGCAAATCGACTGAACAGCAGAATGACCGGTTGCTATGATACGCACTGACTACCAGGGGACAGATGCTCAACGCAGGTTTGCCCCCTGGTGGTCAGTGTACTCCCACAGAGAAGCCCTGAGCTGGGCTGACGGCTGGTGAGCCCAGTGGTGGTGGCGGGACCCTCTCCTGCCTCCTTGGCAGTGCTAAGGATGTAGGACTGACAGCTTCAGAGAGGAAGGGAGAGGGAGAGAGAGATAGAAACATCAATGATGAGAGAGAATCATTGATCAGCTGCCTCCTGCACGCTCCTTACCGGGGATCAAGCGCACAACCTGGCCATGTGCCCTTGACTGGAATTGAACCCGGGACCCTTCCGTCTGCAGGCCGACACTCTATCCACCTAGCCAAACCAGCTAGGGCTGTAAGGATTTATTAAACTAATTAATTCATGTAACTCTTTTGCACAATGCCCAGACACAAACCGATAGCACTGGCTATTGGTGTAGTATTTGTTATTATTTTAATTTCAGCTTGCATGCCCCCTACTGGTTTTGAAGAACACAACTTTTTTTTTTTTTTTTTTAATCCTCACGGGAGGATATTTTTTGCCATTGATTTTTAGAGAGAGTAGAAGGGAGGGAGGACGGGGTGGGGGAAAGAGAGAGATCCATGGGAGAGGTCCACCGATTGGTTGCCTCCCACAGCCGCCCTGACCAGGGCCACGGATCAAACCACAACGAAGTAAGTGCCCTGGACCTGGAATCGAACCCGTGACCCTTCCGTCTGAGGGCTGACGCTCTAACCCCTGAGAAAAACCGACCAGGACACAACAAACATTCTGTTTAGCAGTTTAACCCAAGTGAAAACGCAGGGTCATGTTGGGGCAGTCGATCCTGATGGAATGATCGCGTGCTTTGCTCTCCCTGGATTAAACGTTCGTGCTTGGGATGCTCTTCATGCCGTGACCCGGGAACAGGCAGGTGCGGTGCGGTCGCCGTCCTCCCACCTCTGTTGTGCCCTTGGTCGGTATTGGCCTCGCCGTATCCAGGGCCCTCGGAGAACCTATCACGGAGGTGACTGCTGAGTGGCCTTCACCCTTTGCTGGCATCACGGCCTTGGGAGGCATGCGACCCTGCGCAGCGCGCCCAGCGCGGGCCTGTTGCAGGCTCCGTCCCCAACAGACAGGAACGTCAGCTTCAGTTCACCAGCCGGAGCCGCGGCAGCACAAGCAGGACCCACCATTCTCCCTTCTGTGGCTTTACCGCCGATAACAAGGACATTCTGCCCATTTCGGCCGTTGCCATTCTTGCCACTGTCGGCCTGGAGCACACGGGCAGTGCACTGTGAGCCACGGAGAACTGAGAGCAAGCCCATGGCGGCCTCTTAGAAAGTGAACTGGATCATTCCCGGGCCTCAGACATCTCACATGTAACAGATCTTTTTTAAAAAATATATTTTATTGATTTTTTACAGAGAGGAAGGGAGAGGGATAGAGAGTCAGAAACATCGATGAGAGAGAAACATCGATCAGCTGTCTCCTGCACACTCCCCACTGGATATGTGCCCACCAAGGTACATGCCCTTCACCGGAATCAAACCTGGGACCTTTGAGTCCGCAGACCGACGCTCTATCCACTGAGCCAAACCGGTTAGAGCCATACACACACACACACACACACACACACACACACACACACACACACATATAATTGATTTCAGAGTGAGGGAGAGGGAGAGGGAGAGGGAGAGATAGAAACATCAATGATGAGAGAGAATCATCAATCGATAGACTGCTTCCTGTACACCCGCTCCTGGGATGGAGCCTGCAACCTGGACACGTGCTCTGACCTGGAATGCTACCATATCTCCGGGTTCATGGGTCGACACAACCACGGAGCCACACTGCGGGGCACACATAACAAACCTTGACCCCGAGAAGCCTTTGGCTTTCGGTGGTGGTTGGCTTTCTTAGGCGTCCTCCGGTTAACGTCTCCCCCAACTTCCCGACCATCTCGGAGGATGAGCTCATTCCCACCGACGTCCTTCCTTCCGCTGCACGGACAGGGCTTATCTGCCCACTGGTCGCAGCGCTTCAGACCCAAGGAGCTGGGCCCGGGTTCCTGCAGCTCTCACTTCTCCTGGACCCTTCTCCCCGGGCCACGTCTTCGAGCACCCCCCCCCCCCCCCCGCGTGGTTCTGGGGATGAGCTTGTAAACTGAGAGGCCTCGCGGTGGTCAGCAAGTAGCATTTTGATTTTTCTAATGTTTTTTTTTTAATTGATTTTAAAGACAGAGGAAGGAAGAGGGAGAAAGAGAGAAACATCCATCGGTCGTCTCCTGCAAGTGCCCGACCTGGTACGCACCCTGAACCCGAATTGAACTGGCGACTTTTCCCTGCACCGGAGGCCCCACCCACTGAGCGCAGCGGCCAGGGCAGCGTTTCGATTGGCTTTTTCCAGCTGCCTCGCGCATACACCCCTGTAGGTAGGTGGGTCACCCTCTGCGGCAGAAGCGCCCCTGCTGGTCAGCCTCAACTTGCTGTACCTGCTCCTGGCGGGGAGTGTCCACCTGCTTGAGCAGAAGCCTCCAGTCCAGGGCTCCGAGCCAGTCCTGTCTTTCCAGCTCGCTGCAAGCTGGGGATTTCGCTGGGGGCCTTGCTTCATCTCAAACCGGTCCCCCGAGGTTCCCGCCGGCACCTCTGGGGTCCTTCCCGGGGCAGCAGCTGCGACCCCGTGGCCTGTGACCCCCCAGGCCCTTCCGCACCATGGGCTGCACTGTCCCAGCAGCTCCTGGTGCTCAAGCCTAGTTCTCTTATTGCTGCCTGATGGACGTGAAGATTTGCAGACTTCAGCCAATCGAAGCTGGCCATTGGGTGAGAGGCAGCGACCTCGTCCAATCGCGTCCCTCCAATAACTAGCAGCTCGCCCAATCGCCAGGTGAAGTAGCCAATGATGCCTCTGGAAGAAACAAGGAAGGTGGGGAAAAGATAAGGGGTGTGGCCACAAGGTCCCAACTTCCATGGGGGTGTTTGTTGCGGGGGGGGGGGGGGGGGGGTGGATGTAGAGGTTCTGGGCATGCGTGAGGGCGTCTGCGGCTTCCAGGGCAGTGGTACCCATGTGGGTGTCCACTCTTTGCATACACCGTACCTTAGCCAGTTCAATTAAAACTGAAATATTCCACACGGATCCACTTATACAAGCACTGCAGGTGACACCTTCTATTTATGTTTATTCTTTTTTAAAAAATCAGAGCGTATTAAATTTTACTAATTTAATTATACCGATTTAGCCTCAGCTGAGTGAAGGCGCCAGGATCAACCTGCATAAAACGTACATATTAGTTCATTTTAATGTTGCTCTGGGTTTTTTCAAAAGGAGAAGCATAAATAGAAGGGTCCTATTTCCCTCCCACACCCCAACCCCCAGTTTGCATCCTCCCCAGGGTACCAACCCTTCTCTTTGGAGGTTCTGCCCTACAATTATTCCTTCTGTTGTCTCTAGAGAAGCAGGAGTGGGGCAAATAGACAGCTAGACTCTGGAGACAGACTGCCTGGGTTTGAATTCCTTCGCCGTGTATTTGCTGAGTGATCTCAGCCAAGTCACTTAACCTCTCTGTGCAATTTCCTTGTCTTTAAAATAAGGGTATTAATAGTATCTGTTTCAGAGGGTTTTGTGAAAGTGCTTAGAAAAATCCTAACCCAAATGAGCACTTAATGATGATGATGTTGGGCGTGTGGCTCACTAGTGTTATCTGTCCTTACTTGTTTTCATTTACAGGCTTTGAGTTGAAAAGATAGGGTTCCACGTTGATTCTCCAAGCATGAATCTTTCGCCTCAGAAAATTTATTTAAACGTTCTGAGCCTCCGTTTCCTTCTCTGTAAATGAGAGCTGGCGGGAGGGTGAAATGACCACCTGCCTGTGACTTACTTAGCAGGGGGCCTGACATGGAGTAGATTCTCATTAGATAAGGGCTGTGGCTGCATTCAGCAACCCCCGCCTCCTTTTCCTCCAGGGCACACCGCTGGACTACAATTCCCAGCCTCCCCATCAGCTAGGCAGGGACACAAGACTGAGTTCTGGCCAATGGAATGTGGACAGGAGTGATGAGCACATTTCCAGGCCTGCCTTTCTGTCAGCTTCCTTACCTGCACAGCTGGGAGTGATAGTGGACCCAGAGGCGGAAGGTTCCTGAATCCCTGCAACACTGCGTAGGACGGAGCCACTCAACCAGAAAAACCCTCTTGGGAGGGGAATGAACTAGAAACGTTTATTGCCATGCATCACGGAGATGCTGGGGTTGTGGTCACAGCTGTCGGCCAACCTAACACATCGCCATTTCTATTATTACTGAATATTTTTACTTATTTAATTTTTATCCCTTGACACTCTGGGCTTGGTTGGCACAGATGAATTGTACCTTTCAAGGGTGTGTTGTTTGTGATGGCATTTCAAGCCCCTCTTTAAGCTCTGCGTCTTTTGTGTGCCCTCACGCCAGCCCTGGGTCCCCCATCCACAGAGCCCAGTTCCTCCTGCAGATGCCCATGGAATGCGACTTTGTGCCCACTGTTTCCTGCTTCAGCGCATTCCTCTCCCACCTGTTTTTCTCCTCTTCTCTCCTTTCTATGGATTCCTTTGTTCATTCATTCACTCATTGTTTTAGCAAATATTTATTGAGCTCCTTACTCAGTGCTAGGCATTATGTGAGACTCGGGGATATAGCAGGAGACATGCAAACACCACCCCCGGTCCCGAGTCTAATGGGAAGTAAGATAGTCAAACGGCCTATAACATCTGCCTTAAGCCATGCCGTCCTGGTCCTGGTGCTGACCGAGTGGTCGGGGTAAGAAGACTTGTGCTATGGCAATTTGGAGGTGGGCACCAAGGGAGAAGGATTTTTTTAAAAAAAAAATATATATATATTTTGTTGCTTTTTAAAGAGAAAAGGGAGAGAGAGAGAGAGAGAGACATCGATCGGCTGCCTCCTGCAAGCCCGACACCGGGGATTGAGCCCACACCCCGAGCATGTGCCTTCACTGGGTATCGAACCACCAACCTTTTGGTGCCGAGGACGAAGCCCAACCAACTGAGCCACCTGGCCAGAAGGAGAAGGATTCTTAAAGGAGGCGAGCTGAGGGTTGAGTAGGATTCACCCAGGCAGAGGAGGTTGTGGGGGGCTGACGGGGGGTATCCCATCCAGAGGGAACAGGTGGTTCCAAGTCTGGAGGTGAGAGAAAGCTGTGACCCTGGAAAGTGGGGAGGTGAGAGTTGAGGCTGGAGAGGTCAGGAGGGGCCGGATCTTATTCCAGAACAGCAGGGAGCTCGGCCTGAGGCATTAGCCAAGACCTGGCAGGGTTGGCAGCTGGCACTTCGCTGGTTAATCCCTCCTCTGGAAAGAACAGGAAGGCTCACAGCAGCATCCCCAGTCTCAGGGCTGGGACAGGGAATGAGCGCCTGGGGAAAGCCGCTGCTTGCTGCTCCACCTGTGCGGACGCAGCCCGGAGGCCCAGTTGTCTCATTATTCTGCTGCATCTCAGATTCCACACCTGGGCCCGCCGGTGTGTGCTGCCCCTCCGCCCGCTGCTGTTTGTGTCTGTCCCTCCGTAGGGATGATGAAAACCTGGGCTCCCACCCTTGTGAGGAGGGGCTCGCCAGGATCACAGCCGTCATCCTGAACATACCCTCTTAAGAAAATGTACAAAATTTCCTTAACTTTTCCTTTCATTGTTTTTCTCTCCTATATTTTTTTTTTTCTTGATCATCAAACCTTTGACATCAGGGTCCGTGTGGCGCAGTGGTTTGAAGTCACACAAAACTGTTTGACTCCTGGATCTGGTTGTCACTAGGCCGGGGTACTTACCCTCTCGGAGCCTTGCTTTTCCGCTCTGTAAAACGGGCATGCTAGATTCAATGAGACGCTGTCTATCACACGTTCAGCACAATGCCTGGCGCATAGTAGCATGGTAAGCGGGAGACGTTATTCCAGGTTCAACAAATGTTTATGGAGCACCGACTATGAGTCATGTGCTCAGTCAACAACTCTGAGTGAGCCTGCTTCTGGGTGAGCTTATTCGTTCTGCTTTCAAATGGCCATAAAGGACCAAGCTTAGTTTTCAAAGTGTGGTCTGCAGACCCCTGGCAGGGAGGGAGGGAGGAGGTGGGTGGGTGGCGGTCCCAAGGTCCTCTCAGGCCTGTGATGTCCTAACAGCACTAAGACATGATTCTCCTTTCCACTGGGTGGACATTGGTACCGATCGCGCAAAAGCAGTGGTGGCTAAAACGGCTGAAACGTGGACCAAGGCAGGGCCTCCAGACTGGACGAAGGCAGTGCATCTTTCCTGCCACGCTCGTGCAGGAAAAACTCAAAGCAGCTCTGCCTTAGAACGCCTTTGATGAAGCAGTAATGAGCATTTTATTAAATCTCCGCCCTGGAGGACATACCTTGTTAGTATCTTGTCTGATAAAACGGCAAGAACACGAAAGGCACTTTCTGAGGCAACTGAATGGGCGTCTCCAAGAACAGCACTTGTGCGCTTGAGCTGCCAGCTGAAGGAGCCGCGGGCTCAGGGCCTCGGTTTTCAGGTGATTCAGCCGGGGGACAAAGCAGATCAGCCATCTGCTGGGTGGCCAGCCGCCTGCCGGCCTCGGCTGTGGGGATCGATACCCAGCGCTGACCGGAGGCTGCAGGTGCCACAGGGGAAAGGGCCCTGCCTTCACACCCTGTCTCCCCTGGAGCTTAGAATAGGGCGCCTTTTTGGAAAAAGGCAGATAGCTCTGGCCGGTGTGGCTCAGTGCATAGAGCGTTGGCCTGCAGACTGAAGGATCGTAGGTTCGGTTCTGGTCAAGGGCACGTACCTCGATCTCCTGCCCTGGTCCCCTGCCCGGGTCGGGGTATGTGGAGGAGGCAACCAATCGATGTGTCTCTCTCTCATCGATGTTTCTCTCTCTGTCTCCTTCCCACTGTCTCTAAATATCAATGAAAAATAATCCTCAGGTGACGATTAACAAAGCAAAAAACAAAACAAAAAAAGCAGCTAGAAAGTGGTATATCTTTCTCCTTAAAATTTAAATATCACCTGGAATGTTAGAAATCTGAATGATATGTGAGCAAATGATGTTAATATCACTGACCAAGATCCCAGCCAAAGTGTCGTTCAAAATTAGATTGTTTTTTTGTTGTGGTAAAATAGATATAACATAAAACTTACCATTTTAACACATTTTTTTAAAAAAGTAGTGATTTGAGAGAGAGAGAGAGAGAGAGAGAGAGAGGGAAACATCGATGTGCTGTTCCATTGATTTGTGCAGACATTAGTTGCTTCTCCTATGTGCCCTGAACCACAACCTTGGCGTAAGGGGGTGGGCTGACCCAACTGAGGGCCAGGGTCCCCTTTTAACTCCTTTTAGAGTGTGAAAGTGTGGCATTGGTACATGCACAATGTTGTGCAATCATCGCCTCTGTCTAGTTCCAGACTGATTTCATCATCCCAAATGGATATGGAAATCCCATATCCATTCAACAGACTCCCCTCCCCCGCCCAGCCCCTGGCAGACACTGGTCTGCTTTCTGTCTACGGATTTGCCTGTTCTGGACATTCCGTGTAGATGGAACCAGACAACATATGGCCTTTTGTATCTGGCTTCTTTCTCTCGGTATAATGATTTCAAGGTCCATCCATGTTGTAACGTGTAGCAGAACTTCATTCCTTAAAGCAGAGCCTAGCGAATACAGCCAATGATGGGGCGGGGGGGTAACTATATTACAGGCGGGAACTGGAAATATCAGGGGAGCACTTTGCGGAGTATATGACTGTCCAGCCACGATGCTGTACACCTGACACTAATACAGAGTAACACTGAATGTCAATTGTCATTGACAAATAAACATTAAAAAATGGTTTAAAAAAAGAACTTTCCTTTCAGTGGCTGAATGGAGAATTCTAAACACTGCAGTAGGGAGTGTCACAAACACGTTTTGTTCATCCGTCACCAGCTGATGGACGTTTGGGTTGTCCCTCCTCTTGGCTGTTGTGAATGCTGCTGCCATGAGCACTCACGGCTAAGGTTTTGTCTGGACATCTGTTTTCACTTCTTTTAGGTACAAACCTGGGAGTGGAATTGCTGGGTCATAGGGTGATTCTATGTTTAACTTTCTGGGAGACCACTAAACTATTTTCCACAGCAGCTGCACCATTTACACTCCCACCAGCTATGTACAAGGCTCCTAACGTCTCTACACCCTTACCAACACTTGTCATTTTTTCTATTCCAGCCATCCTAGAGAGTATAAAGTTGTATTTCACTGTGTTTTTTTTTTTAAATATATTTTTATTGATTTCAAAGAGGAAGGGAGAGCGAGAGAGATAGAAACATCAATGATGAGAGAGAATCATGGATTGGCTGCCTCCTGCACGCCCCATACTGGGGATTGAGCCCACAACCTGGGCATGTGCCCTGACCTGGAATCGAACCGTGACCTCCTGGTTCATAGGTCAACGCTCAACCACTGAGCCAACCTGGCCAGGCGCCTCACTCTTCTTTTACTCCCCAGTCCAGCTCTCTCTCCTCCCCACCCCTGAGTCTTTCCCTCAGTGGAAAATGGAGAGCGAATTCAAATTGGTAAAAATCATGTATGATGTGGAGAGAAATTGCCATATCCCTGCTCAGAGGAGACGTTGCTTTTAGCTCTTGTGTGTCAGTTGTTGAAACTCAGATGCTGCCCCGCAACCCCTGTGTGAGCACCAGGGCCTGTGTGGCCCCTGCTGCCTGTTCAGACCCAAGTATTGTATTTTTAGCCCAAGGCTCCCACCCCTACTGGAATGCACATTCCCTGGGATGGGGCCACCAGCCAGCCTGTGGGCCCCTCCCAGGCCCAGACACGCCCACCTCCAGGCCTTGGTCCAAGCTGGTCCCTCCGTCCAGACTGTTCTTCCTCGGGCTCTTCTGATTACACTCTCCACTCTGCCTCCAAAGCCTGGTGGCAAAGGCACATGCACCCGGAGGCGCCCCCGCTCCCAGCTGGCATCACCGCCTCCCGGACTATTCTCTTGCCCTCCGGTTAATACGACCACATCTTCTGAGCGGAAAGGGGGCTCACGCTCCTCTCATTGGCACAGCTGCACGGCGGAGAACAGGTGCAGAGAGCAGGAAAGCAGGCCCGTCCAAGAATCCTGGGCCGTGCGCTCACCACCCACCGTGTCGGCCTCCCACTCCTGGATCCTGTTGCAAGTGGGCTGTGGGTACGTCACCCGTTGTCCTTCCGCAGTCCTGGGCAGGAGGGAGCAGTGCACCAGGCCGGCGCCTGACGTGCTCAGTACATGCAAGTCGTACTGAGGGAGGGATGCAAGAAGTCCAGCAAAGTCTCAGAATCCCAGGCCATGGAAGGGCGGGAGCTTTGGGGGCCAGGGCTGGACATGGTACCAGCAGGGGTCAAATTCCTTCTCTGAGCCCCAAGATCCTCTCTCCCTTTCTTTTTTTTCTCTTTCACCCCGTAACCTCGCATTAACCTATTATGTGCCACAGACTGTGTGTGAGGAACTGGGGAATTAAAAATGAATGGTTCAGCCCTACCCGGTTTGGTTCCGTGGTCAGAGCATTGGCCCGCAGACTGAAGGGTCCTGGGTTTGATTCTGGTCAAGGGCCTGTACCTCGGTTGCTCTCTTGATCCCCAGTAGGGGGCGTGCAGGAGGCAGCCCATCGATGTTTCTCTCTCATTGATGTTTCTATCTCTCCCTCTCCCTTCTTTTCTCTAAAATCAATAAAAAACATATCTATATATTTTGTTTAAAAGAATGATTCAGTGCGTCTGGATGAGCGCCTTGTCTTTAGGGGACAGGGAGACTGTGACTGTGACAGTGCGTGTCGGGGTGCGGCGTGCCAAGCCGGGAGTTAGACGAGAAGAAGCCCGGGGAAAGGAAAGAGAACGGAGAGCACAAGGAGGCAACTTTCTAGATGAGTTTGTTTTTTTTTCTAAAAGGGCCCCAAGCTGGCCAATGACAGGGCTTTCCCTATTCCACGGGAAATGAATGCAGAGGAGACCCATCATTGGCTGTGATCTTGTTTTAACCAGAAAATCATGGATAGAGAAATACAGTTATGCCCTAGCCGGTTTAGCTCAGTGGATAGATTGTCAGCCCGGGGGCTCGAGGACGCGTACCTCGGTTGCAGGTTCAACCCCTGGCCCTGGTCGGGACTTACGTGGGGGGGAGGCAACCAATTGATGTGTCTCACATCCATGTCTCTCTCTGTCTCTCCCCCTCCTTTCCACTCTCTCTAAAAATCAATGGAAAAACATCCTCCAGCGAGGATTAACAACAATAACAAAAAAAAGAAAAAGAAATACAGTTACAAGCATTTCACAAAAACATTAAGTTTCAATGTAACAAAACACAGTGCTCACATGGGGGGGGCGGGGAGGGGGAGCATGCTTCTATAAAATCGGCATTAGGCCGAGAGGGCCGAGAGGGCCGGGTGGAATTCCCCTCTGGCTCAGTTTGCGAGTCTGAAAGGATTTCTCCACCCAGAAGCAGAGCTGCAAGTTTCCTCGGATTTGAGAGGGAAAAAGTGACAAAAACGAAGTAAACGCTTGCTCATTGGTTCACGCCGACTCTCCCCGGCTCTGGACGGCGTGGCCCCTCATTCCTCACATTCCTTCGGCCATCCGGCTCTGGAGGGGAGCTGCCTCCTGGTGTCGGGCCTCCTCGAACGTCTCCCACAGCTCGCGGGGAGTCTCTTGGGACTAACTCACCTCCAGGTCCAGCACCCATGCTCCGCTCTCTCCGTCCTGTCCTCCTTCCTCCCTCTGTGCTCTCTGGGTCCTGATTCTGGGAGGCTTTGGAGGGGCGCCTTCAGACCCGGGAGAAACCCGGGGAGCCAGCCCTGGCTGACAGCCTCGGACCCAGGCAACGGCCCCATCCCCATCCAGCATCCTGGCCTTGCCTCTCTCTAGGAAAGGCTCAAACCGCTGGGCTCAAGCCCTTGCTCCACCACCCGGGTCCTGTGTGACCTTGGCTAAGGTCACCGACCTTCTGACCTCAACGTCCTTATCCACAGACAATGGAGCTCGGACAATATTGACCATCTCCCACGCGTGCAGTCACCTCGGTAAAGTGCTTAGCACGCTGCTGTCGTGGCTGTCACCCCACCGAAGTGCAGGAAGGGAAGGATGTCCTGAGCCCGGGACAAAAACCCTAGGGTTTTGGGGTGCACGTGGGGCACCTGCTGTCATTTCACTCCCAGGGCCTAGCAACCCTTGCTGTCCCCAGAGGAGCGGAGCATTGGTTGACCTGTCTTCCGCCTCTTTCATCGTCCCCCCGTCTCCCAGAGCACAAGCGTCCCTCATGTCGCCTCTTGCCACAGAAAGTGAGGGAGTCCCAGGTCCTCACTGCACAGCCAGGAAGGTCAAGGGCCAGACACTCCTTCCTCCATTCACAAACCAACCGGCACGGCTGGAGGGCCTGGTGCGGGCCAGGCGGGTGCTCAGCTAACCCTAACCCGGTCAGTTACGGAGGCTGAAGCAGGTGAGCTATCCTCCCAGGCCTAGCTGTGTGCCTTGGGCAAGTTACTTCCGGGCAACCTTTAGTCTCCATCTTCTCAAAGGTTGTCATTAAATGAACAAGCCCCTCCAGGCCACTCCGCAGAGGCAATGGCCCGCCCCTGGCTGTATGGACAAGTGCTGGAGGGGGAGCTGGTGACTTGGATCCCAGGCCCCAGCTACCTTCCTTTTTGTCTTTGCCTTTTCTTTTTTTTCTGAATATATTTGTATTGATTTGAGAGGAAAGAAGAGGGAGCTAGAAACATCAATGATGAGCGAGAAGCATCCATCAGCTGCCTCCGGCACGCCCCCTACTGGGGATCAGCCCCCAACCGGGCCTGCGCCCTGACCTGGCATCCAACCCCGACCTCCTGGTTCAGAGGTCCCGGCTCAACCACAGGGCCACACCGGCCGGGCGTTTTGTCTTTGCTTTTCCAGATTTTCTGTTCTAGTTGCCAATTTATCTGGAATAGGAAGCCAGACCCCAGGTAGCTCTCCCGCCCTCCGACCGACCCCGGCCGGCCAAGGCGACCGGGCGGAGCGCCCTCCCAGCCCTTTTGTTCGCGGCCACACAGACACGCACGCTCCGCGGAGGATGGGCCGGTGCCTCCCTCGCGCGGGGCCGGGGACGGGACGGGACGGGACGGGGCGCCCACGGTGCGCGCAGCCACCTCGCCTCGGAGCCAGCGGCGCAGCATCGGCTTCCTCCGCGCAGAATCCGGGCGGGTCTGTCGGGGGCGCTGCGGTTCCGAGGGGGGAGGGGCGGAGATCCGGGCTCTCGGCCCCGGCCCCCCGCCCCCCGCCGGCCCCCCGCCCCGGCGCCCCCGCTTCCGGCCCGCCCCCCCTCCCCCTCGCTCCGCGCGCCCCTTCCCGGAGCCCCAGCGCCCGGCTCCCGCCCCCTCCCCGCGCCTCCGAACCCCACCACTGGCAGGGGGCCGCCTGGCCCCCCCCCCGGCCCCTCCTCTCGCCCCCTCCCCTCGGCTCCGGCCCCCGCCCGCACCCCCCGCCCCGGCCCCCAGCCCCTCCGGCCGGGGGGCGCCCGCGATCCCGGGGGGCGCGGCAGGGGGCGCTGCGCGGGCGGCGGCGGGCGGGGGAGCGGGGGAGGCGGGGGCGGCGGCGGCGGGGGGCGGGGAGCGGAGCGCGAGCGGGAGAGGGAGGCGGCGGCGAGACACAGCGCGGAGGCTCAGCGAGCGAGCGACGAGCGAGGGGAGGGAGGGACGAGGGAGCAGGCACCGCGCCGCCGCGCCATCCGCCGCCATCCCGCCGCCGCCGCGCCCGACCGCCGCCCGACCGCCAGCGCCCGGCCCCGTCGCGCCCGCGGAACAGACCAGGTGGGCCCGGGGCGGGCGCGGGCCGGCGGCGGCGCTAAGATGGAGGCGCGGCCGGCTTTGTCTCGGCGGCGCTGACTGACAGCGGGGCCCGGGCCCGGCGACCTTTGTCCGCGGGCGCGCGGGCCTCGGCCCGCCCCGCGCTGTCGCCGTTGGGCCGCCGGCGGGGCCGGGGCGGCGGGGAGGCCGGGCCGGGGCGGGCGCCGGGCCCTCGCCATTGTTGTGGCGGCGCCGCGCGGCCTGGGCTCGGCGGCGGTCGGAGGCCGGGAGGCCGGGCCCGGGCGCCGCGCGGGGTCCCCGGGGCCGGTGTGCGGGGGCCCGGGGCCCGGCGGCCGTGTGGTCCGGGGACGGCGCTCCGGCCCCCACCCGCCCGCCCAGGTGGGGTTCGGGGGGCGGGCGGCCCTCTGGGCCGAGGGCGGGGGCGGCGGCCGCGGGGCGGTTTCGGGGCGCGGGGGCGGGCGGCCCCCCGAGTGTCCCCGCAGCGGGTGGCCGGGGCCGCCGGCCTGTGTGCGGGGTCCCCGCCGCCGACGCGGGGCGGCTGGAGCGCGGGCCCGGGTGGCTGGGGAAGGCTGCGCGCTCCGCGGCTGAATGTTGACCGATAAACAGGATGTCGCGGCCCGGGTCGGCCGGACGGCTCCGCGCCGGGTTCCTCCCCGCCCCCCCCCCGCCCCCCCCCCCCCCCCAGAGCGAGCGGCGGCGGCACACCCGGGGCCTCGGCGGACCTGCCCCAGCCCGGGTGCCCCCTCCCCTCCTCTCCTCTCCCCCCCCTTCTCCCCCTCCCTCCCCCTCCCTCGCTCTTTGTAAATATCGTGGGAGGTCCGAGCCCACGGTGCGGCGGGAGGAGGAGGTGTTTTTCCAGGGGACGGGCCGCCCGCAGCAGTGGGAGGGGGGCTGGGCGGCCCTGAGCGTGTCGGTGGCTGCATGGCTGCCTGGAGAAGCCTCGGGTGTGCAGGATCGTGCACGTCCCTGCGATTTCTTTTTCCTTTCGGGTTTTACGAGCGTTTTTATGTGGCTTCGTCCATCCAGTTCGGTTTCTGCAACCCCGCACCCGCAGTCCTAGCAGGGTTTCCCCGGAGCCGTGTCCGCTGGCCTGTGCACGGCGCTGCGGCGTCAGGTGCGTCTGGGGAGGCCCGGGTGTTGGGGTGCGGGTCCTCCTCCGTCAGGGAACTCTGGGGTTCTCTGTGAGTCGTCAGTGACACACGTAGGGACATGGCATTCTCCACCTCGGAGGGTGGGGAAGGTGGGGAAGGGCCTGGCACACAGCTGGGGTTCAGCATTTGTGGCTCCTGTGCTGTTTGTGTCATTGCCATCAAGTCCCAGGATGGGAGTGAGCCACCTGAGGTGCCATCCGCAGAGCCCAGCCGCCCGGCAGCCACAGGTGCGGGGCAGAGGCCTGCACCAGGGAGAAGGAGTTCAAGGCACAAAACAGCAATGGCCACGTGATGGTTCAGTGCCCGGCCTCTGTGGGGAGGCCAGGCTGGGGAATGGCGCGGTGGAGCCCTCAAGAACGAACTAGACCCGGCTGATGTCCTAGGTCTCTGTGCTTGGATCTGGGGCCTGTCCCTTCTGAGCTGCTCTCACAGTTCGGTGGAAGGCAGAGCTGGAATAGCACAAGGACGGACAACAAGCAGAGGCCCAGGGGTTCTGCCTGGAGGGTAATGGCTTTCCTCTGGGAGTGGCAGACTCATGGGGGACCCTCTGCTTGTTTGGGCAAGGGTGTCTCTCGGAGCCTGGCTGCTGGGCCGCGTTGGGCCAGCGCCTGCCTCTGAAATGGGGATCGTTAGGCCTGGTCTTAATGAATCTGCTGGGGCTCTGGGGAGCCCCACCTCCTATTTGTAGCAAAGCGCTTCCCATCCATAGGGAGTGATGAAAATGTTGGTTGTGTTTGTGGTTACCTAGTTTTCTGGCTCTTTTTTCCTAATTCCTGGTCGTTTTCTCCAATTATCCTCATTGATAGCCCTGTGTGACTGTCCCACCCCAAATCCAGGCTCCGTTAATGTTTTGATGTCATGACCATTCCCCTGCCTGGAAGTCCCGGAATGGCTTAGGAGAGCGATGCTGCCCAGCCAGACATGGTTGCCTGCTGTCCCCTGGAGACCGTAGGAAGGACTGAGGCTCATAGGGGAGACTGACCCCCGTCTTGGCTGCGGGTGATAGTTGAGACCCAGTTACGCCTGCGCCAAGCCTGCAGCTGGCTTGTGAAAGACTGCTTGGATGCCAGTGGTTCTGCAACCAGAGGGGGAATTTGTTGGCTCTGTGGGCATTCCCACAACCATCTTGGTTTTGTTCAGGTTTTTCGTTTGTAATCTCCTGGCATCCTCCTCGAGGCCCCCTGGCTGGCTGTGGGAGGGAAGAGGTGGTAACAGGGCCGGGTCATCCTTTCAGGCCACACCGCTTCCTGCCTCTTGGCCCATGCTTTCTATCTGATTTCTTTCGGGCCCAGCCTGGGCTGCTGGTTAGGGAAGGAGATGAACCGGCTGTCCCTCCCAGCAAGCTTTGCACCACCTGTGAATTTTAGTTTTCCACCAGGGCTCCGGCTCTGGAATGCACTGCTGGGGGACCTTGCCTGCCCATTGTGGGGGCCGACCACCTCCTGCAGCTCAGGCTCCTTCAGGTCCAAATGGGTAAAGAAAAAGCCTGGAGAAGGAAGAGCCAGAAAACCTTGGGAGAGTGGAATTTCAGGAATGGCAAGTCAGAACTAATTCCAGCTCCGTCTGCCTGCCTGGGGCCTGGCCCGGATTGTGTGTGTTTTTTGTTATGCCTTTTGGTTGGCCTGTTCACACACACACACACCCCTTTTAAAATTTCAGCCCTCTTTTTTCCTGAAGGGTTATTTTATTGTACTTTGAGAATTTTTTTTTTTTTTTGCGCCTTGCACAAAGTACTGACTCATGTTGCTAATGGCTGTGTGCTGGTTATATGTCTCCTTATTCTACTGTTTAAGATTGATCATTTCTATATTGGTTTCTATTTCAAACCGTAATAGGCCACGTGGGCCAGAACATGTGTTTCTAAATTTGATAATGAGGCTTCTCTGCTGTCAAAAGTACGGATCTTGTTGTGGGTGGGCAGGCATTAAACAGGGCCCATCTACACTGGATTTTTAAGCTGTACAATTCCCTGTGAAAAAAGGAGTTTCCCTCAGAGACATGTGGGTTTTATGCTCCAAATCTCAGGTTTTAGTCCAGGCCAACCGGACTATCTTCTTTTCAAATCATAACTCGATTTTTGTCTTCAGAGTTTTTCCCTGAGACTTGTGTGTAGCCTTAGGAACCTTGGGTCTGTCCTTTTGGACAAAAAGATAAAGGCATTGCCTCAAGTGCTGGGGATCAGAAAGAGAGATGAGCTTTCTGGTGAAATAAATTCTTCAGGACTAGCTTTTAGGTTTAAAAGGTGCCATCTGGACCCGACCTCCACCTCCTTACCCAGGAGCCCGAAGACTGGCTTTGCTGCCCGTGGCATCCCTGATCTGTCTGTGGTGGCGCGTGCGCTCTGCTCTGGGAGGGAGACCTGCCGAGGGACTGGAGCCAGAAGTCCTGGTTGAGTGTTGCTCACTGTACTTGTTGATTTGCCTGTGGCCTGAGCCAGGGGCTGGGGTGCTCCTGGCAGCCTTGGTTTGTAAAGCGCCGCAGCACGAGGTGCGGGCAGAATGAAGCCTGAGTTGCTGGCCTCCTTCACATGCTCCGCTGCCTCCTCCGCCCCCCCTCAGCCGCGGGCTGGCAGCTCTGCGCTGGGCCTCTCTCCTTTCCAAGGAGACCAGCCGCCTTTCCCTTTGTGGGGTTGCAGAAACGCTATTGTTTTTTAATTCACTGTCCTGCAGCAGATACTCCTTGACAATCTATTATTTGCCAGGCATTTTGCAAGGCCTTTTAATTACATTTCCCCTCATTTGTAAAAGTAACGTTTTCACTGGAAAAAAAAATCAGAAAACACTGAAAAGAATAACGACGAGAATAAGAATACAAATTATCTGTAATCTCATCATACAGTAAGGATTGGTGTATTTCCTTTGATTATGTGCTGAGTTTTTCAAAGTTAGAAAAAAATACTATATACACTATTCACAGTTTATAGTTCTCGTAATGTTATAATGTATTTCCCTATACAATTGAAAGCATGATCTATACCCGTGGTCGGCAAACTGCGGCTCGCGAGCCACATGCAGCTCTTTGGCCTCTTGAGTGTGGCTCTTCCACAAAATACCACGTGCGAGCATACACGTACAATGCAATTGAAACTTCGTGGCCCATGCGCAGAAGTCAGTATTTTGTGGAAGAGCCACACTCAAGGGGCCAAAGAGCCGCATGTGGCTCACGAGCCACAGTTTGACGACCACTGATCTATACTAATAAAAGGGTAATATGCTAATTAGGCTGGACATCTTCTGGACGTCCTTCCAGACAAAGCCACAGTGGGGGGCCGAGGCAGAGGCAGTTAGGGGCGATCAGGCCAGCAGGGGAGGGCAGTTAGGGGGCAATCAGGCCGGCAGGCATAGGTGGTTAGGGGAGATCAGGCAGGCAGGCAGGCAGGTGAGCAGTTAGGAGCCAGCGGTCCCGGATTGCAAGAGGGATCCTGGATTGGAGAGAGTGCAGGCTGGGCTGAGGGGACCCCCGCCCTTGTGCACAGATTCCATGCACCGGGCCTCTAGTTTTTAAATAATTGCATAATTGCTGTGATAAGGATGTGACATGATTTATTTAATCCTCTGCTATTGGACAGTTAGGCTGTTCCCCATTTTCCCTTCTTATAAACAAAGCTTGAAGACACATTCTTGCCTGTGAATCTTGGTCCGGGCTACTGTTTCCCACCAGTGGCGTTCCTGGTTGGAGCGTGGTGTCTCCTTCCTCAGTTCCGGCTCAGGGCCCGCTTCTCTGTCAGCCCTGTCACTTGTTTTCAGCCTTGTGCACAGTGGCTTCCCTCACAGGCCACTAAGTTCTGGGTGTCAGTCCTGGCTGAGCCCTTGGGTGAGTAGGGCTTGGAGTCGTACTCCTTTTACTGATTTGAGTCTGACCAAGTGCATTGACTTAAACATTTATTGTTCGGGGGACACAGATGTGGACACCCCCCTTGTGCTCTGCGGGAGCTTATGGTCCAGTCGGGGGAAGGCCAGGGCCTCCGTAAAGAGGCCTTTGGGACCCCTCAACCTGGGAACCCCTCAAGCTAACTTTGTCATCACCCTCCGTGATTCTTTCCTAGCCCTTGTAGCTTTTCTTTTTCTTAAAAATATATTTTACTGATTTTTTACAGAGAGGAAGGGAGAGGGATAGAGAGTAAGAAACTTGATGAGAAACATCGATCAGCTGCCTTCTGCACACTCTCTACTGGGGATGTGCCCGCAGCCAAGGTACGTGCCCTTGACCGGAATCGAACCCGGAACCCTTGAGTCCGCAGGCCGACGCTCTATCCACTGAGCCAAACCAGTTAGGGCTGTAGCTTTTCCTTATAGCTCTTTTTACAACTTTAGTTTTTTTAACAATTATTTTATTGTCCTAAAAGATACATAACAAAAGCTATCATTTTAACCATTTTTAAGTATACAATTCAATGGCATTAGTACAGTCACACTGTTGTGCAACCACCGTCATTCTCCAGCACTTTGTCATCTTCCCAAACTGGAACTCTGTCTCCATTAAAAGCTAGTTCCCCATCCCCCCCGCCCCCCTGCCCCTGGTGAACACCTTCCACTTTCTGTCTCTGTGAGTTTGACTCCTCTGTGTGCCTCATGGCAGTGGTATTATCCAGTATTTGTCCTGTGACTGCCTTATTTCACTCAGCATTAGTTTCCCATGATTTATCCATATTGTGGCATGTCAGAATTCCATTCCTTTTTAAGGCTGAATAATATTTTATTATAACAAAAGTATAATATGCTAATTAGACCAGACGTCCTTCTGGGATGAAGCCAGGGCTGCGAGGGAGGGGTCCAGGCAGCCGTGGCTGCGAAGGCCTACTCTTGCGCGAATGTCACGCATCGGGCCTCTAGTATATACATAAATAAGATAATGGAGTGTTACACGCTCATGCAGTTTGCTGAGCCATTCACCTATTGATGGGCACCAATTTCGCAATACAGTTTTGCTTTTATTTACTGAACGGACCGTCCCCCAGCGGCGGGAGTGAGTAGGGGCACATGAAGCAGACTTGTTGCTCCCTGTTCCTGCCGGTGCGCCATGTCTCGCAAGCGCTTCCGCAGCGTGTGTAGGGTGAGTCGGGAGCTGCACACCAGGTTCTCGTGGGGCCCACCGAGCAGGCAGGCCCCGCTCAGCCGGTGCGGGTGGTGAAGGACGCCTTCCGGAACATGTAGCTGACTTGAAAGAACACCTCTGGAAAACAGCGTGCCAAGCCTCAGTATCTACAATAATAAAAGCATAATATGCTAATTAGATGGGGACGTCCTTCTGTCCTTCCGGGCGACCGTCCCGACGAAGCTGGGCTGCGAGGGAAGCCCAGGTCCCGGGTGCCAGAGGGAAGCCGGTGCTGGCAGCCGGGGGAAGGAAGGCCTACTCCTGCATGGTTTTCGTGCATCAGGCCTCTAGTTAAAAATAATGTTTCTAAGTTGAAATAAAAAATATGTGGGCCCCAGAGAGCCTGTGGGTCAGCTTGCTTCCCCGAGCGCCGGAGCCCGTGGGATGTGAGCATGATGCAAGTGGTCCAGAGTGGCCAGTGGCGGCCCAGTGGAGAGGGCAGCGAGGACGTGGGCTCAGACGCTCCAGTTGTAAAGAAAGATGGGATGGATCAGCGCGGGACCAGCTGGGAAAAGGAGGCCATCTCCTGGGCTTTCCATGGTTCCTTTGTGTCTTCAGAGCGTTTTCAGGCAGGTGTTGTTTACATACAGCTCAGAGTGAAAAGCCCTGCTCTGTTCCAGGTAGTGCAGCCACCCAGGCCTGCCTGGGAGGGCCCGGCGCTGCTGCCTGCCCGGCCTGAATGGGCTGAGTGTTCAGAAATAGCTGCGGAGGGTGGAGCGATGTCCTGAAGCATAACTCGGAATTTTCCCCCTGATATATAATTAATTACAAAAGCATACACACTCGTGCCCTGGCTGGTGTGCTCAGTAGTTAGAGCATCGTCCCATGCTCCAAAGGGGCGTAGGTTCGATTCCTGGTCAGGGCACCTGCCCAGGTTTCAGGTTCGATCTCTGCCTGGGGTGGGTATAGGAGGCAACCCACGTTTCTCTCCCTCTCTAGAATCAGGTAAAAACATATCCTCAGGTGAGGATTAAAAACGAGAGTATACATACTCGTAACAAAAAAAAGGGAAAGCCCCTTTCCCTCCAGCTCCCAGGCAGCAACCACCGTTTACAGCTGGTGTGTTGATCCTTCTAGACTCAAAGCCTACACAGACATGGCCCTTTGTAGGGAGGTTCTTTAAAAAGCAGAAATGGAATGATACTATTCTTTCTAAAACATATCGAACATTTTCCATGTTAGTAAGGACAGATGTACCACACTTTCAGTGCTGAAAAATAATGTTTATTAGGTTTTAAAAAATAAGTGTGTGAAGAAAACAAAAATTCCTCTCCATCCCGTGCCCATGTATTCCCAGTTGACTTTTTTTTAAACTAGGAAGTTCAAGCCGTGTTAGAAGGTACAGGCCCTTACCCAGTCTCCGCAAGTAGCTTCTTGTGGTGCCACCAGGAGACGAGATGCGCGCGTCCTCCCCACGCGGGTTTCTGTGTTGGGGGCGCTGCCCCTTTCCCTTAAGTGCCCGGCGTCCTGCCGCGCAGCCCGTGCGGTCGCTGCACCGCCCACTGCACTGCCCGCTGTGGCAACTGCAGAGGCTGTACCGTGGATATCCTTGATTTTACCCGCTTCCTGTTGGACTTCCGGGCTATTTCTAATTTTTGGATGTCACACGACTTTGGTAAAATCCTGCCAAATTTCTCTTCGAAGTTACAATTGGTGTGTAAGCCTGTTGGGAGCGTCTGCGGTGTTGGCTCTTCTAGGTGGATATTGTTTCGGGAAGAATTCTGATAAATTCCTCTTCAAAATGGTGTCAGTTCACGTGCAGTCATATGTGAGAGGGTGTTTCTGACCTGGGCCTTGCTCAGCGAAGAGCCTTTGGGGCCTGTGGGTGGGCATTTGGGTGTCCGTGGTTCCCCTTTGGGGGCATTTGGGTGGGCATTTGGGTGTCCGTGGTTCCCCGATCTTGCTCAGTTGGTGGGGAGCGTTAGGTTCCGATCCGTGTGGACAGGCGACAGGCGCGACAGACTTGAGCGCGGTCTCCCTGCAGCAGCGGCCAGGGCAGGAGTTGCCCGGCAGCTCCTGGGGTGCAGGCCGCCGTGGGAACTGGGCGGGCTGGTGGCGGGAGGCACAGGAAGCCAGTCCGCGTCTGACTTTCGGTGTCAGCTGACAGGATGGCATTTGTCACTGATGCTTTCTTCCAGGCTTTACGCAGAGGCTGGCAGAGAACACAGACCGCCTCCACGGAGTTCCCAGAGCCCCTGGGAGATTCCTGGGGTGCACGTGCCACACCCCCCGGCCCCTTCTTGGTGGAGAGTAGCCCCCAGCTTTGAGGTCCGCTGCCTTGAAGTCCAGGTTCTGCCACTTGCAAGCAGGGTGATTAAGATGATTGATTCTTTCGGAGCCTCGCTCCTCGTTGCATAAGGTGATAATAACACCTTCCTCCTGGAGGTGGGGGTGTGTGTAAGGGGCCTGGCACGGGGCAAGGGCTGGGGCAAACCACGCTATTAATGGCCTGGACTCGGCGCCAGCTGAGGGCCTGGGGGGTTGCCGTAGGCAGGCTGATACACTTGGGGCGGTCTGTTTACTAGATGTTGGTGTTCCTAATTGTGTGCTGAGCTCAGTGCTAAATGCTGAGGATTTTGACCCAAATCAAATAGCCCCTGCTCTCACCTCCAGGAGCTCAGACACCTTAACCCAGGGCCCCCCTGTCTCCAGGGTCAGTTCCACCTGACAAGGGCTTTGATCATCGGCTGCCCCACCCTGCGTCCGCTCTGCTCTTGGGGAGTTGCAGTGAGGCCTGGGGAGGTAGAGGTGAAGGCAGTTTGTGGGTGCGAGGGCTCTGCGTTCTGGCGGCTGCAGCCAGCCAGGCGTGCAGCGTTCGCTTCCGCATCGCACACCTCCGCCGCAGGACCTTGACTGAGTGTTGTTTACCCCTTCGAGCCCGTTTCCTTGTCAGCGCCGTGAGGTTGGAACCCGGCTCAGCTCTGCTCTCGTGTTGGCACAGTTCCAGGGCACACAGGCAGGCCAGCCAGTCAACCAGCCGTCAGCGCAGAAACTGCGTAAGCTGTTGATTCTATGTTGCTCAGTTTAGCAAGACTTTAAACGCAATGCAGCAGTGGCCGTGCGGGCTTGTTACAAAAACCCAGATACTCGGAAGGCGCAGAGCAGGAAGTGGAAGTCCTTCCTGCCTGCCCGTCCGGCCTTTTTTCAGATCGAGTTAGTGCTGTCTGGAAAAGTTTAGTTTCCTGCTAGTGAATGTTTGCACTGTGCATCTGAGTTTTAAACACCTGAAGTGACACTGGAAAACGTATGTTTCTAGGTGCACGTAAAGGACGTTTTACATATGGGTCGCCAGCATCACTTTGGCCCTTTCCTGTCCTCTTCAGGGGGAAAAAGACCACTGTAATTCCGTGCCCACCCTGGAAGTATCACCATCCTATTGGTAGTTCTCAGCCGTGGCAAAGGCAGATTGAACCAGCAAGAGCTGCTCTCTGAGGATCTGGAAGCTAACCATTTGGCGTTGACACGGGAGCCGGGAGCAGGGGCAGGTGGGCTGTGTGCTCTGTGAACTTGGGAGGGTGCAGGGAGGCAGCCAGTCTATGACAGTCTGGGAATGGGGGGGAGAGTGCAGTGGGGAGGGTCGCGGAGTCCTGAGGGTAGGCTGTTAGCATGAGGAAGGGCTTTGTGCCACTGGTTCAGTATAAAAGCAAGTGGACAGAGTTGGTGTGTGTGCAGCGAGGGCGCGCTCCTGGTTCCCCCTCTGCGGTGGCGGTCGGCATGCTTGTGAAGGTGCAGGGGGCACCCCTGGCCCTTATTTCTGGGCTCTTTCTTGTTACGGAAGCCCTGGGCTTCCCGACTGGTGGCCCAGTGCCCTGTGTCTTGGAGAGGAAAGGGCCGCGGGCGTGCTCTCTGGGAGCTGATGTAAACCGGCTCAGCCCTGCTCACCTCTCTGTCTTCAGGCTGCTTGGATTTCTTTCTTTTCATCAAAGACAATGGGGTTGGGCTGAGAAACCATCTCTGTGTAAGCAAACGGCCTGTGCACAGGCCTCCGCTCTGAGAGGGTGTGACCGGGCGAGGAGGAGCCTGTTGCTCGCCCTCTGAGCCGCCATCTCTTCGGGAAGTGGGGGTGACAGCCAGGACCTCGGCGCAGCTGTGACGGCCTCACCGAGCGCCCAGGTGGGACATGCTGGTTACTGAGGCGCCTCCTTTGGGGCTCCCTCGGAAGCCACTGTTGCCTCTTTCTGCCTCAAGGCGGAAGGCAGCGGCTGGAGGGCTGGCGTAGGAAGCCGGCTTTGGCCTCCTTGTTCGGTGGGCTGAGCGGTGTGTCCCTCCGGCATTTGCTGCTCACGGGCTTCCGCCTCCTGGTAACTGACCTGATTAAAGGCCTGGGGTCTCTGGGAGGGCTACTCCCCTCACCTCTTCTCTTGCCTTTCTTCCTGCCTTTCCGTTCTTTGCACACAAACTACAAGTGTGCTTCACAGAAATACTGGCCCAGGTGTGCTGACGTGCACGGACTGGGGTGTTGGTTGTGGCCTCGCTTGTCACGGTCCACAGCGGAGTAATGTCCGTGTCTGCAGGGCGTGGGAGAGTGTGGCACAGCGGCAGGTGGGTACTGTGTAACACCACGAAGAATGAGGCGGATCAGCCTGCGTTTTCTTGGGAAGACGGCCATAGTTACATTCAGAGAAGAAAGCATCCATTTCTAATGCAGTGACAATGTAGTTTGTTGCTTAACAGCAGAGTGTAACACAGCTGCAGCCCAGCGGTACCTCCCCACGTTTATACAATGAAAACTGAAGACCACAGACTACTGATAGGTTTATACAAAATGAGAAAAGGGGCGGAGGGTGCCCACCAAGGTAACGGGTGACTTTTTGAGTTGGGTTGACTTGCTTTTTATCAGTTGAAGTGGTTACAGCGAATGTGTGTTGGTGGATTTGTCAGTTACAAAGATAACTACTATACAAATTAGAGAACAGATGTGCGGTGGGGAGGTTCAGGGCCAGGACTGGGCTCGGTGCAGTATTGGCTCTTTCCTGGCCAGAGCTTCCCCTGCCAGGAGCCATCCTGAGTGCCCGGTCCTGGTCCCGGGCCCAGTGGTTCACATGAATCCGCCGATTTAATCACCTGGCGCTGGCGCTGGGTCAGTGGCCCTCAGAAACCCTCTGTTGGTTTGGTTACAGGAACAGGCCATTACAAATGCCATCTCCAATTTCTGTTCTCGACGAAATCAGATTTTACAGACAGACATAGATTTTGGTGGCATTTGCAAAGTCCTTCTCACTTGCTAATTCACCATTATCTGCAGGTAGAAAAGGAAGGAGAAACTGAAATAGAGCTTTGTGCCATATATTTCTTTCATTTGCCAGTTCCTGGGTACATTTTGTCTTTTGTTTTTGTTAATCCTCACCCAAGGATGTTTTTCCATTGATGTTTAAGAGAGAGTGGAAGGGAGAGGGAGAGACAGAGAAAGAAACATCGATGTGAGAGAGAGACATTGAATAGTTGCCTCCAGGGCTGGAGATTGAGCCCACAACCTGATCTTGGGTCTTTTTTTTTTTTTTTTTAATTGATTTCAGAGAAGAAGGGAGAGATAGATAGAAACATCAATGATGAGAGAGAATCATTGATTGGCTGCCTCCTGGCCTACGGGGTCTACAGGGGATCGAGCCTACAACCCGGGCATGTGCCCTTGACCGGACTTGAACCAGGGACCCATCAGTCCACTGACGCTCCATCCACCGAGCCAAACCGGCCAGGGCTGTGCCTGGTTCTTTATGAAATGTTATATTTGTGAGTTTCACCCCTGTAGTTGTGTGTAAATGTATTTGATCTTGTGAATAGTATTCCCTTATGTGCATACAATATTGATTCCTTCTGGCTGGTGGTAGATTTGTAGCTTGTCTCCATTCTGAGCTGTTCAGTCTTGCACCTGGCCCTGGATACCTGCGTGCACATGGTGGGTTGGGTGTAAGTGCAGGAATGGAATTGCTGGGTCACAGGTCACTGCAGCTGCCAGTTTTCCAGTGGTTGTACCAGGTGCCATGGCCACCAGTAGTGCACGCGACGCGTCCTTGCTCCACATACTCGCGGGCACTTGGCTTTGTAAAGATGGTTTTCCCCAGAAATGATCTCTAGAGGCCTTGTAATTTCAGTCAAACTCCCAGCAGGCTTTTCTGTTGTTGTTTTGTTTGGAAATTGACAAACTGATTCTGAAATTTGTATGAAATGAAAGCGTTGCCAGGAGAAGGGCAAAGCTGCGGGCGCGTCCTACTAGATGTCAAGGTTTTGTAGCAGCGCCGTCACTGATGCAGCACAGCGCTGGCAGAAGGCTAGACGGGCTGAGCGAGTGGAGTGGAGGCCTCGGAACAGACTGCACGTGAGCAGTCACTTAATTTATGACAAAGGCGTCACATGACAAAGGGAAAAGATGGCCTCTTCAAACAAAGTACTGGGGACATTAGATTCTCCATGTGGGGGAAAGTCTGCCTCATGTGCACAAGCACTTTGAGCTTATAGAGTCCAACAGGAAAGATGAAACAAAGCGGCTAGAAGAAAACATCGGAGAATCTCGTTACCTCCTTGGAGAAGACAAAATTCCTTAATAGGACACTGCCAAGCTGGAGAAGACCGATGAAGCCACTCAGAAACTTGTGTCTTCTACGTTTTACGTCTGCTCCAAGAAAGTGCCACAAATGCTGTTTGCTAATTGCGCAACTCTGTTAGATACCCTCTCAGCTCCCCCAGTCCTGGAGCCCCCTCCCAGCCCTCCTGGTACGGCTGCGCTCTGCCTGGACGGCTGCTCTCTGCGTGGACGGCTGCTCTCCTGCCTGGACGGACGGCTGCTCTCCTGCCTGGATGGACGGCTGCTCTCCTGCCTGGATGGGCGGCTGCTCTCCTGCCTGGACGGACGGCTGCTCTCCTGCCTGGACGGACGGCTGCTCTCCTGCCTGGACGGACGGCTGCTCTCCTGCCTGGATGGACGGCTGCTCTCCTGCCTGGATGGGCGGCTGCTCTCCTGCCTGGACGGACGGCTGCTCTCCTGCCTGGACGGCGCTGTCCTGCCTGGACGGCTGCTCTCCTGCCTGGACGGCTGCTCTCTGCCTGGACGGTTGCTCTCCTGCCTGGACGGCTGCTCTCCTGCCTGGACGGCTGCTCTCTGCGTGGACGGCGCTCTCCTGCCTGTGGTGCAGCTGCCGCCCTCTTGGGCTTCCTTGGTTGTCATGCTGGGACTTGTGTTTGCTCCCCCTGCTGGACCTCTCGTTTCCTGGATCCCGTGGGTATCAGTTGGGAGATCTGAGTGTCAAACATCAGCAGCTGTTTAAAGCTGCTTTACACAACAGCTCACTAGAGGCTTCCGGCTCCGTTAAGTGGAGTCCAGAGGTGCGCAGGTTGCAGGTGGGTTGGTGGCTCCAGTGTTCCATGTTGTTGCTAAGGAACCAGGTGTCTTACTTGCCTGGGTGGGTCATTCCGAGCCAGTCACTAGCAGTCGGGCGCTTTTCTCTTAGGCCAGGCATGTTCCCCTCCACCCCAGCTGGGGCGGGTCAGCCCCTTTAGGCCTGAGGGCTGCCTGGGGCAGGACGAGATTCCTTCTCTTGGGAAGGAGAAAGGCAGGCGTGGCCCCTGTGACATTGGCCTCTGTCTTGCTTTGCTCTCTTGTTGTTTGAATCCTTGTATGAATCTGGAAAAGTCTCTTTCTGTTCCCATAGTTGATCTGGCAAGCTGAGTATTGGGTTCTGGACTGAAAATAATTTTCCCGGAAGGGGAATGCTGCTGGGAGCAGCACACTGCTGCTGCCGGGGAGGAGGTGTTGCATCCTGCTGGCTCTTCCCTGGACCTTTTGGCGGGGGCGGGGGTGGGGGTGGGGGAGCTTTCAGAGGCCGTGCATTCTTCAGCCATAATGTAATGACCTTCACGTCGTACCTTGCGTCCTTCTTTTATCTGTTATTCTGAGCACTTGCTCTTAAGGACTTCGACTCGGAATTTTTCTTGTAATTTTTATTTGATCATTTCCTCCCCTCTGTTTTTCCTCCGTGCTTCGGGGACTCCTAGTGCAATTCGAACTCCTGGGTTAGTCCTTTAGTTCTGAGTGGAGGAGAGACTAGCATTCATCTCCTTGTTAATTGTTCTGAGATTTCATTGACTGTATTCTTCCATTTGTTCTATGGATTTAGATAAGTGTGGAGTTACAGGAAAGCTGGAGTTCCTGTATACCCTGCTCCAGTCTCCCCCGTCCTGAAGGTCTTACCTTAGTGTGTGCATATGTCCCAGCTGACTCACCAGCCGCGGTACATGGTTCTGAACTGAAGTCTGCACTTCATTCAGGTCTCCTTCCTTTCACCCGACGCCCTTGTTCCAGCTGCCACCGTTAGCCGCCGTGTCTCGTAGTTGCTCTGGATGGGGAGTTCCCAGATTTTCCTTGTTCCCCATGACCCTGCTTTCAGGAGCACCCCCCGGTGTTCATAGACTGCCCGCAGCTGGCCTCTGCCTGACATTTCGCTTGTGGTCAACCTGAGGTTGCAGGGCTTCGGCTCGCAGTGTCTAATCCTCCCGGAGGCTTTCTGGTTTCGGATTGTCCCGTAAGGAAAAAACCCTGTTTTGGTTGCATGGGTGCAGAATCTTCTCTGGATTTTTTGCGGACATTAATTTATTTGATTTATTTTGTGAACTCTGGTTTCTGGCATTGTCTTCCTCTCGCTTTGTTTACGTGGTCGGTCTTCTAGTTGAGGTCTCAGATGTCTGTGGTCCTGGGCACACACCGCTGATTGGAAACTGGGAGGCCGGCCTTTCTTCTTGAGCCTCAAGCGTCTATGTAAAGGTTTTCAAGAGAAGACCCCTGCCTTTGCCCTGGGCGTGGGGGACAGAGGGGCCTGCAGCTGCCGTGACTGGTTACTCCAGTTTTACTTGGCTTCTTGTTTTAGCTTCTCTCCTCTCCCCATCCACTTTGACGCTGGTGTTCTCCAGCCCGGACTTCTCCTGTTTAATTTATCCAGAAGGAGAGACGGGATGTGGGAGGCCAGCTGGGCAGGTGCAGCCCCTCCCTGGCTCCCACCCTCAGTCCCCACCACCCCGCTTGCAGCTCTGCCCTTAAAGCTCTGTCGTCTGCAGGACCCTCCAGTCCCAAACCTCCTGCCGCTCCTGTCTGTTCTGTATCTGCCCCTGCCCACAGCGGCCCTGTCTTTTGGGTTCTCTTTGTTGTCTATTTTCATTTTTTTTAAAAAATATACTTTTATTGATTTCAGAGAGGAAGGGAGAGGGAGAGAGAGATGGAAACATCAATGAGAGAAAATCGTTGATCAGCTGCCTCCTGCACACCTCCTCCTGGGGATCGAGCCTGCAACCTAGGCTTGTGCCCTTGACCGGAATCGAACCCGGGACCCTTCAGTCCTCAGGCCGATGCTCTATCCACTGAGCCAAACCAGCTAGGACTTACTTTCATTTTAGGGGTTTGGAAGGGTGAGCCATAGATGCCTGTGGTCCTGCCTTGCTTAATCAGGACCCTTTGTATTCTAAATAGTGTTTCTATGAACCGAATGGAATTGAATTCAGGGCCATTTCTGGGATGTGGTACATATTTATGCACACGTGTTTGAGTCACCGTGTTATGTGTTGATTATGCCGCTTGGCCGCTTTTCTCACATGATCAGTCATGCTCGTTTCTTGTGTCAGCTAGAGCTACCATTTGCTGTAGAGGCTGTAGCGTTGCCAGGGAGGGTGGGGACACCTGGTCATTGCTCCCAGCTCCTTATATAGATACTAGAGGCCTGATGCATGAAATTCGTGCAGGAGTAGGCCTGCCTTCCCCGGCTGCCGGCACCGGCTTCCCTCACAGCCCTGGCTTCATCCGGAAGGTCCGGTCTAATTAGCATATTGCGCTTTTATTTTTATAGATAGATGGAGAGTGAACTCCTCCCTTCCGCTCAGCAGCTCTTGAGAAGGGAGGGGCCTGCAGGTGCAGAGTGCGGTCTGGAGGGCAGGCGTGCACCCTCCAGAATCCCTTCTCTGTGCTGCGGGCGTTCCTATCACACTTGTGACCATGGTCTCCATCCTCCCAGGGCCTTCTGCACACATCCTGTCCCCACTGAGTAAAACAGCCAACCAAGGGGCCGAGGCCGCTGGGGCCCGTGGCTGCTGCCGACACCCTGGGGGAGGGCTGGTTGGCTCGGAGGCGGTTTGCGTGTCGGTGGCAGCAGTGCTGTTACTGGGTGGAGGGCAGAACCGCCCTGTCTCTGCGAGGACGTGAGTTTGGGAAGGTGGAGGGAAGACTTTCTCCTGACGTCACGAAAGGCTGCCTACCAGGCTGTCCTGTGGCACCCAGAGCCCAGCTGCTCCAGGTGACATCACCCCTGTGGATGCCCCTGCCTCTGCCCAGCCCGCCTGCCTGCCGTCTCCCCTAAGCGCTCCTGAAAATCACCTTCATGATTTTAAAAACAAGTAGCAAATCCGCTTAGAACTGACGCCCAGTGTTGTATGACCTTCACTGCTGAACTCCTTTGAAACAGGAAGCAAGCACAGCATAGCTGCGAGTACAGGAGGCCGACAGTGAGCCTGCGGCCCCAGGGCCCCGGCACGGGACTGTCCTGGTGCCGGGAGACGGGTGTGCCAGGAGCGGTCACGGTGGCATTCCCTGGGTTTTGTAAAGCTTTGCAGCTTTTCTACATCAAGCACATGTTCCTTTGTTACTGAAACGCTAGGGACACCCAGTGAGCAGGCCCCCACCTCCCTGAGGCCGCCGGGTGTGGAACGCCAGTGGGGTGGCTCCGAGGGCCCTGCTGCTGGCGCTGAGGCGGGGGTGCTGAGGCGGGAGCCCCGGAGCGGGCAGCTTGGTGTTTACAGTGCAGCCACAGGGAGAGCTGATCTCAGGAGGGTGTTCTGAGAATTCAGTGCATGTCTGTCTCCTGGGAATCAATTGAGGGGTCCACCGACGGATCCTCGGCACCCGCGAATAGATCCTTCTGGTTTTGAAGGTCTGCGCTCTGCCTCGGAGCCCTTAAGCTTGATGCGCCAGAGCGGGGCCTGGAACACAGAGGGTGGAAGCGGGCACCAGGGCGGGGAGCCCAGGGTGTGCGGGAACCGGAGGCCTCCCTGCGCGCAGGCGTCTGGCGGGATGAGCTGTTGTAAGGGTGACGGTGGGACGGGCAGCTGAGAGGCGAACAGCGCGGAGCAGGGCAATGGCTGCCATTGGTGGAGAGCCTTCAGGGCGGGCGGGCGGGCACGGGCATGGTCACCGTGTTGCACCTGTCCTCTCCTTTATTCCTGACGACCCCGGGCGGTGGCTAACGGTGTCCGTCTGTGCCTAACCCCCGAGGAAACAGGCCTTCGTCTGTGGGGCAGCGGTTAGATGCAAACTGTGTGTTTTGGAGAGAGGAGGTTGGGGGGGGGGGGGGGCGCGGGCATGAGGCTGGGTGGCGGTTCAGGCCAGTGTGTTGGGCTAGAGCAGCGGTTCTCAACCTGTGGGTCGCGACCCCTTTGGGGGTCGAACGACCCTTTCACAGGGGTCGCCTAAGACCATCGAAAACACATATATAATTACATATTGTTTTTGTGATTCATCACTATGCTTTAATTATGTTCAATTTGTAACAAGGAAAATACATCCTGCATATCAGATGTTTACATGACGATAACAGTAGCAACGTTACAGTTATGAAGTAGCCACGAAAATAATGTTATGGTTGGGGGTCACCACAACATGAGGAGCTGTATTAAAGGGTCGCGGCGTCAGGAAGGTGGAGAACCGCTGGGCTGGAGGGTTTGGACTTGCCGCTGGACAGCGGCAGGAATGACGGCGTGTGAGCAGCGCTCGTGCTGTGGCTTGGCTCTGGCAGGGAGAGCCGACTCTGGCTGAGGCCAGGCTGGGGCTTGCAAACCCGGGGGTGCAGGAGACGGGGGTGAGGAGTGCTGTGGTCCCCGCAGCACAGGCCTTGTTTCTTATTTTGAATTTCGGTTGCTTCCCCAAGGTGCCGGCTCCTCAGGGGGCGTGGCCTCCTGGTGGTGGCTGGCGTCTGCCGTAAGGAGCTGGGTTACCAGGACCCCACTTCCCCTTGTCCCGCATGCCTTGCTTTCAGGCAGCTGATTGTGGGACAGGTTGGGGCTGTCTGTAATCTGCAGGGCACCACATACCTTTCCTAAAGACCGCCCCCCCCCCCCCCCGGGGCTTCTGCAGGTAGAAGGGCTGCCTGTGCAAATCGAGCCTGGGCGCCAGCTCTGCAGATGGCCCGCTCCTGGCTGCCGGGGAGGGGGGAAGGTGGGCGCCGGCTTCTCCAGAGGCAGCCCTGCTTTCCTGACCGGTGCCTGGAGGGAGCCTCTGACGGCTCAAGTGTGGGGTGGGGTGCGAGCGGGGGGTGTGGGGTGTATGCTGCTGCTGTTGCTGAGTGAGGCAGCACCAGTCCCCCTGCAAGACCCAGCTAGGGTTCCCCACCGGCCCTCCCGCCCATCTGGTGCCCAGTGGAACCCTTTCTGTGGCAGTCAGGTCATGGTAATGCATTCCTTCCCACACCCGCTTCTCCCTTCAGACTAGAGGCCAGCCAGCTGCAGCCCCGAATCCGCCGGCCTCCGTCCGCGGGAGGGAGCTGTGTGGGGCACAGCCGTGCCCTGCGTGGATGTGCGCTGCAGCGTGGGCAGGCTCGAGCCGTGGCCGTGGAGGCCCTGTGGCCCGCAGTGCCGCATGTACTCTCTGGCCCTTTCCAGAGGCGCTTGTGGAGCCCACACAGGACTGGTGCTCGGTGTCTCCGCACCCCAGCACCCCAGCACCGGGCGGCTCGGAGGCTGCATGCCTCGTGCTCCGTGGACGTCTGAGCACGTGGAGTGCATGGCGCCTGCCTGATGTGCAGGTTCTCATTTGCCAGACCTTGGCCTGTCGGAGAGGGAGGACTTGGTGGTTGATCCTCCACCCGGACCTCGTGCGAGGGTCCCTTATGTTTCGAGTGAGACATAGCAAGCGCGCTAATGACCACACCTTCCCTGAGTGCCTGGCTGCCCCCGGAGCTGGCGCTGACCCGTTGGGTCGGGCTTCTCGGCGTGCGGTCTGGCAGCAGGAGCTTTCCATTCCTTCTGTGCGCACGCCCGCCTGCCTTTCTCCTGCGCTCAGGCCGGGCTTCTGCTCGCGCCTCGGCCCTGGCACGTGCTGAACTCGGTTTTGGCGGGTGGTGGGCCTGGGCTCTGGAGGGCAGCCTTGGGCTGGAGCACGCAGCGGGCCCTTTGTCAGCATTGGTGTCTGCAGGAACGGGCCAGGTGGTGATGCGTCCGGTGTCCTGAGGGTCCTCGAGACACCAGGAGATGTTTCTGACCAGTGTCCCTGGCACCAGGGAGACTGTGAGGAGCTGGGAGGTGCCTGGTGTGGCGCTGGCTGTGGCAGCACCGGAGAAAGGAAAGGCTGTTACTTGGAGACTTTGCCAGGGGCTGCCTTTAGCCTGGGCAGACTGACCTCAGAACCAGTGCGTCTCTTTCCTGTCTGTGCACTTGCCCTCCCGCAGCTAAGCAGCAGCAGCCGGGAGTCGGGTCCTCTGGGCACAAGGTCTGAGCCTGGTCATGTCCTCCCTGGGCTTAAAGTCCAACACTAGGTAGTCCCGTGACCTTGGACGAGTTACTTCCATATTCTGACTGCATCTTAGTGTCCTTCTCGGTAAAGCAGGCTGGTGACAGTATCTTCTAGAAAGAACTGTTGTGAGGGGTCCTCAGACAGGCCTGGGTGCTCAGCAGGGTGCCTGGCTCTCAGGAATGCTGGAGGCCACTGTCCCCAGCCCTGACTGGGTAGCTGCAGTGGCTCCCCAGGGAATTACAGCCATCCCAAGGCCATCCCCAATTGTCTGTCTGGCTGGGTGGCTGACACTGGCTGGTACCCAAGTGCAGAGTGAAGTTAATCCTGTACCCGGAAATGGCTTTCGATCAGATGGAGTGCAGGGCGATTTTCTCGGGGGGCGGGGGAGCGGGGGCAGCGAGCAGGCAGTCCCGCAACCTGTTTGACAGGTGGGACTGCTGTCTGGGGAGGCGGGAGGCGGGCTTGGTGTGAAGTGCCTTTGCTGGGAATGTTTGGAGTTGTCTTCTTCCAGGGAAGCCTGCCCCTCTCAGAGCAGGTCTTTAGATGACTTGCCAAAACACGCAGACCTGAAATTGTTCTTAAATGTCCTTTTCTTCATTCCCCAAAGCTATCTGCCCTGGACTTTAGGCGCTGTTTCCTCTGCCGAATGGGCACCCATTTCAAAATGCTCTTGGCCCCCATGGCGGCGCGTCGGTAAGGAGGGGTTACAAGGGAGTTGGCTCGCAGGCGGGCCTCCCCCAGGCAGGGCGCTGTGGCTCGCATCTGTTTTACATGTGACACTGAGGATCCCAATTAGATTTTGTTTGGGGGGGAAACCAAAAGTGCATCCTGTTGCCACAATAGAGAGGGAAAGCAGCACGAAGGCGGAGGCTGCCCGCCAGGCTGGGTCTGCCTGCCCGCGAGGACTGGGCCTCTCAGCCAGGTCGCGTCCCACGGACCCGGCGTGAGTCATGCGTGAATGAGCTCGCGGAGAAAGCAGAGAAATGCCTTCTCTCACCTCGACCCGCTCATGAGTCACACCCAGCTGCCCAGCTGTTTGCTGCACTTCTTTCTGCCCTGGGAGGAGGCGAGTGGTGTGTGTGTGTGTGTGTGTGTGTGTGTGTGTGTGTGTGAGTGAGAGAGAGAAAGAGAGACAGACAGGTGAGACAGATAGACATTCAGCGGATCTTCGGAAGCTGTTTAAATCCCTACTGACAGCTAGTGCTCCTGGCCTGATGTGGAAACCAGCGGGGCAGGCGGAGGAGCCAGATGGGTGTGGGGCTGGGCTAGGCCCCAAATATGACACTACATACAACTGGGGGAGACGGAGTGATTGTGTCTGTAGTTGGAATCTGGGTCCAGTGAAATCTGGCCTCGGGAAAGACCCCTCGTGTAGCGCTGCTTACGCTTTGTGGGCCCTGGAGGCCTCCGCTGCGTGTTCCTCCAGGTCCGACTGAACCTTGCCCACCCCTGCTCCCGGGGAAGCTGGGCGGGAAGACCTCCTGTGCAGCCTTGCGTGGAAGGCGAAGATGAAGTGTCAGCTCCTCCCCCACGGGCGCCGTTGCCATAGCAGTGGCGACTCAGTTGCACTGTCTGGCAGCGCCGGTTTGTGTAGGAATGTAGGCTCCAGCCCCAGAAGTGGTACGAGAGCTGCTTTGACAGTGAAGCATTTGCGATTCCGTGGCTGTGCATCACCAGCGTTTGGAACTGGCTGGCACGTCTGGGATCGAGTCTTCGAGGGGGAGACCGAGGTCCAGAGAAGCCAGGAGTGTGCCCAGCTAGTGCAAAGCTCGGTTACAAAGTGGGGGGAGGCTCTCTAAGAACATGGCGCCTGCGGGGTTAGTGCAGACCCCGGGCCAGTGTGTGCCCCGTCTGGTTTTCTGACTCTCTGGTGGGAAGCTTTTCATCTGAACACAGTAGGTGCTCAGCTACTACTTGGCGAATGGTTGCGTTTGCCGAGAGGACAAGGTTCAGGCATCTCACACCCACAGACACAATTCTAACCCCCAGGAGAGTGGCTCGTGTGTGCCAGGTTTTCTTTCTCTTTTTCAGCGATGCCAATGCAGGTGTGGCCGGGCTGCCAGTCTCCTAGCACTTCCTGGAGGTGGGGGTGGGGACCGGTGAGTTCTCAGAGGAGGGTCCTGTCCCCAGGAAGACGACTGAGAGTGTCCAGTCTAACTCTGCCCAGCGCGGAGTCTAAGGGAAATGCGTGAACTGGCAGGAGTTTGGCCTTGGGTTTTAGGAAGCCTCTTTAGCAGTGCCTATAGAATGCATGCTTTCTGTCAAGTTTCAGAATTAAAAGACATTTCATTTTTAGTAAGCAGGCATAATAACATTTAATGTGGACGTTTGATGATCCAGAATGGCTGGTAAACGATTTTGCCTTCTCTTGCCTCTGCCAATGTGGTTTTTCATTTAGTAAGAATTAGTCATGTAAATTTAAATTAATGACGCTCAACCTGCAGTCCTGCCAGGTGTGTGGGTGAGAAGGAGGCACCACTGGTTTTATTTAGAAATGTTTGTAGGCCCGGTGGTCAGGTGAAAGCCATGGCCGGGGACAGCCCAGGTGTAGCTGCAGTTTAGCATTTTTCATCATTGTGCCGGAGTGAAAGATTCCAGAACATGCTTGTAATTAGCCCCATTGGCTGTGGGCGGGTCCCTCATTTCTGTGGGCTGGACGTCGTAAGCCGGGAGTTGTGTGCAGCTTGTCCTCAGCTGTAGATATCCCAGGCCCATTGTAAAAATATGTTGAATAGCCCTAGCCGGTTTGGCTCAGTGGATAGAGCGTCAGCCTGCGGGCCAAAGGGTCCTGGGTTCGGTTCTGGTCAGGGGCAGGTACCTTAGTTGCAGGCTCTTCCCCAGCCCGGGCCCTGGTCGGGGCTTGTGCAGGAGGCAACCAATTGATGTGTTTCTCTACATCTATGTTTCTCTCTATCTTTCCCTCTTCCGTCCTCAGGTGATGATTAACAACAACAACAAATCTCTTGAATAAATGAGCCTGTTTTCTCTTGTTGCTGTAGGACAGTGGTCGGCAAACTGCGACTCGCGAGCCACATGCGGCTCTTTGGCCCCTTGAGTGTGGCCACGAAGTTTCAATCGCACCGTACGTGTGGTATTTTGTGGAAGAGCCACATTCAGGGGGCTGCAGTGTGCCGACCACTGCTGTGGGACGTTACCACAAGTTTAGTGACATAGAACAACACAAATGGGGTCGGAGTGTGAAAGGTCTTGCTGGGGTGGAATCAAGGTGTCCCCAGCACCTCTTCCTCGGAGGCTCCAGGGCGAGTCTGTTTTCTTGCCTTTCCCGGCTTCTGGAGGCCCCCCCTTCTCTGCCCACCGCCCTCTTCCATCTTAAAGAGCGTCACTCCACCGCCACGCCCCTGACCCCCCTCCTGCCTCCCCCTTCCAAGGACCCTTGTGATGACATCGGGCCGCCTGGGTCATTCAGGATAGTCTCCCACCTCAAGACCCTTCATTTGATCACCTGCAGAGTGCCTTTACCGTGTGCGGCGGCAGCGTGCTCACAGGGTCTGAGGACGAAAAGCATCCCTAGCAGCGTCCATGGAGTGACTCCTCCTGGTGACAGAAGGCACATTTCTGTCCCTCCCGCCCCCCCCCCCCCCCCCCGCCCGCACCTTTTGGTGGGTCCTATTTGGACCCTGCTCGAGCTTTTGGCCTCTTCCGGGATGTGGGATCTTTGAAAGTGCTTGTTTTAAGACGTTTTCTTTTATTTATTTTTAATATATTTTTATTGATTTCAGAGAGGAAGGGAGAGGGAGAAAGAAACATCACTGATGAGAGAGAATCATGGATTGGCTGCCTCCTGCACGCCCCACACTGGGGATCGAGCCTGCAGCCCAGGCCTGTGCCTTGACCAGGAATTGAACCGTGACCTCCTGGTTCATAGGTTGATGCTCAACCACTGAGCCACGCCGGCCGGGCTGGAGGGAGTATTCTTTGTTTCCACAGTTAATGGCCTTGAAGCTAAACAGCAGCCAGGATTCCACTGGAATGTGCTTGGGTTTTCTGGAGAAGGAGATGTTTGGTACAGCTGGTTTAGAACTGTGTTTCTAGGAGTAATTGCTTCTGGATCTGAAGTAGTTGTACTATGAATGTCATTTGTACCTTTCGGGGGGAGAGCATCAGAAATATCAAATGGGGGCAAGACAATGATTTCTTGATGCTCAGAAGCCTCAGTCCCTGTCTTATCTAAAGACTCGGTTCTGCGGACTCTCCAGCTTTCTGGGGGCACTTGCTCCTGGCTCCCACGCCTGCCTCGCAGAGGGCCCGCGCTCGTGGCCTGAGCGCGTTTTCTCTCTGGGTGCTGGTTCTTTATTTCGAAAAGTGCACACACCCGACTGTTCCCGGTGACACACTGCCTTTAGTTGCCTCCCTTGGATTTGGTTATGCTTGTCCTCCCGTTGTGGGTCGTGTACCTCTCTCCCTGTTCTGCCCGTCTTACTGTTGATGTCACCTGGAGAGGCTGAGGCACCCAGGACTGTGAGAGCTGGCATTTCTGTTGATGAGCAGTAGCCTTAGGTCATTTCAGAGGGAGCAGGTGAGGGGAAGGGGAGTGTTGGGCGGGATCAGCGAGTCTGCAGAAAGCTCTGGATGGGAGCTGAACTGCCTGCGCAGCAAGGGTGGTTTCTAGGGAGAGTCGACAGCTCTCTTTAGATCTTCGAAGAGATCCATGACTCCTAAAGGATTTACTCACTGGATCAGAGGTTCGGTGGATTGACGCACTCTTTTTTTTTCCATTTCAAAGGCAGATCGGGGCGGTGCCGAGAAAAATTTCCTTACTAGATGACATTTCATCGCAATGTCCGATCGTTTGGGGCAAATAACCAAGGGCAAGGATGGGAAAAGCAAGTATTCGACGCTCAGCCTGTTTGATAAGTATAAAGGAAAATCAGTAGACGCAATCAGATCCTCAGGTAAGAGCCGGGGTCGGGGCCAGGCCTTCCCACTTTCCCTTCAGTGAGAACCTCCTGGTCAAGGACCGTGGCAGCCCAGAGTCCTTCCTGTAGGCAGGGAGGGGTCACCCGGTAGTTCTGGGCAGCAGCCTCCCCCGCTTCTGTGTGAGGTCTGATTTCATACCCTGACTGCTGTGGGGGGCTGCTCCCCCTCTAGCTTATCTTACTGAAACCAGGGGTATTTTTAGCCTGGTGGTTAGAATGGAGCTTAATTTGCATTAGACTTACCCGGTTTAGATTTCATGGTTCCAGGACTCTGGAATGTGGTGGGAAAATTCCTGCCGATGCTATCCCCACCCCAGGAGGGTTTTATGAATGCCCAGGCTTGGCGTGGGCTGGGCCGGGGCTTGGTCCTTTCAGTCCTACTTCAACGAGGCCAGAGCATCTCCTCTTGCAGAGAGTGCCTGCTGTGTGGGCCCGAGGTTTCTGGGCCACCCGCTCCTAGCCTTCTGCCCGCTGTGGAAATGGAAGCTTCCGTGTCTTCCAAGGCCTTGGCGAAGGGCTTGTCAAGTGACTAAAGTGACCACCGGACAGTGCTGCTTGTTTCCCTGGCAGGGCCGCCCCTCGTGTTTGTTCTCTTGCCTTTGTCACCGTCCCTTGGGGTTTGAAAGAGCAGCTGAATGGTCTGGCCCAGCCGTGGGCAAACTACGGCCTGCGGGCCGGATCCGGCCCGCTTGAAATGAATAAAACTAAAAAAGAAAAAGACCGTACCCTTTTATGTAATGATGTTTACTTTGAATTTATATTAGTTCACACAAACACTCCATCCATGCTTTTGTTCTGGCTCCCGGTCCAGTTTAAGAACCCCTTGTGGCCCTCGAGTCAAAAAGTTTGCCCACCCCTGGTCTGGCCTGTCACCTGCCAGTGCGCTACCTGCTTCCTCCCCTGTCTCCCTGCAGTAATTCCTAGACATGGCTTACAGAGTCTCGGGAAAGTTGCCACAGCCCGGCGTATGCCACCGCCTGCAAACCTGCCGAGCTTGAAGTCTGAAAACAAAGGAAACGACCCCAACATCGTTATCGTACCCAAGGACGGGACGGGATGGGCAAACAAGCAGGACCAGCAAGACCCAAAGAGGTGAGAGCAGAGGGCAGGCGGCCCGGGCACCTCCCTGCCCACATTCTCCTCCCTGCCTGCCGTTTTCCTGCCTCTCGGAGCCCGTGCAGCGGCGTTTCTGCGGGCCGCCCGGTCCCCGTGACCAGCCCCCGGCGCCTCATTAGCAAAGGCCCGTCAGCCGCGGGCGCACATGCGGCGACTCGGATCCAGCTCCTGGACGAGCCTCTGGGCAGAGCTGGCGCCTGCACGCTCCGTTCTGGGGTCCCTGTGTGCGTTCTGGGGTCCCTGTGTGCGTTCTGGGGTCCCTGTGTGCGGGCGGCCAGCAGCCGGCTCCCGCAGAGGAGGCAGAAGGGCCCGCAGCCTGGTGACCCGGGCTGGCACGGAGTCGTTAGGGACGTGCGGGCGCGTAGCCGGGCCTTCCCGGCGCCTGAGCCCCAGCTCTCCTGACGGGGCTCCGGCCAGTGGTAGGGGCGTCCAGGGAAGAGGACTGGGGACTTGTGCTGGGAGGACGGAGGGGACAGAAACCTAGCCGAGGGGAGCCTCTGTGGGATGCACGCTCCCCGGTCCTTGCTGGGGCACCTCTTGCTCTGCATCTCACGGTCCGGCTGCTGGGCTCGGGATCCGGGACAGCTGCTGACGGGCGTCCTTCACTCTCCCTGGAAACGGCCGCACCAGCTTTTGTGAAGCTTCTCTGTAGCTGCTCCGGGCAGGGTGGAGAGAGCGAGCAAATAATCAGTCAGATCTTAAAGTAGCAGTAACCACAGTAGCGTCCTAAACGCTATTTAACGTTTTTCTGACAGTTTGCTTGGGCATCATGCTGGCTGATGGTTTAGTGTGAATTTGGACCGGACAGGTGTGCGGGATGCCCAGCCAAGCGGCCCGTTAGCTTTATGGCACCTGGAGAATCATTTGACTTCTGAGCTTCATTGTCCTGTGAAGTAAGAATATACCTGGCTCCGGGGCAGTTACAAGAGAGATGAGAGAACACAAGCCAGGTACTTAGCACAGAGCCTGGCCCGGAGGACGTGCGTGGCAGATGCCAGCCACTGTCGTCATTCTAATCAAATGGTGGACACGACAAACTCTAGAGCAATGGATATGACACCTTTCAACACAGGCCTTGAAATGCCCACACTACGGAAAATTCTAGAGAGAGGACAGAGCGCCGCTCCCTCCCTGTACCTGTTCTCACGCAGCGCTGGCTCAGAGCGTTGCAGCTTCATGAGGCCGTGGTGCTGCATGTCTGCTGGGAGGAGGGGTGAGTGGAGACGGAAGGCAGCAGACCCCGGCCCTGGGTCTCTGCTGCTGCTGGGCCTGCCCTCCTTGGGCGCATGGAGGGGTGGGAGGGGGAGCAAGTGCTCAGCGGGGAGCACTGAGGCAGCACTGCCTGGACGCTCCTGCTTTGGGTAGAAGGTCACGTGAGAGGATCGGCGGCCTTCGTGTTGGAGTGGTCACGGTGGTGATGAGTTACGTGGGTGAAGTGAACCTGGGGACTGGACTTGAGCTTACGGCGGGAGCTCCAGCAGTGGGTGGACTCGGGCGAGTGGATGGCTGACCTCCTCGCGTCTTGCCCGGCAGAAGCTTGAATAGAAGAGTGACTGGAAGGCTGCTGAGTCAGCAGAAATCTCCTCAGGACCCTTTCTCGTTATCTTCTCAAGAGATGACCTGTGGGGCCCTGGCCAGTTTGACTCTGTGGTTAGACTGTTGACCTGCAGACTGAAGGGTCACGGGTTCAATTCCCAGGTCAGGGCCAGTGGAGAGGCAACCAGTCAATGGGTCTCTGACATTGATATTTCTCCCTCTCCCTCTCCCCCCCCCCCCTTCTCCCCCTCCCCCCTCCCCCCCTTCTCTCTCCATTCCACTCTAAGAATCAATGGGAAAATATCCTCCGGTGAGGATTAAAAAAGTAAAGCTTACCTATGGGGTGTACACTGATGCAGCCTTTCTTTGGAGGGCAGTTTGGCAATACCTTTTAAACTTCAAAACATCTTTGATCCAGCAATTCCATTCCTAAGAACTTACACTACTGAGTTATGCAAAGGTGTACAAAGATATTTATACAAAAATGCTCACTGCGGTTGTATCTTTAATAGAAAAAACGGAGATTGCTAAATTATGGTCATCCAATTGTACTGTCATTAAAAGAAAGAGGTAGGTCCCTATGTATTGTCATGAAAAGATGTCAAATTAAGTGAAAAAGTTACAGAATCGTATGTGTGGCATTATTCCACTTGTGTTAAAAATACTCTGTTATGTTGAGAAAAGTCCGCTTCGAGTTTCTCTCCAGAGGATGCGGTCGTGAGAACTTTGTTACATGTATTGATAAGTTTAGCTTTGCTGTGAGCAAATATGTTACACAAGCCAAGAGATGGTCCCCGTTTGTTTTATCTGCCGTTTCAAAGCAGGCAGCCCCCCAGTAGCTGCGAGGCTTGGTCAGGAGGAAGGGACTCAGAGCCCCCTCCCCTCAGTGACTCAGTTTCCCCATTGGCAGGTCCTCCATGGCTTCACTGTTCACATGAGCTCTCAGTGTTTGCAGACAGAGGCCTGTTCTGCCCTGTTGATGCCAGCGAGTAGACGGCAGATGGGGTATTTGCCAGCATAAGCGTCTCCCGGGGAAGTACTCCTTCTATTGGCCAGAGGGGTCTGGCTCCCAGGGAGCCGCTGATGAGCAGCTGTGGCTTTTGGAAATGCCGAGGGACCTTGTCGTGGCCTGTGCCGCATCTAATCCTCCCTGTGTGTCCTGCCTCTGTCTAGTTCCAGTGCGACGGCCTCTCAGCCGCCGGAGTCGCAGCCGCAGCCGGGTTTGCAGAAATCTGTCTCCAATTTACAGAAACCGACTCAGCCAGTCAGTCAGGAGGTAGGTGCTGGAGCCCCCGTCCTGATGTCCAGATGTCGGAGCCACCTAGCGCCTGCCCCCAAGAAGGGTGGCTTTGCTTGACTTGCTTATACCAACGGCAAACTGATGGAGAAGACCCCACACAGGGCTGAATGCAGACCTCGTTTGAGTCTGTTGACTCCTGTGAATGTGAAGTCGCTCAGGCAGATACAGAGGTCAGGGTCCCCAGCTGTGCTCCGAGGAGACCGGTGCCATAAGCAGACAGGAAGCGGGTGGCCATGGGAAGGGGAGTCTGGAAAACAACAACTAGAAGCTCCTTTCCTCTTGGACGTCTTCTCGGTGTCTTTAATGTGCACCCTGACTGAGAGAGGGCATCAGGGACAGCGGGCCCCAAATTGATTTGCCCTCGGAAACCTTTTTAACGAGGTCTCTAGGGACTATCGAGTCTCAGAGCCTCCTTGGGAAATACCCAGCTGCAGTTGTCGCTTATTGTTGATGCATTAAAATGTTTTTCTGAAGAGAAAGGCGTGACCGAGCTGAGCCAGAGCTCACGGTACACTGAGTCCATTGGATGCGGGGTGGGTCCCAGAGACTGGCAGGGCTCATGCTTAGCTGGTGGCTAAAAACCTAGATGACAGTCTTGAGTATTTTAGGTCAAAAGAAACCTAGACAAGACCTCTGGCACTCACCAGACCCTTGAAAACAACTCCAACCACCGAACTTCAGTCTCGTCGTGCTGCCTGGCAGCAGGAGGCCTGAGACGCCATCCCCCATCTGTGGGGAAGTTTATAGCTTTGCCAGAAGGAAACCCCACCCGACAACACCAAACTGTACTTTTGAAATTAAAGAGAAAAATCATATTCGTGTGAGGCTCCACATTCATTGGCCTAAATCCACGGGGTCTGCCGAGTATGTGGAGTTGAAGTCGTGTTTCTCAGAATCTGAAACAGTGAGAGGAGCCAGTTTGTCAGCCCGGCTGCACAGCACACTTGCCTTGGGAGCTGGTTGACAGAAAACATGTGCCTGGACCTCACCCCTGGAGAGACCAGGGAGGGGCCGGGGCATCTGTTGAAAGAAACTGTTGGGGACCGTTTGGGAGCCCGGCCTGGCGTAGCACAGGCCCTGCCCAGTGCTGTCAGCTCCTCTCGGCCGCTGCCTGGCTTTCTCTCATATGCAGAGGAGGTGAGAGGAGACTCCGTTTCTAAAACCTCACCCCGGAGGTTGTACGGTTCTCTTGGGATGAAGTTCACTGGCAATAATAGCAACCCCTCCTTGGCCCTGTGGGTACCTCGTCCAGTTTAGTGCCTTTGGCTGCGTATAGACACCAAATGGGAGGCTGGGGGTTGGCCCTGGTGCCCCTCTGCTCCTGCTGGCTCTGGAGGTGCAGCCCTCCTGCAGGGGCCGTCCACCCCAGCTGCATGGTCCCCTTCTGTGGTCCTTTGGGCAAGACCTGGGGGCATTCCAGCCACCATGGCAAGCATTCAGGGCAACTCCCTATAAGTAAATGGCTTGTTAGATCCAGTCAGCTCTGCACTCAGGGTAAGAGACAGCCACTGCCGTGAGTGTGTATGCGGGCGGGGGTGGGCTGGAGAGGAGGGGTCATGGGAAAGGGTAGCTATTTAATTTGGTACCTAATCCAGTAAGTGGTGAGGGTTTGCTCATCGAGCTCTGTGTGGTAGCTTTGCCTTCATATGGAAGGGGGTCTGGTCAGCTGAATGCTGTCGGAAAAGGCAGAGCTCCTGTGGCTGATCCCACTCGCACGTGGCCGTGGACTTGTGGGCCTCGTGGTGGAACCTGGTGGCGGCCGTGAACACCTTCCCACGTGCTTGGGAAATGGACAGCAGGCCGATGGGGCTGGCTCTTCCAATTCTCTTCCTTTTTCAGAACACAAATACAGTGCCAGGTGGACCAAAGTCATGGGCACAGCTGAATGGAAAGCCAGCAGGACACGAAGGTGGTAAGTGGGAAGAGGTGGGCAGGACGGGTGCGCGCCTTCTCGGGACCATTCCGGTTGGGCCTGGGTTGTCTTGGCCTAAAGCTTTGTGGAGTCTCCCACCTGAGAGTCACTGCTCTGGGGGCCTGGCCTTGGCCCCAGGGAGGAAGCGCTGATTCTGAAGGCGTGTCGGTCAGCATCTGGGGCCCTCGGGGAGCCCTAGTGCGCTCTGCCAGCACTCCCGGGAGCCCACCCGGCCGGCGTGGCCATCGTGCTTGGAGTTGCTGAGGCGGAGAATCCTTGGTGCTGACCTCCCTGGCTCCATAGTCTTTCCGGTTTTCTCGACAGGTTTAAGGGGCTCAAGCCGACTCTTATCCTTCTCTCCCGAGGAATTTCCGACGCTGAAAGCAGCTGGCGGGCAGGACAAGGCTGGCAAAGAAAAGGGCGCCTTAGATCTGTCGTATGGGCCAGGACCAAGCCTCCGCCCTCAGAGTGAGTGAGCTGCACCCGTCGGGCACACGGCGCAGCGTCTCCCGTGCCTTCCTGCCCTCAGACAGGAGCGTGCGGGGCCTCAAAGAGCCGGGCTCCTGAGGCCGGCTCCCTGCCTGGAAAGCGTGGCTGTTGCCCTTTGCCTGACCTCTGCACCCACTGGACTTGAACCCTACGCTGGTCGGGAGGTCACCCCTTCTTTCTTGTTGTTGGGTGCGCCAGGCCTGCCTGCCTTCCTGGCTGTCAGCAGAAAGTTGTGCTGTGCTAGGTGGTCATGGCAAGGATGGGCAGACCAAGGGCCAGCTGCCTTGGTCCCTGATTCAGGAGCGGTTTTCTAGACCAGAGCTTCCCAAACCGCGAATGCCATCAGCGTCACCTGGGGAGTGTGTTACAAGGTGTGACTCCCAGCCTCCCACCCCCGCCAACTCAGAAGTCCTGTTTTTAACACGTGCCCTTGCGTGGCCCGCTCAGCGCTAGCGCCACGGCCCATCTCTGGGGTCTGGTCCAGGAGGGGCAGGTGTGTGGAGTGGAACTTGCTGGTGAGGTTTTTAGGGGCTGTGGGTGGCTTAAAGTGTTACTTAGGAATGCGATTTTCTACCTGCTCTAGCCAGAGGTTCTGAAACGGCTCTTGTTTTTTGGAGGTGTGTTTGGGGGGGGTGGAAATACGCGGGACTTGTGTGTGCTTGTTGTGATTAACCCCAAGAGCGGAGGCCTGTAGAGGAAACGGCCACAGTGCGGCTCTCCTTCAGCGCCCGCCTTCCGGTGGCCTGCGGAGTCGTTTCGTCTGCTCCAGAGACACCCTCCAGTTCCTTCGGCCAGGAACGGGAACTTTCTGGGTCTAGTTAGGACGGGTGGCTTATAGGACCATAAACAGTTAGAACTCGGAGGAGCTTCTGGGGTGGGTTCCATCTCCTCTTCTGAGAAGAGGAAGCAGCAGATGGGCAGAGGGGTGACGCAGACAGGGCTGACCCGAGCCCACATGCGGGGCTTGGAGGCTAGAGCTGAACCCCGTGTTGTGGCTTCGCCCTCGGTCTTACTCTTAGGGTCCCACACGCAGGGAGCTTTCATGTTTCAACTCATCACCCAAGTTAACTGAAAGCAGCAGGCATTTGGCTCCTGCAGCTCCTCCTGGGCCTGTGATTTCAGCAGATCCTGCTGCCTTTGGCAGTTGGAAGCATCATGGAGAAAGATAGCTCGGTCAGCAGGCCCCGGGCCCTGTAGAAGGCCCCCCTCCCCCGGCTGGTGCAGGGCAGGCGGGGCCAAGGCCTGTGGCAGGTCCAGACCCTTCCAGCAAGAGGGTCTGGTCTACACACCCCCACCCCCGGCAAGAGCTGCTCTGCTTCATCGTATGAACGGGGCGATCTCCTTGATTAGAGGGGCCGCCGCTAAACAAAGCAGGAAACATGTCGGAACTCACTCTGGTTTCATGTCAAGTCCAGGGCTGGGGCGTCTGTGGGAGGAGCCGCGGCTGTTTCCGTGGGCTGCCTGGTGCCTCTGCGGCCAGCGCCGTGGCGATGGGCTCCTGTCGGTCGGGGAAGATGCGCACACGCTTGCCTCCTCTCTGGGGACCTCGCTTTGTCTCACAGTCAGGCCCCTCGGCAGGTTCACACGCCTTGGCCAGTGTAGTCTGCCCCCACCTCCCTGACACACTTGACCAGGACCCTAGTCTTACTTTCTGTTTTTTGGGGGGCTTTTTTGGTGAATGAGGGGTCCCTTGACCTTCAGAACCTCATACAATCCCTCCTCCCCCCTTCCTCTTTCCTCTCCCGTTTTGCCCCCTTTCAATTTCCAGATGTGACAAGCTGGAGGGAGGGCGGTGGGCGAAACATAATTTCTGCCACGTCTCTGAGCGCCTCCCCCACTGAGCTGGGCAGCAGGAACTCGAGCGCGGGAGACGGAGCCCCCTCCTCGGCAGGCGCCAGCGATGCTAAGGACCCCTCTCTCCGCCCGGCTCAGCCTGTTCGCAAAGGGGCTTCGCAGTTCCTGGGGAACGCATACCACCCACCTACATACCATGACATGCTTCCTGCCTTTGTAAGTCTTCAGAGGGCGTTTCCCACAGTGAGCCCGTCCGCGTCCAGTAGGACTGCTTCACGGGGGAGTGTGCACCTCCGGTGCCCCCCTGGCTGCACGCCTCGCCCCGTCCCTGCCTTAGAGGTTCCGTTAGTGTCCACTCTCTCTCCTCCCCAGTCCCAGGGCCCCCGGCTTCTTCCCTGCTCATGTGCTCACTCAGCCTTGGCTCTTGGGACGAGGAGAGGCAGGTTCCCCCAGGGCACAGGCCCAGGTGTACTAGCAGCAGGAAGGAAATGGGGGAGACGGTGGCAGGTTACATGGGAAACCCCAAGAGTTCCTGTTTCTTTTTCCCGTTGTTCATTTTCCAAAACAAATTCGAATGCGAGTGGAACGGAGAATTGGGGTCGTTACCAGAAACCTGCTCATTGATGTCACGTTTCAGATGTGTTCGCCACAGTCATCCGAGAACCAGGGTACAGCGGAACGAGCGTCTTTCCCGCCTCCGCCGCTCCGCCTGGAGCCCCGCGTTCCTTTCCGGCAGTTCCAGATGAATGACCAGGACGGGTAAGGCCTGCTGCGGGCGCAGGGGGAGCTCGCCACGGGGTGACCTTGGACACCAGGCGGCTGACGAACGGCAGTGCTTTGTCTTCTAAAGACCATGGTGCCCTGGAAACCAGCTCGCAACCCCGGGTGTGCGGGCGGGAGGTGGGGTTATGCCTTGAGTTCCTGGCACAGTGGAGGTTTTGGCACGTGCCCCTGGGCGTTAGCCGGGCAGCGCGGCTACAGCAGGAGGCGAGCTTCTGGGCGGTGCCTTCGCCCCGGTGTGTGCCGTTCCAAAGGGGGTGCTTCCACATCAAACGCACACACAGACCTTGCAGTTCGGGGCTTAACTTTTTAAAAGCGTTTGGTTTTGCTTCCATATGTGTAGTTGACGTAAGTCCAGTGTCTAACTTTTCTCTCATCAGAAAAGACAGCCGGCTGGGCATGCCCCGCCCGCCCCGCCCGCTCAGGCAGCTGGTGGAGCGGGCGCCACGGCCCACCATCATCAACGCGGAGAACCTCAAGGGCCTGGATGACCTGGACACCGATGCCGACGATGGCTGGGCAGGTGGGTTGTGTGGCTGAGTGCGCTTTCCCCGGGGGTTAGAGGCCGGCGGACGCCCGTCCCTGCCCAGCCAGGGTGAGCACCCGCGCGCGTTTTCCTGGGCGTGGGGACTGAGCACGGGGGCGGGGAGCAGCTTCCGTGCCCAGGGGTCCTGGCTGGCACTCACACAGGGGGGCTTCCGGCCCATCCCTGTCTTCTTTTGGTTTTCGGTCTTGATCTTAGAGCTGTGATAGATTTTGCTGTTAACTTTTTTTAAAGACTTTTTTTATAATGGAAAAGTTAAACCAAGCGAAATTGTGTAATGACCCCCCAGCTCCCCTCACCAGCCTCGGCAGGTACCACCATTCTGCCTTTCTTGTCTCTTTCCTTTCGCCCTCTCTCCACCCCTAGCCTGATTATATGCCTTTACAATCCTTTGTTTGTTTTCACGTAAGTTTTAATTACATTGAAAGACACACAGCTTATTGTACACTTTTGACAAAGGGATACACCTGTGAGCCTTTTCCTCCTCCCCCAGTCCCTTCCTGCCGGCCTGCCTCCCCCGACGGCCCAGGGCCTGCCACTCGTCTGGCGCCTCACCTGGAGCAGTTTTGCCCCTTGTATGATTACAGGCAAATGGAGTCACACAGCTTTTTCTCTGTGTCATGTTTTTGAGATTCATCAATGTTGTTATATATGTCAATTGTTGCTTTTAATTACTGGGGCATATTTTATTGTATCAATATACTTTAATTTACTGATCCACTTAAAAGCCCCATCGTGTATAGTCTTCTATAATAATAAAAGCATAATATGCTAATTAGACCAGACGTCCTTCAGGACGACCTTCCGGACAAAAGCTGGGGCTTCGAGGGAAGCCGGTGCCGGCAGCCGGGGGCAGGAAGGCCTATTCTTGCACGAATTTCGTGCGTCGGGCCTCTAATATTTTCATGTCTCTTGAGTGCACAGCGGGGAGTGGAAGTATTGGGTCAAAGGGTAGGTGTGTGATGAGGTGCACAAGGACCACAGACCTTTGCCACGCGGCTGAGCTATTGCACATTCCCAGCAGCGACCACACCTTCCTGTCGGTCTTTGTGCTTTTAGCCACTCTGGTGGGTGTGTCGTGGCATCTCATGGTGCTTTTCATTTGCGTCTTGCGGTGACTAATGCCAGTGAACACATCTTCATGTGCTGTTTGAGGGTGTATCATTCCTTGCCTTTGTGAGGGGTCTGATACAAGTCCTTTGCAGCTTCACAAATATTTTTCACCATAGTATGCCTTGTCTCTTCTTTTTTTTAATCCTCGCCCGAGGGTATGTTTTTTTCATTGAGAGGAAGGGAGAGTGAGAGTTAGAGAGAGAAACATTGATTTGACCAGTGCCTCCCGTACACGCCCTGACCGGGGATCGAACTCGAAACCTGGGTAATGTGCCCTGACCAGGAATAGAACTCGCAACCCTTCGGTGCACCCTACAACGCTCTAACCCGCTGAGCCCCATCAGTCAGGGCATCTAGTCATCTTCTTAGCACTGTTTTGATGAACAGAAGTTTTTAGTTTTGATGAAGTTTATAAATTTGTGTTTTTTTATGGTTATTACTTTTGTATCCTATCTTTTTTTTAAAAAATATATTTTATTGATTTTTCACAGAGAGGAAGGGAGAGAGATAGAAAGTTAGAAACATCGATCAGCTGCCTCCTGCACATCTCCCACTGGGGATGTGCCCGCAACCCAGGTACATGCCCCCAACCGGAATCGAACCTGGGACCCTTCAGTCCGCAGGCCGACGCTCTATCCACTGAGCCAAACCGGTTTCGGCTATATCCTACCTAAAAAAATCTTTTGTCTCCCTTTGGTGGTAGAGATATTCCTTTATATTTTATAGTTTTAACTCTTACCGTATGTCACGTTGAATGAATTGATCTGTAAGGTGTAAGATAGGAGCTGAAATTTATTTTTACCATAAGGATATCCCGTTGCTCCCCACTATTTGTTGGTGAGGCTTCCCTCCCCTATTGAATGGCTTTGGCACCTTTGCCAAAAATCAATTGACCTTTCAGTGTGGGTCTGTTTCCGGACCTGTTTGTTCCGTTGATCCGTTTGTTCATCCTTATGCCAGTACACACTGCATCATTATAGTTCAAGTCTTAAGTTCAGGTAGTGTTAAGTCTAATGGACAAAATAAACTGACAACATTTTTAAAAATTCAGGTAGTACAAGTTTTCAAGCTTTGTGTTTTGTTTTGTTCTGCTTTTCAGTCCTCACCTGAGAACATGTTTTTATTGACTTTGAGAGAGAAACATCGGCTGGTTGCCTCCCATGCACGCCTTGCCAGGGGTCGAAGCCACAGCCCTTCGGCGCTCGGAACAGTGATCTGAACTGAGCCCTCCGCGAGGACTTGTTTGTGATCTGGTTGGGTCACTATTCTGAGTTCTTTTCAGTCCCGTGTCAATTTAGAATCAGCCTAGCAGTATTTACAAAAAGCCTGCAAACGTTTTGGTCAGGATTTTATTGAATTTACTTCTGGATAAATGATGCCTTAATTTTGAAGCTTCTATGCAGGAACCTGGTGAATCTATCAGGTCTTTCCTTTCCCCAGCAGTGGTTTAGAGTTTTCAGGGTCAAGGTCTTGACTATCTATCATCAAGTTTATTCCTGAGTATTTGATGGTCTGTGATACTAATATAAACGGCATTGTTTCTTTAATGTTGTTTTCAAGTGTTTGATGTTATTCTGCAGAAATACAAGTTGATGTTGTGTATTGACCTTATACCAGACACTTTGCTGAATGCACTCACTAGTTTTAGTTGATTTCTTAGCATTTCTACATAAATCATCATGTTGCCAATAAATAGGGGCAGCTCTTTGTCTTCCTTTTCAGACTTGATGCCTTTTCTCTTGCTTTATTGCGCTGTGGCACTTCCAGCCCAATGCTGTATTCAAGTTCTTTGTTTCTGATCTTAGGGATAAAATGTTTAGGGCAGCGGTTCTCAACCTGTGGGTCGCGACCCCTTTGGCAGTCAAAAGACCCTTTCACAGAGGTCGTCTAAGACCATCGGAAAACACATATTGAATATATAATTACATATTGTTTTTGTGATGAATCACTATGCTTTGATTGTGTTCAATCTGTAACAATGGAAATACATCCTGCATATCAGATATTTACATGACGATTCATAACAGTAGCAACATTACAGTTATGAAGTAGCAACAAAAATAATGTTATGGTTGGGGGTCACCACAACATGAGGAACTGCATTAAAGGGCCGCGGCATCAGGAAGGTTGAGAAGCACTGGTTTAGTGTCTCACCTTTAAATATGATGTTAGCTATAGCTTGTTGGAGATATTCTTGAGCAGATTGAGGTTGTTCTCTTTAGTTTGCTGTTTTGTTTTTTAAATCATGAATGGGCATGTATTGAATTGTGTTAAATGCTTTTTCTGTCCTTGGGGTCATATGATTTTTCTCCGTTATTGTGGTAATCTTGTGGATAGCATTTATTTATTCATTCATTTATTTTCTTTCATAATTGTGATTTTATTGTTTGTTTTGATAAAGTACACAGACATTTCAATTTGTATACAATTGTTTTTTTTTTATAAATATATTTTTATTGATTTCAGAGAGGAAGAGAGAGAGAAAGAGAGAGAGAAATAGAAACATCGATGATGAGAGAGAATCATTGATGGGCTGCCTCCTGCACGCCCCCTACTGGGGGTCGAGCCCGCAACCCAAGCATGTGTCCTGACTGGGAATTGAACCGGGACTTGAGCCACGCCAGCTGGCTGTATAATTCTTAACATACGTACCCAGAATGTGAAGTCACGTAGTTGTGGTTTTTTTTCTAAATAGTTATTCCAGTGACTTTCTAGCTTAAAATTTGGAGGTTAATTTTCTTTAATAGAGTATCAAGTACCAATATCTTTAAATGTTGATACACTGTTACATCAAAGCCCCACTAATTCACAATTAATATCATATATGATGTAATCAAATTTTCAGTCTTTCACAGCACATTTACAAAGTTACTAGGAAAACTAGACTACCACACCAAAGATGTTTCTCTCGTCTATTTCTCTCCCTTTCTCTCTGAACATCAATAAAGGGGGGGAAAAACTTAAGAATCCTAAGATTCTATATACATATATATGTATATACTAGTATATATATACATACTAGAGGCCTTATGCACGAAATTTGTGCAAGAGTAGGACTTCCTTCCCCCGGCTGCCCGCACCAGCTTCCCTCTGGCACCCGGGACCCAGGCTTCCCTTGCAGCCCCGGCTTCTTCCAGAAGGACGTCTGGTCTAATTAGCATATTATGCTTTTATTATTATAGATTGCCCTGATTTAGGAGCTGTTGTCTGGGGCGAGGGTCAGTCTGACCAGGCTGCCTTCCTGTTACCAGAAGCCAGCGCTCCTTCCGTTTAGCTGCCGTTCGTTCGGTGGTGGCAGCCACGTGGCTCGCCTCCCTCCTCGTGGGGTTGGCATGATTCCGGACTGAGGTGGCACTGTTGGCAGCTGAAATTCTCACCTTTCTCATTCTCCCTGGCCCACGCCCTGTTGCAGGCCTCCATGAGGAAGTGGACTATTCTGAGAAGTTGAAGTTCAGTGATGATGAAGAGGAGGAGGACACGGTGAAGGATGGCCGGCCACAGTGGTAAGGCTCTGCCTCTGCTGGGGCACGCTCCAGTGCAACCTTAGCTTAGCGGCCCTGCCGTGTGCTGGTCCTGTGCCAAGTGTGTTTCCTAGTTTCCAGCAACTTCCCAGGGCAGATACTGTTTCATTTTGCAGATGAGAGGGCTAAGCTTTGGGGCACCCGTTCGAGAATTGGGCCAGGATTTGCATCCGAGCGTGGCAGGCTGGGTGCTAGTGATTGTAACCGCTGCCCCAGTACTTCCCTGAGGGCGTGGTGGAGACCACGTGTTCTGTAGTGATTATGGCTGTCATGCCCCAGAAGCCTTCTGTGGCCAAGCGAGTTTGGGAAACCGCCTGGGTTCAGCTTTCTCCTTTCCTCCAGGGTCGCCTGCCGTCTGGGGTGTGCATGCAAAAGCATGCTGGGAACCTTCAGGGAGGTGGGAGAAGCGTACACAGGCTAGACCAGGCTTCCTAAACTTTTTAGACCAATTTAATCTTTTCTCTCATTTTCTGGATCATTTTATTGGACAAATTTTACTCATAATGCCCTTTGGGAAATACTTAATTGTACTCTAGCTCCTCTTGTTTTTATCATAATATCAGTAGTATTGGCTAGTCCTAGAGGCCCGATGCACAAAATCCATGCAGGGGGCTTGGCCCTCACAGCAATGGCGGCTTGCCTTGGCCCTCACAGCCCCGGCTTTGTCCGGAAGATGGTCCAGAAGGTTGTTTGGCTGTCCGGTCTAATTAGCATATTATGCTTTTATTATTAGACATTTGTATTGATTTCAGAGAGGATGGGAGAGGGAGAGAAAGGTAGAAACATCAGTGATGAGAGAGAATCATCGATGAGCTGCCTCCTGCACGCCCCCCACTGGAGATCGAGCCCACAACTTGTGAATTGAACCGTGACCTCCTGGTTCATTAGGTTGACGTTCAACCACTGAGCCATGCTGACCGGGCTTGGCTAGTACCTTTGTCTGTTTATTTTTGCATTTTACATATTTTAAAAAGCCATAGGAATAACGTGTTTTGTAAAATACAAAAACTGTTTAATTAAAAATAAGGCAGAAATCCTTTAATCCTAAATCCATAAATAATCATCAACATTTTTAAGTGTATTTTGTATTGTTGACAATATTACAGATGTCCCCTATTTCCCCCCACTACCTCCCTCCACCCAGTCCCCGCCCCCACCCAGGCTTCATCACACTATTGGCTAGCACTTTGGTACTTGTAAAAGAGCGCCTGCGGTTGCTTTAATTTGCTTTTTCTTTCTTTTTTTTCTCGTACCAGCACATGTGATTTTTTTCCTTCATTTGGCATTTCCTGTTTTCTTTATACACCACCTATTGGACCTATTGTGCTTTTCTCAAAAATGTGATTTTTTAAATATTGTTTAGATATTAATGTTTTAATGTTTCCCTTTGTTTCATTGTCACTGAGTGTGTGTATGGTTCCCTCTGCAAGTCTTTCTCTGTCTTTTTGTCTTTCACTTCTAAGCCCCTGGAGTCAGCGCCCCCTCCTGGAGGAAGCCGGTAACACGCTCTGCCGCTCTGATGGCACACAGTTAACTCAGGCTTCTGTCGTCTATTTTCACGCAGCTCGATGCACATGGGGACTATCTGTGGATCAGTTCTTGGAACACTGAGCGTAGAAGGAAATGTGACCAAGAATTTAAGTCAAAGGCAAAGACATAAAACTTTACAGGTTGATTGAGCAGTAGGACACTGTTCTCTCTTTCAGTAGATATTAATTGAATATTCAACGGAAGGAGTTAGACATGGAGTCAGCTTTGCTACTCCAGAAAGCTGAACCCAGGCACCTCCTCCCTAAATATATTTTTATTGACTTCAAGAGGAAAAGAGAGGGAGAGAGAAATAGAAACAATAGTGATGAGAGAATCATTGATCAGCTGCCTCCTGCACGCCCCACACTGGGGATGGATCCCGTAACCTGGGCATGTGCCCCGACCGGGAATTGAACCGTGATCTCCTGATTCATAGGTTGATGCTCAACCATTGAGCCATGCTGACTGGGCGAAACCTGCTCTTGTTTTGATATTCTCTGAGCTGGCTGGTGATGCACAGCCCCCAGAGACTCCTACAATGAGCCCAGAGTCCCTCTGACATCTTCGCTTCCCATCCATGATGATTCCTGAAACTGCCCTTGACTCATCCCTTCCTGTTCGTTGTGTCGGGGCCATGGGACGGGCCTCCTGTCTTTTCTGGACCATGCAGGGGTCAGCCAGGCGTCCCTTCCTTCCGTGTTGTTCTCTTACCCTCACACTGTGCCCCGTTGTCTTCTAAAGACACGGCCTTCTCTGGTGCATCAGAAGCCTGCTGTGGTCTCTCTGTCTCTCACAGGGAAGTCAGTAGTCGCCAGCAGGGTTGCCCACCTGTGGCCTCCTAACCTCCTTTACCTGCCTCAGCCTCCCCCTCTCACGCACATGTGTGCGCCGACACGTGCACACAGAGTAGCCAGACCTGAGCCTGCTGTTCTCTGGCTCCTGTTGGGTGACTGGCCACTTCTGTCCCGCACAGGAGGCTTTGCCCCAGGCCTGTGTCTAGCTCCACCCCGAGCATGTGCAGGTGCGCAGGCACAGCTCTCCTCCCCCTTCTCTTCCCGCCTCCCGCAGCCTGGGGGACTCGCCAGGCCTGTCCGCCTGTCCCTACTGTGTGCTCTCCTTCCTCCTCTCGCTCCTCACTGAGGCACCTGCAGCGAGCTCTTTGCGGAAGAGCATTGTGAGCACCTTCAGTGCAAAGCACAGGGCGGGTCTGTAGTAAAAGAAGCACCTTCTTCCGGGTTTGGCTCCAAATCTGTTAGCTCCTCCCTGGGCGAGCAGCTGCCCACCTCTCGGAGAGTCTTGTTTCAACTCTTTAAAAGGGGAAGAATGACCCCCCCCCCCCCCCCCATAAAGTAATGGGTGTGGAACAGCCGAGCTTTGTGTGAGAGATTGAATGGTAAATGTTGGTGCTGAATGTTGGTGTTCTGGGATGTCTGTCACCGTAAGGGGGTGGGGAGCGGATCTGCTTCGATGAAGGAGATGGTGTGTAGACAGCTGACTGAGGACCGCTGGCTCGTAAGGCAAGACCGTGGTGGCCGACTGGGACACTAACCGCTTGCGGTTGTCCTAGGAGCAGCTGGGACCCGAGGAGGCAGCGGGGGCTGTCAATGAGCTCCGCGGACAGTGCTGATGCCAAGCGTGCCCACGAGGAAGGAAAGGACTGGGGCGAGACGGTGGGAGTGGCTCGTGTCGTCCGGAAGGTGCCAGAACCTCAGCCCCCTCCGAGGAAGCTTCACAGCTGGGCCTCGGGCCCTGACTACCAGGTACCGTGGGGCCTGTGCCTGTGACTCGCTGGGGGGCTCTCTCTCCTTTCTCTTTCTCTCTCTCTCCCTCTCCCTCCTTTCTCTCCCCCCTCCTTTCTCTCTCTCTCTCTTTCTTCACATTCAGTTGACCAGAAGTCCAAGAAGACCAACAGTCCTCTAGTTGGATGCCCTCTGCATTTGTACTTTGCTGAGTTGAGTGTTTGGGTGTCTGAAAGTCCTAGGAGGGTATCTCTCTCTCCCTTCCTTCCTTCCTTCCTTCCTTCCTTCCTTCCTTCCTTCCTTAATTAAATCTTTATTCAGATTATTACGGTTGTTCCTCTTTTTCCCCCCATAGCTCCCCTCCACCCGGTTCCCACCCCACCCTCTGTCCTTACCCCCCTCCCCACTGTCCTCATCCATAGGTGCACGATTTTTGTTCAGTCTCTTCCCGCATCCCCCACACTCCTTCCCCCCCCCCGAGAATAGTCCACTCCCTTTCTATGCCCCTGATTCTATTATAATCACCAGTTCATTCTGGTCATCAGATTATTTATTCACTTGATTTTTTTTTTTAATATATTTTATTGATTTTTTACAGAGAGGAAGGGAGAGGGATAGAGAGTTAGAAACATCGATGAGAGAGAAACATCGATCAGCTGCCTCCTGCACATCTCCTACTGGGGATGTGCCCGCAACCAAGGTACATGACCTTGACCGGAATCGAACCTGGGACCTTTCAGTCCGCAGGCTGACGCTCTATCCACTGAGCCAAACCGGTGCTGGCTATTCACTTGATTTTTAGATTCACTTGATAGATGTGTATTTGTTGTTCATAATTTGTATCTGTACCTTTCTTTTCTTCTTTCTCTTCCTAAAGGATACCTTTCAGCATTTCATATAATACTGGTTTGGTGATGAACTCTGTTAGCTTTTCCTTATCTGTGAAGCTCTTTATCTGACCTTCAATTCTGAATGATAGCTTTGCTGGATAAAGTAATCTTGGTTGTAGGTTCTTGCTATTCATCACTTTGAATATTTCCTGGCACTCCCTTCTGGCCTGCATAGTTTCTGTTGAGAAATCAGCTGACAGTCATATGGGTACTCCCTTGTAGGTAACTGACTGTTTTTCTCTTGCTGCTTTTAAGATTCTCTCTTTGTCTTTTGCTCTTGGCATTTAAAAAAATTTCTTTTGAAACCGGCACGAACTTACTACCATTCACTCTCTCACACAAAGCTCCAGCTAGGCTCTAAGCTTACAGAAAAGTTGGAAGTACACACAAAGGAAACTTTTTCTGAGCCATAGAGGGGAGTTGCCGGCCTTACATGTGGGCACAGACGCTGTGGTGTGAGCCAGGACTGACGGCACCTGCCAGGGAGGCAGCCACAGCCTCCTGCCCTCGCGCTGCCGGTGGTCCTGTTAGCGTCCTTCATGCACAGGCTCCAGTTCAGTCACCTCCTGCCTCAGTGGTCCTGTCTCTTTCGTCCCCTTCAGTCTGGCACAGCCTTTCCTTAGCTTTCATGACTGTGAGATGCACCTCAAATTGGGTTGGTCTGGTCCTTCCTTGTGATTAGGTCCAAGGTTTCTTTTTTTGGTTGGAATCTCTCAAAAATGACAGACTCTTCTCACTGTAACCTACCAGGTGCAAACTGTGAGTTAGTTTATTTATTTCTTTCACTGAATTATAATCTCTTACTTATTTTTTTAAAAAGACTTTTTAATTGACTTTTAGAGAGAAAGAAAAGGGAGAGGAGGAGAGAGAAGCATCGATGTGAGACGGAAACATTGATTGGCTGCCTCCCGCATGTTCCTCTACTGGGGATAGAGCTCAGCAACCCGGACAACCTGTCGGGACATGGATGACGCTCAGCTAACTGAGCACACGGGTCAGGGTGGGAGCCGGACACTTTCAAGTGTCCTGTTGGAATCCGTGCCTGGGCCATTGGAGCTGCCCGCAGCTTCCCGCCCCGCACACCAGTGAGGACCTCCCCGCGAGCGTTGTCCACGTTGCGTCTTTGGCCTCTGGTTGCTGTCCAGTGAGAGATTTGGGGTGGATGGCACATCCACAGGCGATGTTTTCAGAGATGCTTTTTTGTTTTTATATAAAGAATCACCTTGAAACCGTATATATAAGAGAATCATCTTGAAACCGTATAGCCAACCATGAATTTCAGTGCCTGGTGGCTCTTTATACCCGAGGTTTACATGTTTTCACGGGGGAAGGAGAGCAGTTTTGTGACCGAGAGATGGTGAAAGTGTGCTTTTCAGCTCCGGTCGATGAGCCACGGAGCCCTGATCTCAGCCCCGGCGAGTGCACACGGGCCTGTGTCCCGTTTCTTGGCGTCGGTCACCTTCCAGGGCATCTGCACAATCCCTAGGGCTTCCTGTGCGATCCCGCCTGCAGAGGGGGAGCCGAGGTGCAGAAGGTCGTCACTGGCCCAAACCTCATTCCAGACACAGTGAAGGGGCAGAGCAGGAGAACCCAGGTCCGCCCAGCGCCGGCCCGGCTCCGAGAAGCTCGAGGCTCCTGGAAAGAGGACTGGCCGCAGCGGGAGCTGCCCCGTCTCCTGGCTTCATCAGAGGCTCTCTCTTGGCAGAAGGCCTCCGTGGGCAGCGTGTTCCGGCAGCAGTCGGTCGAGGACAAAGAGGACAAGCCGCCCCCACGGCAGAAGTTCATCCAGTCGGAGATGTCCGAGGCCGTGGAGCGCGCCCGGAGGCGGCGGGAGGAGGAGGAGCGCCGGACCCGGGAGGAGCGGCTGGCTGCCTGCGCCGCCAAACTCAAGCAGCTGGACCAGAAGTGCAAGCAGGCCCAGAAGGCCAGCGAGGCGCAGCGGCCGCTGGAGCGGGACGCGCCCCGGTCTCCGGGCCCCGAGAAGGCGCCGCCGCAGGAGAACGGCCCCGCCGTCTGCAAAGGTAAGCGGGGCTCCTGCCCCACAAACTAGACACCCGGGCGGCTGCGCTCCTCGTTCGGGTCTGCGTCTCCCGGCTCCCTGGTCCCGCCTGTGGCTCACAGCGAGGTTGCTGGGAAGCTCCATCCTGGGTCAGTGCCTGGATGCACCCCGTTTCCACACCAGCACTGGCTCTGCACCCCACCCGTGGGAGCTGGTTCCCGCCCCTGTGAAGTGGGAGTTGAACGGTACGCCCCCCCTCCATGTGGGGGCCACCCGAGATGATGCGTGCCAAGCGCTTGGCACAGCTTCTGGGTGAGAAAGCACGCGGGCACTTGCTGGTAATGGTGCCGTCACGTCGTCACGGTCACGGTTGTCACTACCAGTGCTCAGCCAAAGGTGCGACGCTGAGGATCCCACTAAACGCACAGGGTCCTCCTGGACGCGAAGGAAGCCACCGGCGTGGCACACGCGGTTTTCAGAATGAGCGCTGATAGCCTGCGCTGCGCGGCTGGTCCGATGTGTGGCACAGGCTGTGTCGGAGAGCGTCGCTTGCAGCGGGTTGAAAGAATCTGATCAACTATGTTCTTTGTGATTTTTAAAAATCAATGAAAACCAGCTCTTTTTAGGAGACAAGGGCCTGATTCTCGTCTCAGACCCTGAAAGCCTCTCGGGTGGGGGTCTTCCTGCTGGTCTGATAGCGACCAGTGCCCTCCTGGCCAAGAAGCTCCGGGCCCGACAGCGCCCTCTGTCTGCTTCCCTGAGGTCCTGTGCGGCCGTGCCAGCCTCAGTCTCGCTGAGGTGGCGCCTGGGGCCGAGCACCAGGAGGGGATGGCGCGGGTATGAGCGAGGTGCGTTGGTCCGGTCCCGGCGGGGCCTGAGGGTCCTGTGACTCGGGACGCGCTGTCGCTGCGCTGCACCACCTGCCTCTGGGCTCCTCCGGTGCCTGAGCCGCTGCAGTCCAGTTAAGAAAGTGAGTGTCCATCCTTCTTCAGAAAAAGCTGGAGAAAGTGCAGAGCTGGGTGGGGGCCAGAAAGAAGGGAGTTTCCGAGAATAACGGTGGGCAGTGGTGAGCACCTCCTGCCTGTCAGGTGCTGTGTTATCGCATCTAATTCCACAGGCCCCGGGGGAGGCGCAGCTGCTGTCCTCATTGTGCAGATGGAGGACCAGGCTGCCCACCAGGTCACACAGCTTTTGGACTGTGAGTCCCGCGGGTGGGTGATGGGTGTGGCTGCCATGGAGTGTGTGGCTGCTGTGACTTCCCAGGGTCCTTTTTAATGAAACCTCTCCTCTGGACCCAAATCCCGCTCCACGGCGAATGCTGTGGCCTCGGGCAGTCACCTGACCTCGGGCCCCATTGTCTCCCCCGAAGTGGGGATGGTGTGGGACCACGAGCTCATGCCAGTGCCCGGGTTCGAGGCTGTAACTGGCACGGCGGCAGTGCCAGCGGGAAAAGCATGTGCTGTTTCACATTTGGTTGGCCGAGCTGTTGTGCGGCCACGCCAGCCTTTTCTCTGGTGGTTTGTTCTCTAGGCTCCCCCGAGTTCTCTGCCCAAGAAGCCCCCAGCACGTTCTCAGAAGAGGCCCCCACAGCTCCTGCGTCTGTGGCTCAGAGCGGCAGCAGTGAGGAGGGGCCCGGGGAGGCTGGGTCCCCTGCGCAGGAGTTCAGCAAGTACCAGAAGTCCCTTCCTCCCAGGTTCCAGCGCCAGCAGCAGCAGCAGCAGCAGCAGCAGGTAAACAGGAAGACGTTGAGAAGGTCCTTGTAAACCGGCCTGCCTGCTGGGTGACGGCCCCTCCCCTTCCCCAGGCCCCTTCCATTAAAGCCAACAGCAGAAACCCCCCTCCTGCCAGGTCCCATCCAGGAGGACGGCAAGGGCTGCACCTCAGAGCACAGGGCCTCGGTGGGTCAGCTCTGACCGTCCTCTGAGTGGTTTCTCGGCGGTAGTTCACTGACCTTGTCCAACACGAGCAAGGAAGAGCTGGTGGGCGAGCCTCGGACCTGCTGGGTTAGCTGGGAGGGGGGTTTGTCATTCAGAGCAGGGCACTGGCCACTCCGTACACCGACAGTGCCCCACCCTGGGGCCGTCTCAGGAGTGAGGGCGGCCTGGGAGTTGCGTAGAGCTGCCAGGGGGAGACGTGTGAGCTTTGAGTGAAGGATGCAGGTTTGTCGGTGTTTAACGGAGAGCTGTGAATCCAGTCCTTGTGCGGCTTTCCTGTTGGGTGTGGTCTAGACGGGTCATTGTCGACCAGGAAGCAGGGGTGCTCGCCAGTCAGCGTGCAGTGAGGGTGTCCGACAGCTGTAGGCTGACCTCTGGGTGTCGTCATTGCTGGTGTTTCATGAACCTTCAGAGGACGTGCCTTTGCCTGGACGAGATCGTGTGGGGAACGTGGGGGTCACGCGCAGGCCCTCACGCCTCTTGTCCCGCGGAGCCACTCGCGTGCAGCGTGTCTTACAGGAGTCACAGTGGACAGACTCAGGATGAGCAGTGCATTTTGGTGGGAAACAGATGATTCTTGGGCATGACTTAGCCCAGCAACTAGGCCTGCAGGAAATTATTACCACTAATAACCAAAACGTTTCAAAACGTGTGTGCCCGGGGGAAACAGCCAAGTCTTGAGTCTCTTCCTGGAATCTCGTTTAGTCGCCTTTAAAGCCTTGCCCAGCCCTGGCCGGTGCGGCTCAGTGGGTTGGAGCGTTGGCCTATGCACCAAAAGGCACAGACTCAGGGTTCGGGTTTGATTCCTGGTCGGGGTGTGTACAGGAAGCAGCCAATTGATGTTTCTCTCTCACGTTGATTTTTTTTAAAATTTAAGTTCTTTATTGTTGAAAGTATTACATATGTCTCCTTTTCCCCCCCTTGACCTCTTCTTGCTCGCTCCCGCCCCCAGCACAGGCCCTCACCCCCTACTGTCTTTTCCATCGGTTATGCTCATTTGCGTGCCTACAAGTCCTTTGGCTGATCTCTCACCCCTCCCCTGCCTGCCTTCCCTCTGAGGTTTGACGGTCTATTCGATGCTTCTGTCTCTGTATCTATTTTTGTTCATCACTTTGTGTTGTGCATTATATTCCACAAATGCGCCTCACATTAATGTTTAATCTCCTTCTCTCTGCCTCTCTCTTTAAAAATCAGTTAAAACCCAAAACCAAACCAACCTCCCCCCAGACCCTGCTTTGCTGGGCTCCCAGGAAGCATTCCAGGAGCCCCCAGGCCCGTGCTCTGCACAGGAAGCCACTGTGGGTGCGTCTCGGCGTGGCATGAGGTGGCACTGCGTCACTCACGGCTGGTGGACAGTCACTGCCTGGGGGGGTGAGACGCAGCAGTAGCAGTCACTCTTGGTAATTCTGCGGGGGCAGTGACGGGCAAGCCTTCCTAGGCACAGAGAGGAGTCTGAAGCGCCAGGGCAGCCTGGAGTCGGCTAGCAGACTGTCTGGCCAGGCTCCCCGGGGACCTGGGGTCTAGACTGAGGGGTGGCTGCGGCTGCAGCTGCCGTGGGGCTGGGAGGGCTTGTGTATGGAACGCTGCGTGCTCCTCAGACAGTGCCCTGAGCGCCCGTGGAGCCGGCCAGCGATCCAGCCCAGGCCGCCCGCTGGTGGGTGGCCTCTTGTTTGCAGATGGAAGGGGGTGGCGCCGCTGGGCTCTGCTCCTAGGCGGCTCTGCACCTGAGTCCTGCCAGCTGGCGATTCAGGATGCGGCTGGGAGGCAGCCCCGAGGTCACTGATGTGGAGCAGGGTCTGTAGTGAGCCCTCTCCAGGCCCTTCGTGTTGAATGTGCTACTGATGCTCTATGCTCATCCGCTCGTGCAGATGCCGGGGTCGTGGTGGGGCAGGGATACCACTGTGGGCTCCGTCTCTTAGGATGCAGTGAGCAGCCAGCAGTAGAAAACAATGGCCTATTGTTGGTGCTACAGAGGAAGAATGTCGGTGCTCTGAGAGCAGAGGAGGGGACCTGCTCACTCCCTCAGGCTTCCCCAAGGAATGTGCTTTTAAGCTGAAACCTAAAGAAAGAGTGTGAGGGCCCTAGCCAGCTTGGCTCTAGGCTTGGCTCAGTGCATAGAGCGTCAGACTGCGGACTGAAGGGTCCCAGGTTCGATTCCGGCCAAGGGCACATGCCTGGGTTGCGGGCTCGATCCCCAGTAGGGGGTGTGCAGAAGGCAGCTGGTCAGTGATTCTCTTTCATCATTGATGTTTCTATCTATCTCTCCCTCTCCCTTCCTCTCTGAAATCAATAAAGAAATATATATATATTTTTAAAAAGAGTGTGAGGGAGCCATGTGTGGGGGTGGAGGGGACAGGAGCTTCCCAGAGGGCCCATGTGTCAGAAGGCCTCACCTGCAGGCAGGCAGGAGCAGGGAGCAGGGTGCGAGGTGCAGCTGGGAGTCGGGGGCAGGATCCAGAGGACCCTGTAGCTGACGTGCCACCCTGTGGAGAACCATCGAAGCTCTTTTGAAGCGTGGGGTTGACATGAGCAGAGGTGTGTGATCACTCCAGTGGAGTGTGGAGAATGGGCTGGAGAGGGCAGTGGTGAGGAGGGAGAGCCGGGGACCATGCTCAGCGGGTTGTGGGCAAGGAGAATCCTGGGAGGGGTGTGCTGGTCAGTCGTCAGCTCCAGGAGACCCAGGAAAGGCTTCTGTCCGAGTGAAAACCTCGGCTGCCTGGTGTGAGAGGAGCACGTGGGCTCCCGTTTTGATGACGGCACAACTGTCCATCGGTTTTGGGAGCGGACCGCAGCCTGAAAGCCATAATACACTGCGTCTCCCCCGGGAGCCGCTGCTCATCCCTCCCTCTCGGTCTGTCCCCCTGCTGGAAGGTGAGTGTGTGCAGGGGTGCCGTCTGCCGCAGCACCTGTCTAACGGCCTCTCTCCCTGCTCAGGAGCAGCTGTACAAGATGCAGCACTGGCCGCAGGTGTACCCGCCGCCCTCGCACCCGCAGCGCACCTTCTACGCGCACCACCCTCAGATGCTGGGCTTCGACCCCAGGTGGATGATGATGCCTTCCTACATGGACCCTCGGATCCCGCCCACTCGCACCCCAGTGGATTTCTACCCCTCGGCTCTGCACCCCTCGGGTAAGCTGCGTGGGCTGGTGGGCCCCGCACGGGGTGAAGGATGTTGCCTCGGGAGTTAGGGCCACGGGATTCCACTCCGGCCTCCTCTGCAAGTCACAGGACAGTCTGGACTTCAGCGTTCTTGTCGGCAAAATGAGGGCAATAATAGCATCTGTCACGGGGAACTGTCGGGCAGAGACCTGAGAGCCCGCGTCGCCAATGGCTTTAACTTCTGTGTCTCTTCCATGTTGTCTTGTCCCTTCTTGTCATTCTTACTGTTCTTCGCTCCTTCTCTGTTTCCCTTGATTAGTCTTCCCCAGGGTTTGTTTAAAGCCATTTTTGAAAAGCAGCTTTTGGATTTCTTAATTTTTCAATTTTATTTTTACTTCATTAATCCCCCCCCCCCCCCCCCATTATTTCCTTTAAAATTATCCTGTTCTTTCTCTAACTAATTGTGTTGGATGCTTAGCTCATGTAATTTCGGCTTTTCTGACAAGTATTTCAGTATCACCTGAGCTATGAACGCCTATGAATTTCACGAGAAGGCACGTTTGCTCTCACACAGTTCTAAAAGTTAGTCTGATTTTGATTTACCTTTTTTGAGTATGATTTTTTTAATGATGTAAATTTTCCAAATATATAGAGTTAGAGTGTCCTTATGGTGTGATTTTCTGAAGTGCCTGCGTTATGGTGAATACGGGCTGCGGGGCAGAGGCCGGCGCTCAGCCGTGCGCGCGATGCCGGGCGGTGAGTGCCGTTTCTGGCCTTGGCAGCACCCGCCTCGCTGCTGAGGAGCAAACGCGCAGACGGCAGATCCGGTGCAGCTATTCTTAGAGCAGGCGGCGGTCGGATTTCACTCCAGGGCCGAGGCTGCCCACCTGGCCCCGAGCTAGACTGCTTGATGTTTGTTGAGATGTTCTCTGTAGCCTGTAACATGGTTCCTGGTTTCTGTAAACATTCTGTTTGCTTGAGAAGAATAGACGTTCTCTAAGTGGCTGTGAGCAGCTTGCTGGTTGTCTGTGGGAACAGCTGAGTCATCGAAGTTGTTCGTTCCCTTACTCAGCCGCTCAGAGGTGTGTTCCGGTCCCGCGATGACCGCGAGCCTGTCCAGTCCTGGGCGCCTGGCGGTGTCTGCTTCCTCTCCCCGGAGGTGCACCCTTGTTACCACTGATTGCGCTTCCTACCTTTAGTGTCTACTTTGTCTGATAGTGACAGCATTCCAGTTTTCTTTCTTTTTTAAAAAAATACACTTTTATTGATTTCACAGAAGAAGGGAGAGGGAGAGAGGCAGAGAATTATCAGTGATGAGAATCACCAATCGGCTGCCTCCTGCAACCTGGCCACGTGCCCTGGCCGCGAGTCAAACTTCGACCTCCTGGTTCATAGGTCAACTTCCAACCACTGACCCACACTGCCCGGACCAGTTCTCTTCTGATTAGGGACCATTTGGCACCCTCTTTCCACTTTGTGCGGCAGCCTCTCCCAGCCCCTTGGGGACTGTACCTTGTACAACGTGTGTGGTTTCACCCACTCCAACAGTCTGTCCTTTAGAATTAGTGGGATTATTACGTTCGAATTTTCTACTCTCCTATTGTATGCTTTCTGTTCGTCCCTCTTTGCTATGCTTTTCTTTTCTTTTCTTTTTGGATCAAGTTTTCCTATTCTTTTTGTTTTCCTTCTACAGTCTGTGTTTCTACTATCTTAGTAGTTACATTAAATTCCAGCATGTGCCCTCGACTTAGCAAAGGCTGATCAATACCTTCACCCCAACCTGACTCTGAGTACCTCCTCGTCACTTCCCTGTTACTGCTGCCTGGACCTTTGGTTTTCCCTTATGTTTACGCCCACCAGGTGGTTTTTGTTGTGCTATCCAGTCTGCGCATTCCGCTCTGCTGGTGTGTTTACAAGGTGCTTTGCTGCTTTTCCCTCCGGCATCTTTTTCCTTTCCTCTGGGCTTGGTTCACTTCTTCGTGAATGTGTCCTGCCGAGCCCTTCAGAAAAGGTTTGGGGCAGGTTTCCTTTGCCTGGAAGTCTTCCTGCCACACGCTCTTGAATGGTGTACAGCTGGGTATAGAGTTCTAGGCTGGCAGCTACTGTCAGTCTGTGAAGAGGGCATTGCCTTTGCCTTCTTCCGGCTCCTGCTGCTGCGGAAAGTGTGTTGTTTCTCTCTGTGTCTGCACCTGCCCCTTCGTTCATGGGGCTTGAATCAAAGGATGGATGTCTTTCGTCACTTTTGGAACCTTCTCTTCTAGCTGTCGGTTCAGATATTAACTTCTCATTCTTTGTATCCTTTCTTCCTAGGACTTCCACTTGGAGTTTTTTGTACTTTCTCATTCTGTCTTTCAAGTCTCGTAAATATGGAAGAGGTTATCTCAGGCGCCTTCTTGGAAAATGCCTCAGAACTTTTTCCAGTTCAGTCTTCTCTCCAGCTGTGTCTAATCTGCCTTTTTTTTTTTTTTTTTTTTTTACTGTCCAGTGAGTTTTTAATTTCAGTGACTAAATCACTAGAATTTTTTCTCAAATCTGTTATTTTTTGTCATATTTTTAATTCCTTTTATGCTTTTTAATCATTTAAAACAGTTTCCTAGTGTTTAACAGATTATTCTATTACCTGAAGTCCGTGAGGAGGTGTATAACCTGTGGGTTGCTTTCCACGCGTGTTCTGGTGATTTGGGATTGCACGTTCGTTTGTCACAGAGCCGACTTATTGTGGGGACCAGTATGGCTCGGGCTGAGAGGCCATCCCTCTTGGGTGGTCCCCTACCCTGGCCCAGGCCAAGACGCAAACATAGTCGTTTCCCTGGACAAAAGCGTGTGTGTTTCTTACCTGCCTCTGACACCCTGCTGGCAGGTCACGAGTGTGCTGTGTCCCACCTACGTGAACGTAAGTCAGGTTACGGCCTGCAGGCAAGGGAGAGCGCCAGCAGCGCGGCGGACGGTTTCCCTGTCCTGCTTGTTTAGGCTCAGGTGCAAACCGCTTCGCCGCGCAGCACTTGTTTCGGCCTCAGCTTTCCTCTTCGGGTCTTTTCCTCAGCTTGTCAACCAGTATTCAGGAGATGTGATGAGCAGTACCTCTCTTCTTTCCATCCCTCTCTTATTATGACTAAAGTTTTAAAAAAGATGCACCACAGCAGAGAAGAACGTTTGGGTGAATTGTGTGCAGACACTTCCTCTGATTGGCCGAGTGACTCTGGAAGTAGCTGGAAGACAGTCCTTTGTCGGAGGACAGTGATGAGTCTGACATTAGACCGACTCGAAGGCACAAGAGACACGTGATAGTGTCCGACAGTGAAAGAAATTCCGAAGAAGATTGGGCAGAAAAAAGTATTTAACAGCCTTGGAGGATTATACAAATATTTCCGGCACAATTGAAGACCCACAAAGTATAAGGGAAGCAACCAGTTTATTTATTTTTTAATATATTTTTATTAGGTTGCGTTGGTGGTATAGTGGTGAGCATAGCTGCCTTCCAAAATATATTTTTATTGATTTCAGAGAGGAAAGGAGAGGGAGAGGCAGAAACATCAATGACGAGAGAGAATCATTGATCAGCTGCCTCCTGCACTCCCCCTACTGGGGATCGAGCCCGCAATCCAGGTATGTGCCCTGACCGGGAATCCAACCATGACCTCCAGGTTCATAGGTCGACACTCAACCACTGAGCCACGCTGGCCAGCCACCAATTTTTTTGATAAGGATTTTTTCTATCTCCTTACCTCTAAACCAATTCATGCTATTACCAAATGCAAAAATACCACAAACCTCTGCTAAAACTTCACCATGGATGGATGTCACTTATATGGATATAAAGGAGATTCTTGGTTTAATTTTGTTGCTGGAACTAATGAAGAAGCCAGAATGCAAAGATTACTGGTCAACTGATCCTTTACTTGTTCACCCATATTTCTAAAAACTATGACTAGGAAGAGGTTCAACTTTTTTTTGTTGTTGTTGTTGCAACTTCCCGATAGACACGGGTGAAAGCAAAAAGTTCCAACAGACTGTGTTACCCGTCTGACAGATTTTCCCGGTTCTTGGCATCATATTTACCAAGATAATTGCTACACAGTGTGCCTACAGCTGAGCTATGGAAGGTAAACGCTGTTCTGAGGAGCAGGAAGGGAGAGCCGTGTGCTGGAACTACAGAAGAGCAGCCGGTCTCGGTGGAGGACACGGCTCGTGGTGGCCTTGGCTTTGCGCAGCGTCCCAGCTGCGGCTCCACGGCGCGCAGAGCCCATCCCTGCGCGTGAGCTGCTGACGACCAGGCCCGAGGTTAGGTCGCGGGGGAGCCCCGCTCAGTCCCAGCCCCTGGGCTCGCGATCCCCGGACACCCGGCTCTGCGAGCACCGTGTCCGCTGGACTGTCCAGCATCTCCGTGGTGGAAAGTGCTTGTGGCAGGAGGGTTTGTCGGGAATAAGGCTCTGCCATGTTGCCACGAGTCGGCCGACGCAGTGCCAAGCGGGTCAGCCTGCCTCAGCCACTGCTTGGTAAATGCTGTGCAATGCGGGTTCCAGAGAGCCTACCGCTCCCTGACTCTGAGGGTCCACAGCCAGAGGGAGCTGGCAGCACTGGCCTGAGGTAGAGGCACAGTCCCGGCCTGGCTCAGCGTAAAGGATGAGCACAGCAAAATGCTTGGCTATTAATAGACTTTGTGAGGAAAATATTCGGAAAATCAGATCTTTTTTCTCCACAGACTGAGGCCCAATGAGACCTTTATATCATATGCACCAGCCGGACTCCCTCATTGGGTAGCTGGGGACAGCAGCATAGAGGGCACAGCGTCCCAGAGCGTTTGTATCTGGCAGGGCCCCCACTGCTCAGGCCACCTAACAGTGCATCGTTACTTACGCAGCGTGCTGCCCTCCTGCAGGAGTGTGGCTGTCCCTCCTGTAGGAGTGTGGCTGTCCCTCCTGTGGGAGTGTGGCTGTCCCTCCTGTGGGAGTGTGGCTGCCCCTCCTGCGGGAGTGTGATGGCCCCTCCTGCAGGAGTGTGGCTGTCCCTCCTGCAGGAGTGTGGCTGTCCCTCCTGCAGGAGTGTGGCTGTCCCTCCTGCGCGAGTGTGGCTGTCCCTCCTCCCACCTGTGGGAGTGTGGCTGTCCCTCCTGTAGGAGTGTGGCTGTCCCTCCTGCAGGAGTGTGGCTGTCCCTCCTGCGCGAGTGTGGCTGTCCCTCCTGCGGGAGTGTGATGGCCCCTCCTGCAGGAGTGTGGCTGTCCCTCCTGTAGGAGTGTGGCTGTCCTACCTGTGGGAGTGTGGCTGTCCCTCCTGTAGGAGTGTGGCTGTCCCTCCTGTGGGAGTGTGACGGCCCCTCCTGTAGGAGTGTGGAGTTGCTGTCAGCCTCGGGGTGAGCAATAGAAGGAATGAAACCTGTTCCAGCTCCTTGCCCAGGTTCTGAAGCAGGTAGTGCCAGCCCGTCCGTGGAGGCTCTCGGTGGGCAGCTCACCGTCCCTGTGTCCGGCCCCTCTGCGCACGGAGATTCTCGTTGCTGACCGGCCCTTGCTGGCCTCCTGCCAACATTGATGAACTCTGGTTTGATATTTCCGGTTTCCATTGCCAGTTTTATACGCCCTTCGTCGAGGGGTCCTTGATCTGGAAACTGAGGCTGGACGTCCCAGGTCTGGTCTCTCACTAGCCGCTCAGATGGTGTGCTGTGGCTTCAGAGCCGGTGAAGTCCCCAGAGATGGGCCTGGGAGTGCCGCGCCCTGTGACGGTCAGGTCACTGCTGTCTTCTTTGAGCCTTTGGTTGACCTTGAGGTTGGAGCACAGTTTTCGAACGGATGACCTAGATCAGTTCTTTCCCTCTTCAGGACTGATGAAGCCCATGGTGCCCCCAGACTCCGTCAGTGGGACTAGCTGTCGCTCTGAGGATCAGAGCCGTGTCCCCCAACTGCAGGAAAGAAAAGTGACCGCCGTCGACCCAGCCCCTGTGTGGAGCCCTGAGGGCTACATGGCATTGCAGAGCAAGAGCTACTCGCTGCCTCCCCCAAAACCCAGCGACACTTTGGCCATGGACATGCACGTCAGGTGAGACACATGTGGTCCTGCCAGCCTGCACCCACAGGAGACTCCCAGGAGACCCTGCCTAGGGGAAGGGAGCAGGAAGGACCTGCCAGTGCCTCTGGGAAGGAGAGCGTGGGGGGTGGCTTGGATGCTGGTGTGTGTCGCTTGTCTGATAGTGAGACTGAAGGCCCAGGAGAAATTGGTTCAAGGCTTGTCTCTGGGGCAGGGCGGGGGTGGGGACTCTGGGCTCAGCAGGCCGGTTGAGCTGTGGGGACTCCTTCCTGTGAAAGCAAAGCAAGCTGGCCCCGCCGGCAGTGCCAGCCTCTGCGCGGACCCCAGGTTCCAGCTGATCGAAGCAGAGGATCCCACCACTCCGTCTCCAGGTGGCACGCCGCGTCCACCCTCAGCCACCGCCTTCTTCACTCTGGACTCCAGGGCCACCCACCAGTCCGTGGCCCAGCCACTCTGAGACCTGTTTAAAGATAGAGGAAATGTTGGTGCTTATGTTTTTCTTTTTTTTTCTTTTTTCGTTTTTGTTTTTTACATTTTTTTCTTTTGAAAACTAAGCTCTGTGTTCAGCATGGAAAGCAGGAACCAGGCTCCAATCACATTGACTGGTTTTTCTGGTTCCTTTTCAGGAATGAAAACGCTTACTCTGCCTCACCCGGAAGGTCAGGGGGCGTAGGTGCCCCGCGCGCTCCCCTTGAGGAGAGAGTGGAGGAGTACTTGAGTGCTTTTGACAAGAAGGCCCAAGCAGACTTTGACAGCTGTGTCTCTTCCCAAAGAAGAGGCCAGGAGCTTTTGTTTCCACCCCAAGACAGTGTGCAGGACGCAGGCGCTCCTCGGGGCCACACCCCAAACCTCCGGTGTTCCCCACGGGAGCCCGATTTTGCCCTGGCTGAGAACAAGCCAGACTATAGCAACTGGGACGTTAGCCCCCAGCCCAAGGCCGACACAGCCAACGGTGTGGACAAGGAGGCGCCCCGGGAGGAGCCGCCCTTCAGTGCCTCCTCCTGGGAGAAGGAAGGGAGCCCCCACAAACAGCCGTCCCTGGAGCCCGAGTGGACCCCCGAGCCCCGGGGCCCCGGCAGCCAGCAGCAGGAGCAGACCAGCAGGACCCGGCGGTCGGGGCCCATCAAGAAGCCGGTGCTGAAGGCGCTCAAGGTGGAAGACAAGGAGAAGGAGCTGGAGAAGAGCAGGCCGGAGCCCGGGGAGGAGAGCGCCTGCCCGCCCCCGGAGGAGGCGCCGCGTCACCAGGACGAGGACGAGGACCAGGAGAACGACCCCACGCTGGCCAACGCTGCCCCGTCCGCCTCGGAGGCCCCGGGCGCGGCCCGAGATGGCGCGGGCCGCTCTGCCAGCAAGCCTGAGGAGGACGAGCAGCCCGACAGAGCCTGGGAGCCCAGGCCGTCCCGGGAGCCCAGCGACACGCCCCTGACCAAGAGGAGCAACTGGATCTTCATCGACGAGGAGCAAGCCTTTGGGGGCCGAGGGCAGGCCCGGAGCCGCGGCCGCGGGTTCCGAGAATTCACTTTCCGTGGCCGGCCTGCGGGCGGCGGCCCCGGCATCGGGGGCGGGGGGGTCCTCGGGGCGCGGGGCATCTACACCCACAGCCAGAGGGGCGGCCGCGGCCGGGGCCTGCGCGAGTTCGGGCCGCCCGAGGACTTCCCCCGCGCCAAGCCCCGGCGCCGCATCGCCAGCGAGACCCACAGCGAGGGCTCCGAGTACGAGGAGCTGCCCAAGCGGCGGCGGCAGAGAGGCTCGGACGGCGGCCACGAAGGCTCGCTCCTGGACAGGGAGGAGGCCGCCTCCAGGAGAGGCGACTTCAGGGACTCGTGGCGGTCCCACAGGATGTACCCCGACGACCACAGCGGCCTGGAGGCCAAGAGCCGAGGCCCGCGGGCCTTCGGGCGCGCCCTCCCTCCCCGGCTGAGCCACTGCGGCTACGGGCGGAGGACCTTCGTGTCCAGGGAGGCCGCCCACTGGCAGAGCCGCAGTGCCGGCGCCTGCTGGCCGGACCACGGCTCCCCCGACACCGGCCCGCGGCGGCCCCCCGACAGAGACTGCGTCCCAGAGGCCTCCCGGCACCCCGAGGCCCTGGGCGCCAGGGGCTGCGAGGACGGCCGCCTGGAGGACAAGAGGCCCTTCTTCCCGGACGACCACGCGGCCGACGCCGAGAGCGGGGAGAACCGGCCCTTCCGGAGGAGGCGCCCCCCGCGCCAGGACAAGCCCCCGCGCTTCCGGCGCCTCCGGCAGGAGCGCGAGTCCCTGGGGGTGTGGGGGCCGGAGGAGGAGCCCCACCTGCTGGCGGGCCAGTGGCCAGCCAGGTCCCAGCTCTGCCCCGGGGACAGGAGCGGCGCCGTGGGCCGCAGGTCCCCCGAGCTCTCCTGCCAGAACTCCTCGGACCACGCCAACGAGGAGTGGGAGACGGCCTCCGAGAGCAGCGACTTCAGCGAGCGGCGCGAGCGGCGGGCCGGCTCCGGGCCCGAGCCCGGCTCCCACGCGGACGGCAGCCTGCCCGGGGCCAGCCTGGGGGAGAAGAAGGAGTTGGCCAAGCGGAGCTTCTCCAGCCAGAGGCCCCTGGTGGACCGGCAGAGCCGGAAGCTGGAGCTGGGAGGGTTTGGGGAGAAGGCTGTTAGGCCAGGCGGTGGTGACACCTCTCCCCATTATGAGAGCCAGCAGAGTGGGACGCCTTTGAAAGCCAAAAGGTAAAACAAAACAAAATCCGGGTCCTTTTGTTGCTTGTTCTGTGATCGAGCCGGTGTTGCGAGCGGCGCTCCATGCATGCCTGTCCCGCCGTGTGTCGGGCCGCCCCGCACCCGAGGGGCTGCCGCAGGCCTTGTGTGTGAGCGTCTCCCTCACTCGCCCCTGCACCGTGTGTCTGCTTCCTGTGGCGTTTTGTTGTTGTGGCTTGAAAACTAAAACCAAAACCAGAGTCCCCTCCCCGGTGGTCCTCTTATGTGGCACCTGTCCCAGGAGTTCAGCCTCCTTATGTGGCCTTGGGATTCCCCTGCGGGGCCACCGCAGCCAGGGGCCTCCCCGAGGCGGCTCCTCCCCGAACGGCTCTGCTCCCAACAGCGAGCAGGTCTGGCACCTTTGGGCACTGCCACTGTGTGTGATAAGACAGGCAGTAGCGCAGGGAATGGGCAGCCTGAGCCTGTGAGCGGCTGGCCCGGGATTGGAGGCTGTGATATGGATGCCCCAGCTCAGTGCCCGCGGGCTGCCCGGGCTCAGGAGAGGGACCTGAGCATGCGGAGATGCTCCCACCTGCCCCTGCTCAGGTTCGGGCAGAGCCTGGGGTGACTTCCCCGAAAGGGAGCCACAGGGCATGTGGATTCTTGGGTGTCCGTGAGTCTAGCTTCCCAGGACTCAGATGCTGAGGCCTGGCTTTGCCTCTGACTTCTGCCCCAAGGCCTGGTGGTGGCCGAGGCTGGGGCGTCTGCTGGTCAGTGTTGTGACAGGAGGACGCCCTGCAGCTCTGTCCTTTGTGGAGTCCTGTCGAGCTTGACTCACAGTGGGAAGGCAAAGTACTGAGCCCTGGCAGGGGCGGTGCGGCTGGAGGGGGCCTCCCCGTGGCCTGCCCGGACGCACTGCTGCCGGGAGTGGCTTCCATGGTGCGTGCTGTGTGCTTAGGTGGTTTTCTCGTTCCTTCCCCAGCCGCGGTCGCTTCTGAGCTAACGAGGTCCCCTTCCCTTCCAGGACCCCGGACGAGGCCTTGCCAGGAGGCCACAGCAGTCACTACACCCTGGAGCGGGCTGCCCATGCCACCTCTGGCGTCCCCGAGGCCGCCTGTGAGAAGGCAGAGGAGGCCACCCTGGCTGCTCAGAGGGTGGGCGAGCAGGGAGAGGCCATGAAGCAGTTTGACCTGAACTACGGAAGTGAGTCTGTTGCCTTGCATCTTCGGGGGAGGGAGGGGGCCGAGCCGGGTGAAATGGGGCCTCGTGCTGCAGGCTGCCAAATCTGCCCTCTCACTGTGTCTGACCCTCTGAGGGAGGCCCTGGGCCTTGTTCCGGGGCACGGAGATGGGCAGAACAGATGCGACCCCTGCACTTGTGTTTCTCACAGTTTGCCAAACTCCTTAACTGCCCTACAGTGCCCACCCCCCCACCCCCTATTGTAAAGGTGGGAACCCGAGGCCCAGAGAGGTTGAGTGGTTCATCCAGGGCCACATGGCTAATTAGGAGCAGAGCTGGGACTGATGTCTCTATTTCCAAAGACTTTTCTGGGCTTTAGTGTCACTTAGGGCTCTTGGGTTTGCGTTGACAGTTTGTTAGGGCGCGTGTGAGGGTGTGGAATCCCAGCTCATTCTGTAGACACGGTGAACTCCACGGCTCCTGGGAGGTACCAGCCAGGCACTGCCCGGCCTTTGGAGCTGAGCTGTCCCAAGATGTCAGGTGCCTGTGGGGCTGGGTTCTTCTTGGCTTCTGATGAGTGGAACACCATCCCTTCGCGTGAACTCTTGGTTCAGATTCCATCCTCGAGAATTGTGGGACCAGCCCCGGGGAGGAGACGGAGGTGGGCTCTATGGTGGGTGAAGGCTTCATCGAGATCCTGACCAAGAAGCAGCGCCGCCTGCTGGAGGAGGAGAGGAGGAAGAAGGAGCAAGCTGCGCAGGTGAGGAGCGCGGGGGAGGAGGAGCAGGGTGGCGGGTGGCACCAGCCGGTGTGGGGAACCACAGCCAGGAGGCTCCCAGTTCTGAATGGAGCCCAGGATGGGAGGGAGGAGGGAGGAGGGAGGAGTGTCCCTCAAACACCGCCCGCAGCGCCCACAGTGGATGACCCCTTCCCTGTTCTCAAAGAGGGACGGTCCGGTGACAGCAGCTGGAGCCCAGCGGGCGCGGTGCAGACGGCCTCAGCCCCACGTCTCCTCCCCCTGCGCCCGTGGGACCCTGTGCTCACACGGCACCCGTGGGGCAGTGCACACTGTCCTGTTGTCTGATTCATCGCAGTCACTGGCTGTGAGCCCTTGCCAGGTGTGGCATTAACACTCACTGGTGGTTGAGGTCTTGAGAGATGAGCGTCCCAGCATCGCTGGGGCGAGTTCTCTTGGTTCTGATGCTCCAGAGACGTTTGCTGGGAGAATGTCACGTGCCTGACCTTTTGCATGGCCTCTACCACCTTTCTTTCCTTAGGTGCCTGTCAAAGGTCGGGGCCTTGCCTCCCGTATTCCTCCTCGGTTTGCAAAAAAGCAGAACAACTTGGGCCTGGAGCAAGGCGATGTGCCCGTGCCGGGCAGCAGCCTGGGCACCGAGATCTGGGAGAGCAGTGGCCAGGGTAAGAGCTGGGGTGCCTGGGCCTAGATGCTTAGCCCCTCCCTGTTCTCTTTTTAGGGAACATCTGCTTTCAGGACTGAGAATGTGGGTGGGGCCTAACCTGCTCCGGTGTCCTCTGAGCCAGTGTTAGCCCCACCTTAGCCCAGGGGTGGCTGTCACCTGAGCAGGTGTAGACTTCCCTGCCTGGCAGTTGCTGGAAGAGCAAAGCGTTCCCTGAGTCTGGAGACCTGGAGACGGGTTGGCCCCGCCCCCCTCACCAGGGCACTCCAGCTGGCCTGGCTCCCTTTGCCCGCGGCACTTACCCTTTCCTGTATGTGTAGAGGAGCGAGGAATAGCTGCCAGGAGGGGCACCAGGGCCAGGGCTTTGTGATCTGTGCCCCGGCCTTTCCCAGCCCAGTGGCCTCTGTCTGCCCCCGAGGCTCTCTAAGGTGGACCGTGCTCTTTAGAAAATTTGTTCCCCTGAACTTTAAAAAAAATCTATGTTCAACGCTCTTTTTCTAGTAACTTTAAAAACATAAAACCATCTTAATCAGTGGTTCTCAACCTTGGCTGCACATTAGAATCACCTGGGAATCTTTTTAAAATCCTGATTTCTGGGCCTCATCCTCCGGAAATTGTTTCTTTGTTAGGGGGTGGGGCCACAACATTAGTTACAAACAGAATTTCCGGAGGATAAGGCCCAGAAATCAGGATTTTAAAAAGATTCCCAGGTGATTCCAATGTGCAGCCGAGGTTGAGAACCACTGATCGTAATGGAACCAGTTCCTCTTGAATGCCCACTTCGGACAGGATGGCCTCTACCAACCTGCAGGGAACACAGAACAAGGCACGTAGCTCTCCCCGGGGAGCGTGGAGAAGTCACCCACAGTGCAGCCCAGGCTTTCAGGGTGAGGCCTCACCCTCAGAGGTCCTGGGCTGGGGCCTGGACTCGCAGTTGTGCCACGTGGCCTGTCCCCATTGCAGAACGAGGCTGGGAAGGACTCGGATCTGATGGCAAGAGCCACAGCCTCTCGGAAATACTGATGTTAGACAGTGGGTGGTTGTGTGACAGGTGTGTCATAGTGAGCAAGTCCGGGGACACCTGCCCCCGGAGCCCGGGAGCGGGCTTCTGTCGTCAGACCACCGTCCGGGCGATCTGAAGGTCACATGTGAAGTCGTGTGGACAGGCACGGGGCCATGGCTGCTGTTGGCGTCTCGGTGGCGGCGGCGTGGGCCTTTCGGGACTGGCAGCAGCTCCCGCTGGTAGAAACAAATAGTTGGCCTGAGTGAGGGAAGCCTCAGCACAGCAGAGGTGAAGTCTGCCTGAGGCCACTGGGCAGGGGTGTGACGCTCAGACCAGCTCCCCCAGTATCAGCTGCTCACTGGCGTGTGGGTGGGGACCGCGAGGACCGTGAGGACCTGGGTTTGTGTACGCCATGCCTGTGCCTGCCTCCTGCTCCTTTCTGATGCCCTGATTCTCTGCTTCCTCCTCCGGCAGCCCTGCCCGTTCAGGCCTCAACCAGCGACTCCTGGACCAAAGCCGCCTCGGCCTTCAACAGCTCCGAGCCCGGCTCCGCCGAGGTGAGTGCGCTGTGTGCTCACAGGCCGGGGTGCTCGCTGCCCATGTGGCTGCCTGGCCTGGGCTTCGTCCGTCCTGCGGCCCACGCCCTCCCTCAGCCGCAGTGGTTGGCCTGGACCAGAGGCCATTTCCTCAGGCCCCGGCTGGTGGCTGGACTACAGCCTTGGTTTCTGACCTACGTGAGGTGCCTGTGTGAGAGGGAGGAAGAAAGGGGGTTACCCCACCCCTTGTAGGGGAGCAGTCAGGGCTCTCCTTCAAACCAGGAGCGGTGGTCACTCCGTTTGGTTTGGGTCACAAGAGAGATGTGTGTGACCGTCTTGGCCGAGGGCCCACTGGGGGTCTGGAGGTTCGGGCAGGGGTGCCTTTGGCCACATCCCTGCAGCTGTTGGGTCAGGTCCCAACTCGGGACAAGACTGCGCACAGGCAGGCAGCGAGGGGAGCCTGGGGGTCAGGGCTCTAACCCGTTTGGTGCCTTGCACAGCAGGGCTTTAAGAGCAGCCAGGGAGACAGTGGTGTGGACTTGAGCGCCGAGTCTCGAGAGTCGTCGGCGACCTCGTCGCAGCGCAGCTCGCCCTATGGCACTCTGAAACCAGAGGAGATGAGCGGGTCCAACCTGGAGCCCAAGGCTGACGGCCAGAAGGAGCCGGCTCAGAAGCAACCCGAGCAGAAGGTAACCTGGAGTCCCTCCTGCAGGGGCCGGGCCTGGGCAGAGGGCTCGTTGTCTCGTCTTCTGCCCCGATTCCCGCGCGCGTAGAAGGCCATCTAGTCTGTGTTTCAGCTGCTCTGCTTTCCCGTCAAGGATTCGGAACAAGGCTCAGCGCAGAGCAAGGAGCACAGACCAGGACCCATCGGTAACGAGCGCTCCCTGAGGAACAGAAAGGGCTCCGAGGCGGCCGAGCGCCTGCCCGGCGCCGCCGTCCCACCGGTCAACGGGGTGGAGATTCACGTGGACTCTGTGCTCCCGGTGCCACCCATCGAATTTGGAGTCAGTCCAAAAGTGAGGCTTTGGTTTATTTCCTTTCTCCTTCATTTTTTTTGTACTTGGAGGGGAAGGAGGGGCTTGGACAGGTTGTCTCCTAGAAGGAGCAGAGGGGTGAGCTGAGCGGCACCGGGGAGCGTGCGGGTGAGCGTGGACGGAGGTGCTAGTGAGCTGCCCCCTAGATGCCCTGCCGACGCCAGCCGGTTCTCAGGCTGAGCAGGCGGCAGTCTTCATGGTCTCTGTCGGGTGGGGCAGTGGGCACGGCAGGAGCGAGGATGAGAGGCAGCGCCGTTGGGGAACATGCGGCCATGTTGCTTGCGTGGTGGGTTTTTGGAGGCGCTGAGACCATGTCTCTGCCGCAAGGTGAGCCAGGATCTCCTGGGCTCTGTCCCCTTTTTCCAGGACTCCGACTTCAGCTTGCCGCCTGGGTCTGCCCCTGGCCCCGCGGGGAATCCAGTGGTCAAGCTCCAGGACGCCCTGGCTAGTAACGTGAGTGTGCTTCCTTGCCAGCCCTGGCCCTGCGCTGCCGGGCCGTGGGGTCAGGCAGACCTGGGTTTGAGTCATGACATAATTTCTAGCTGCTTACTATCTTCCACTAGTTGTTTGAATGTTCTACACCCAGTTTTGTGACCTTAAAATGGGGCAGTGTGTTTCCCAAGGTCTGGTTTGGGTAGCATGCTTCGATTCTCTGTTCTTCCAAGTTCCTTGGTCATGTTTGAGATGCGGGGAGAACCACGCTTCCGGACTGAGCTCCCAGGGCCCGCAGCATGCTGAGGGCACCGCCCAGCGCAGCAGGAGCGGCTAGCAGGCATCGCTGGGCCTCTGTCACAGGCACCTGTTCCTCAGCCTCCTGGAGGTCTCCACGCCTGCATGTCGGCAGCCAGTCGTTACGTTGCTGGCACATGCCCATCCCTGCTAGAGGGCTCTGGGGGGTGTGGGGGCTCTCCTGGGCCTCTGTCAAGGGAAGCCACAAAGGCAGCTCTTTGGAGAAGATAAACTGGTCTCAGCTGCTGGCAGCTTCATCTTGTGGCCTTAGGTGCACACCAACTCTGAAGGGCATTTTGACACGTCGTCTCGCTTCCTCTGCCTGGTTGTCCCATGGCGTCCTGTCTCCCCAGGCCGGGCTGACACAGAGTGTTCCCATCCTGCGGCGAGATCATCACATCCAGAGAGCCATCGGCCTCTCCCAGATGTCCTTCCCCACGGCCGACCTCACTCTGAAGGTAACATCCGTCCTGACCTCAGCAAGGCCCACGCGGGGCCCTGGCTTGTGAGGAGGCGGGAGCGGGCAGCCCCACCCACTGCCACTGCCTCTCCCTAGTAGTGTTCATCCCTCTCCTCCCCTTGCTTCCACAGATGGAGTCTGCGCGGAAGGCTTGGGAAAACTCGCCCAGCTTGCCGGAGCAGAGCTCTCCGGGAGGCCCTGGCTCGGGCATCCAGCCCCCGTCCTCTGTGGGAGCCTCCGGTGGGGCCAACTACAGCTCCTTCGGCGGCGTCTCCATGCCGCCCATGCCCGTGGCCTCCGTAGCGCCTTCTCTCCCAGGTATCGGCCCAAGCCTCCTTGTGCGCTTCGACAGAAGCGTGGGGCTGGCAGCCCTGAACCCACCGACCATGACTTAGGGAGTCTGTGCAAGTGGGAGTCGGGCTGCCACTAGGCTGGGCGATCCCAGCTTCCCACGGCTGCAGACGGCTCGCACTTGCTTCTGCTTCCCTGATACTCATGGTCCCGGCTCCTGAGGGAGGAGCGAGCCGAGAGGGCTTTGAGTTGGATCCAGGTTAATGGGGGCCGGATCACTCTGCCAGTGAGCAGCTCAGCCCTGACCCTTGGTCCGTGCTCTGTAAAACCAGCCCGGGCGAGGATGGCGCTCCATGGGGTAGCCACGCCAACCAGAGGCCATACCTGGAAGTGCTTGTCTATCAGCTGTCTCAGTAACGGACACGTTGTCCTTCCCGCCAGCGTCCTGGTCGTGGTGTTGGTGCCCAAAGGGGGAGGGTGGGGATTTTGAGGTGCCGGCTGCCGAGGTCTCAGTGATGGAATCCCAATAGATCCTTCTGACCCTCCACTGTGGACTCAATAGCAGGGAGATGAAGAGGAACTTGGCTGAGAGACCAAGGCAGCTGCATGCAGTGGGCACGAGGGGCGTGGGCAGGGCGGGCACGGCGTGTCCCCTGAGAGCCCTCGGCAGCAGCGAGACCTGATCCTGTTCTGCCTCCGTGGGTTCTGTCTCCAGGCAGCCACCTGCCGCCTCTCTACCTGGATGGGCACGTGTTTGCCAGTCAGCCCCGGCTGGTTCCCCAGACCATCCCGCAGCAGACTTACCAGCAGGTGATGGCGCGGCCGGGCAGCGGGGCGGGGCGGGGCGGGGCGGGGCGGGGTCAGAGTCCGTGTTTCTTCTTTCTCTGCATCCCTCGCGGGTAACGCCCAGCACCTGCGTGTCCGGCAGCCAGTCAGTGTGTGGGGCACGGGTAAACGAGGCGAGGAGGAGTGGAGCTAGTGCTCCAGACTCTGCGTAGTTTCCCTTCGAGTTCTCCTCGGTCCTGGCCGGGACTAGCTGAAACGGAATTCTCTTTGGTGATCAGGTATCCTTCTGATGAAGAGCAGCAAGGCCTAGACTCCCAGGCATGGATGCGTTAGAAAGAGGTAGTTTTAGAGCGAGCAGGCGTGCGTTTTTATGCGGCACCGGCATCGCGTCCGTGCTGCAGGGGGTGCTTTCTGGACGTCGGACCTGGCGCGGGGCCAGGCCTTGCTGCGCAGACCAGCACCAGGCCCCCCGCGGAGGCGCTGCTCAGAGCAGATTCGGGACGGAGGGCAGAGGACTCGGCCTGTCCTCACCTCTTTAAAACGTGTTCTTAAATGTTACCTTGTGCAGTTGTGCACGGTGTTGGCCTTCACGGAACTGGGTCCTGCTGCATGTGTTCTGTATGTGGCTGTCCACGCACGCTCGCGTGCGCGCCACCTCAGTGCGTGGAGCTAGGGAGTGGCTGACGCGTAGAGCAACAGCGCAGGAAGGAGGTGCTGGGACTGGCACGTGGGGCGGGTTCCAGCCGCGTGCGGAGGGGAAGGGAAGAGCAGCTCGGAGGGCCCCGCAGTGACCTGCTGGCTTCCCCACAGGCTGCCGCTGCCCAGCAGATCCCCATTTCCCTTCACACGTCTCTGCAGGCGTCAGCCCAGCTGGGGCTGCGGGGCGGGCTCCCCGTCTCCCAGTCACAGGAGATCTTCAGCTCCTTGCAGCCCTTCAGGTGAGACGGGGACGAGGGCTGGCGGCTCACAGGCGGAGCTCAGGCCTTGGCAGCCTGCGCACTCGTTCCCTTGTTCTCCTTGGGGTGAGGGTGTGATGGTCCCTTACAGTTCGTTCTTTGCTGTGTGCAGGAGGGGCTGTGGGCCTGCCCCCACGCCCCCTGCCCATTGCCTCCAGCTGCCCTTGCTGTGTCTCACGTCCAGTGCTTTTGGCATCACATGGGTTTCCTGCGTTTTGTATGTTTGTCCATTCGTTTAATCCAGTGATGCCCAAACTGTGATCCCTAGACCAGCAACACAGGCACCATCCAGGGGGCTGTTCTGAGCGTCGAGGGGTAGGGCCAGCAGAGTGTTTTCGCAAGCCCTCTGGGTTCTCACACGGGCACTCCCACACCTGCCCTGGTGTCGTCTGGCTTTTGCAGGTCGCAGGTGTACATGCACCCCAGCCTGTCCCCACCCAGCACCATGATCCTCTCTGGAGGCACCGCCCTGAAGCCTCCGTACTCGGCATTCCCCGGCATGCAGCCCTTGGAGCTCGTGAAGCCCCCGTCGGGCTCCCCCTATCAGCCCATGAGCGGAAGCCAAGCCCTGGTCTACGAGGGCCAGCTCAGCCAGGCGGCCGGGCTGGGCGCCTCCCAGATGCTGGACTCCCAGCTCCCCCAGGTCAGGAGCCAGTCCCTCCCCCGACTGCTTTTCCCTCGCCTGCCTCTCGCTGTGCTGACTGGCTGCTGTAGCTGGAACCAGGTCACACGCTCAGCCCCTTCTGAGGGGTCCCATCCCCTCTGTGTCGTTTCCCCCTCTCGCCGCGCCCCCCCCACCCCCCTGCGTCTGGGGCTGGAGGTGAAGTGGTGATGCTTCCCGTTCTCCCCGCTGTCTTCTGGACCTGAACTCATCCGCTGGCTGCCCACGTCTCTGCTCTAATATCTATATCTCACCGCACCTCAACCAACGTGTTCAGACATCGGGTCCAAAACGTAATTTTCTCCCTGGTCCTTGAGGTGGTCCAGTCCGCATCACCCCTCTGGGCCTTCAGCAGGTCTGTCGGCTCTGCATTTGGAAAGTATTCGGAGTCCAGCCGGTCCTCGTCCCTGCACCCCTCCCTGCCCAGGCTCCTGCATGAACTCCCGCCCCCTCCCTTTAAAACAGGTGTTGTACGCCGACGGGGCCTGGGTCCTAGAGGCTCTGCCTGCCACGTGTCTCGGTGATGCAATCCCAATAGATCCTTCTGACCCTCCACTGTGGACTCACCAGCAGGGAGATGAAGAGGAAAGTGACTGAGAGACAACGTGGCCCCCCTGCCCCCTCCTCTCACCCCCCTGGTCCGGACATTCGAAGTGGTCGCTTAGGCCTTGCAGTTGCCTTTCTCTTTCACAACGTGCTTGTGCTTCAGAAGCTTCCAGGAGGCTCCAGTTTGGTTCCAAGAACCCTGACCCCGAGCCTTGTCCTCTGACCTTAGAGGCAGGCAGTGGCAGGCTGGCCCGGTGCTGCACGGAGCGGGCGAGGGAGCCTTCCGGCCTTGCTGTTCTCACCTGGGATCTGATCCACTTGGACGTCCCCTCCCGAGCCTCTCTGGCCCTCCCTAGCTTTTCTCCCACCCCACCACCGCACACGCACACGCACACGCACACACACCACACACGGGGTGCTGTGTCCAGCATGGCACCGCCCTGCCCTCGTGGCTCTGGGTCTGACAGTGTCTTGGCGCTTTCCCCGCACAGTGTGCATTCAGCGAGCCTTCGCTGGGTGGGAGCGGGGAGGGCTGGAGCACACACGCCCTTTCCACCCGGGAGAGGAGCCCCACCGCCGGGTGGCACTGGCCAGCTGCTGCCACCTCGCCCCGTGCTGCTTCCTCACCACCCACTGTGCCAGCGGCAGGCCTGCCCCGCCGCCGAGTGTGAAGTCCCTGCGGCTCTGAGGGAAAGCGAGTCTCCCCACTGCAGGAGGCCTCGCTGTGACTTGAAATAAGAACCTGAGTCTGAGTGTGCTTGCTCTTGGGCGCGAGTGTGAACAGTGGTTGTGACTTTCTCCCCCACCACCACTCCCTTTCCTGACTGTCCCTGTTGTCAGCAGCTGACGATGCCACTGCCCGGCTCCCAGCTGCCTCTGCCGCGCTACGGCTCCGGACAGCAGCCCCTGCTCCTGCCCCAGTCCATCCAGCTGCCACAGGGGCAGAGCCTCTCGGTGGGGGCCCCTCGCAGAATTCTTCCGCCCGGGTCCCAGCCTTCGGTCCTTAACACCAGCAGAGAGGTGAGCGCGACTCCATCCTGCTGGGGTCCTGGGAGGGTCTCCCCAACCCTCCGGCCAGCCAGACACACTGCTGTGGCAGGACAGGCCAGGGCCTGGGGCGCAGCCTCTTGCCTTCCCATGGCCAGTGCCCCTGGTCAGTGTGCAAGCTGGCCGTGGAGACGAGCTCAGGTGTGCGTGGCCCACGCAGGAAGGAGGTGTGTAGTCCACGCCTGGTCCCTGTGCGGGCGCGGGAGCACCCGAGGGGCCAGTTCAGGTGCAGGTCCTGGAGGCCCAGGTGGAGGATGCCTGGGGCTGGAGCCCAGGGCCCAAGCCCCACGGTTCTGCTGAGGGTTCCTCCTCAGGGCAGAGACGGCCAGGCAGCGCCCGTGGTGGTGCTCAGCCCCTTAAAAGGGAACAAGACCTCGAGCCTTGATTCCTTTTTTTTTTTTTTAAATATATTTTATTGATTTTTTACAGAGAGGAAGGGAGAGAGAGAGTCAGAAATATCGATGAGAGAGAAACATCGATCAGCTGCCTCCTGCACACCTCCCACTGGGGATGTGCCCGCAACCAAGGTACATGCCCTTGACCGGAATTGAACCCAGGCCCTCCAGTTCGCAGGCTGATGCTCTATCCACTGAGCCAAACCGGTTACGGCTGAGCCTCGATTCCTTTAAAAGCTGCCTCTCTATCCAGAACTTCTCCTGGGTCTTCCTGGGCCCCCTCGGCTGTGCGCAGGGTGGTTCAGCGAGGGCCAGGCTGTCTCCCGGCCACCAGCCAGCAACCTTTGCTTCCGGTCTCTAGTCCTCTCAGATGGAGATGAAGGGCTTCCACTTTGCCGACAGTAAACCGAATGTTCCTTCAGGAGGCTCCGGGCAGTCACCACAGACCTACAGGTAAAGGGACCAGCGGGTGCTGAGGGCCCGGGAGGGCGGCACAGGGCACCGAGGCCGGGTCCCCTCGTAAGCCCGCGTGTCACCAAGATATTCCAGTCATCACTGGGAACTCAGGGACTGGGTTTTGCTTTTAATCCTCATCCCGTGCTCTGCATTGGGAGAGCTTGCTGGGAAGGCGGGGAAAGGAACTGCTAATGTTGTCCGCGTCGGGCTGACCCTGCCTACACACAGCTTTCTCACCAGCTTCTAGAACAGGCGTCAGTGGCCACAAAGGCACAGCCCTGGGCGGGAGGACCTTCCTCCCCAGGACCTGGTGCTGCTGGGCCGTGGGCCTGGCTACCCAGGACGAGCTGCACCTTTTTGCTTCCTCTGCGCCCGTCTCTGCCTCCAGCACCAGTCCCAGGGCCCTGAGCTGGATCAGAGCTGGCCCTGTATGAATTGTCTTGTTCAATTACTTGAGTTGCAAAGGCAGCAAAGCTCTGGGTCTGCCAACTTTCTCACCCCAGGGAGCGCATGTAGAGTTGGGAAGGCAGCATGCCCGGCTTCGGGCCCAGGGTCAGTGCAGTTGACTCCTGTTATGTGTGGGAAACGCCTGGGAACCGTCCTGTTGGTAAATGAGTTAGACAGACGTGCAGCTGGCAGTGCCCTGGGAGAGGCCAGCGGAGGCTCCAGCCCCACCAGGTCCTCTGGCCCGGTGCTCGGCCCGCTGCTCCTGGAGTGCGAGGCCTCGGCCTCGGCCCCTGCCGCTTCCTTCCATCCTTCCAGCCGCATTTCCAGAGAGGGGGATTTTTGTGAATTTTCCCCCATTTCATCTTTTCTGTTATTTTCACTCTCTTGGCTTCATTTATTTTTGTTAGTTCGCTGTATTGTCCGATCATATTTTTCACTTGGGCCAGAACGACAGCACTATCAGAAACCTGTGGACAGCAGCACAGAGCCGTGTGTGCCTGGAGGGAGGGAGGGGCGTGGGGTGTGAACAGGTGCTCAGTCTCCTGGGCAAACCCAGGGAACGGACCCGCCTGAACAAGAGCCGAGTGCGCCCACCGTGTGGGAGTGGCGGCCGCTGCCCTGGGGAGACTAGGAAGCATGACCCGTAGCTAAGGAGCCTTTGTTGTGCAGGTGTTTTCATGGGGGCTGGGAACGTGGTATGTTTTTATAGAGAAGCATTTCCCACTTTTTCTGGAAACGACTTCTGAGGCGTGTTCCGCCACACAGGCTCCCCCGCTCCGGTCCTTGGGGTGCTGTGTGCAAGACGGCTCTTCGGGAGCCGTGCTCCTGGGCACAGCCCGCTGTCCGGAGTCCTGGTGAATCTGCACACAGCGCTTCGCACACTTCCACCAGGAAATCATTTTTCACCAGCGCCTATTACCCTTCCTGGGAACACACTTGGAAAGGTGTTCTACAGTGTCGTTCCTTTTGGTGTCTCTCCACCCCCCACCCACAGAAAGGGGAGACTAGAAAACTACTGGGCGCAATTCCTAGGTTTAGAGACCTTTTATCTGGCCATAGAGTCACGTTGGTCCAGACCCTCCAAGCCCTGAGAGACTCTTGCTCCTCCTGTCCGTCCATCTGTCTGGCCAGTCTCTGCCCGCAGTGGCGACCTCGATCTCTCCCCCTGGGTGCCTCTCCCTGAGCTGCGTTGGAGGTGCCAGGGCGACTGAGCCCGCTCTTCCTCTGAGCTCGGCTGCCTGCGGTCTGTTTTCCTCCGCTGGGAGGTCTGCGAGCCGGAGCCAGGCCGCGCGCCGGGCTTGACTGCCTCCTGTGGTGCGTGTGTTCTCACCCCCTGCCTTTGGTTTTTTCAGGCCTAGCTCTGCTAGCCCCAGTGGGAAGCCCTCTGGATCAGCAGTTAACATGGGCTCTGTGCAGGGACACTACGCTCACCAGGTAGAAGATGGCTTTCCAGACCTCCAGCCCCGACGCTTAGGCCCGTCTCCAAGCGCCAAAAGAGAAGGGACTGCCCACCCCATTTGCGTGCTCCTCTTGTAAAGAGAGGCGTGCCCTAGCGCTTAGAGCATGGCGCCAGGGGCCGAGTCCTTCTGGCGAAGGCATTGCTCCTCCTGACGGGCGTCTGGATCCTTCCTTGTCCTGCAGAGAAGGGAGGATGCGGAGTCCCCGGAGAGGTGACGCCAGCAGGTGGACTAGCCTCCTAGCGATTCGGGCTGTGAAGGTGCTGGGACTGGGTTAGGTCTGTGGGTCAGCACTAGCAGTCGGGCGTGCGCGTGAGCGTGCGCATGTAGCCCTAGTAAGTGCCGTGTCTCGTCTGCCTGGCTGGGAGGGACCGCGATGGCGTTTCCTGGCCGTGGGGCACTGTTCTCCCGCTGCTCTGAGTACGGCGGGCTCCGGGGCTCGGACGTGTCAGCGCAGGCTTCTAGGTAGAGCAGCTCCTGGCTGGTGGAGGCGGAGGACTGGCCACTCATTTCACTTCTCCTGGCGTGGCTCCCGGGAGGGCCGCTCCTGGAGGAGCCTGGATTGAGCTAATGCTCATGGTGCGGGGCAGGTTGAGGCCAGTCACTCTGGTGCACTGCCCAGTGCTGACCTGCGAGTAGGGGGACCCTGATGTGAACCTGGGGAAAGGCTCGCGAAGGTCCGGGAGACCCACGCCTGCCTGAGGCCCCGCCCTCTGCAGACAGGCGGGTCTCGGGTTTTGTCCCTGTGGGCATGGGGTGCACTGATTTGGGAAGGTTCTTGAGTCGGCCTTAGCTGGGCGGCCTATGGAGGCCCGCGGGCACCGCAGAAGGCTGCCCGGAGGACCGGCGTCTTCCCGCCTCCGAATCACTGCACTCGGCGCCTGCGGGAGGGGACACAGCGCCACTGTGTCCTTCCTGGGAGAGTTGCGTCTAGTCTGTCCTCCACCGAAGGATGGACTCCTTAGGGTAGCTCTTCTCTGTGGGGCTCAGGAGCAGGAAGGGGGGCTGTGTAGCCACCGACGGCTGCTGTGTGAGGGTAACTGCTTTGTCCCGTTCATCTGTCCAAAGGCCAAGCCACGAGTGGATGAGAAGCCCGGCCTGGGAGCCGTGACCCTGCAGGAGGCCCCCTTGGCCGCCTCCCAGATGAAGCGCACAGGAGCCATCAAGCCTCGGGCGGTGAAAGTGGAGGAGAGCAAGGCCTGAGGCGCTGGCCTGGCCGCCTCACCGTGGGCAGAGCCGCCACTCCGTCAACCGCCTGGCCGGCCGGCAGAGAGAGATCCTCTCCACTCCTGACAGCTCCGACGTCCAACCAGCTTGCACCGTGGATTGTGGCATTGACCTGCTTGCTTTCATCCGAATCGGCAACAGCCCTTCCCGTCTCCTTCCCGCGCCCCGGGGCGGCCCTGAGGATGCGGCGCGGGCAGCTCCTCGTCCGGCGCTCAGTGCTGCCCCGCCCCGTCCCGCACGGTGGTGCGGCAGCAGGTCCTTTCCTTTGAAGCTTTTTGTTTTAAAAAGCAGCTAAAGCAGCCAAGGTTTTTACAGAGAAAGGAAAACAAAACACAAGCGATGTCTGTGTAGCTGAACTTTTACATGCTCTTCGCCAGCTCCCCGACCCCGTGTCCGGTAGTGTCTTCCCCTCCTGTTCAGTTTGATGCATCGCCGTGAGACGCCCTCCTGCTCTTCGTTGGTTAGCCTCTGCGGCCACACGAGGCACCGCACGAGCACCCCGGTGTCCGGCTGCACTCCGAAGCCCACGGGCAGCCCGTGAGCTGGGGTTTGCCCGTGAGCTGGGGTTTACGGAAGGGTTTCTGTCCCGGAGTCTAGAGCCAGGGACGTGCTGGCCGCTGGCCCTGCGGTGAAGCGCGGACACAGTCACTGGTGTATCCCGAGTTGGCCTGACGTGTGAGCAGGCAGCACCACGGCCCCACCCACCTCCCGCGTCTGCTCGAGGGCTCCGGCACCAAGGGCTGCTGTTTCACTCATGCCCTTTCCAAAAGCCTCCACCTTCCTGCACCTTTTTCCCGGACTCCCCCCCCCCCCCCCCCCCCCCCCCCACGCTGGGGCCTGCTGCAGGGCTTCCTGCTCCTCCCCTCCTAGCAGCAAGCCCAGGTGGTGGGACAGGGCGCCTGAGCTGAGCAGTGAGGTCAGCCTTTCCAGCTGCCAGCAGGTCCAAGGGGGAGGCTGTGTTGCAGGGCTGGCCGTGGTTCTGAACCGGCCTGGGCAGCCACCCAAGTCTGCAGAGCTGCCTCCAGCAAAATGCTCGCGTGAGCCATTTCACACTGCGTTTTGTTGTTTTTTAAGAACTAGAGTCGCCCCAGATTCTGTCATTCCGAGGAAAGGGAGGGGAAGGCTAGAGTTTTGTACAGGCCCTTCGAGGAACTAAGCAGCACCTACAGAGAGGGCGCTTGCCACTGGTCCCAGGGGACCTGGCTCAGCCCGTGTCCCTGTAGGTGTGTGCCGGCTGCTCAGGCTGCTTCTCAGCTCTGTCCAGGGTAGGACACGGGAGAGAGGGCCCTTGGGCTGCTGGAGCAGCTTGTGCTGTGATGACAGATTTAAGGACGGGATACCGCCTGGCAGAGCTCCCGTCTCACGACCTGGAGGCCAGTCTCCTGGGAAGAGCTTTACTGCTCACTTGGTCGCTTTCTGCACCCCCTCGCCTCCATCCTTGGACCTCACTGTTCACTGGCTTCTCTTCCCTTCATCTCCTGAATCTTTACTCTGGAGTCCTGTCCTCACTCTCCTGCCCCATGTGCTCATCTGCTCTGCCCCCACCCCCACCCCCCCACGAGAGCTGCTGTCTGCCCCACTCCCCGCTGCCCCCATCGCCCACTGCCCTGCAGGAGCCACACGCTCGCTGCCTGAACACCTGGGAACCCGACCAGACCCTCCCACCTGATTCGGGGGTCCGCTGCTTGTCTAAAGCAAAAAAGGTTTTCTCATTGTGAGACTCCACAGAACAGTCCTGGATGCTGTTACAAACTCAAGGTGTGCCCTCCTGGTGATCCTGACAGAGCGACAGTGCTTGTTTGAGGAAAAATAAAAACACGGGGTCACCTGCTCTCCAGCCCTTTTCTCTGCCCTGTATTTTCTACTCCCCGCCCCACCCCAATAAAACAGAAAACACTAGAATTTATTTATATGTATTGTTGTAGGTCTAGGTAAAGGAAGGAAATGTCCCACTGCGCTATTTATAGATGCGTCTGACTGACCTGTACAGGAAGGCCAGGAGCTGCATGTGACCCTCAGTGCTTTCTCCGCCTCGTGTGCCCAGCTGCGGGCGCTTCCCCCCGAGACATTTCCAGCTGGACTCGGGCAGAGGGTAGGCCCGGGCCTGTTGGCACCCCATCCCTTCCTTGGTCTGATTAAATGCAGTCTTTACTGCAGAGATGTTTTAAGGTGCAATCTCTTCCTTTCGCGTGGTTTTAGAGCTAAGCTCAAGGTAGTAGGACTTTGGGTCTTATTTTGGTTTCAAACCCCCCTCTTCAGAGCGCATAATCACGCAGAGGCCTCTGCCAGGGCGTTTTGGGGCCTTTGGTGGGAACAGGTGAAAACCCGAACTTACCTTTTCTGCTGCTGAGATGGGGGTGGTGTCCACGCCCTCGTGCACCTTTGCCTGCTCGTCACAGTCGCCCTCGGATGCTGGCAGCTCTGCCCGGCTGTTGACGGTGCAGCCGCCGTTCCGCACCAGGAGCTGACGTAGCGTCCGTCCAGCGTCGGCTGCTCAGTGGAGTAAGATCACAGCGTGTGGGGTCGTGTGTCTGAGAGGCGGCGTCCACCCACTGAAGATTCTCTGCCAGCTGTTCGGTCTGGTTTTCTTTACTGTTACTCACCCCTTCTGTCCACACTATTGTTTGCAAACTTGGAATCCATACACTTCTGGCTCCAGGTTCCTTAAGGGTAAAAACAAAGGATGACGGACACATTTCAGAAAAATCGGTTTGCCCACTTTCAAAGCTGTGGTCATCCCAGCCACTTCTCAGAATACTGCGCATCTTGCTACATACCGGCGTCCGTGCTCCGCTAGGCCCTCGCCCTCCTGCCTGCGGACCTGCCTCCTGGGTCACTGGTGAGATCTGTGACTGATGCTCAGAGCCAGAGGAAAGGCGTGCAGGTGTGAGGTCGTGGGGCAAACGGTACAGCTCCTCCCTTCGGACCGGCTCCCCTCCACCAAGTAGCTGCGCGTTGCCTCTCACCTGGACTTGTTCCTTCCACCTCAGAGCAAGCCTGGGTAGGAAGGTCGGCTGGAAGTGGCCTTCGACAAGGATACTTGAGTATTTGTGCTTTGTCGTGCTCTGATGAGTGGGACGTGCAGACTTCAGAAAGCCAGCCCTTCCGGTTTGAAGGCATGAGATGGACCTGACACAGTCCACCCAGGACAGGAGCGGCCCAGCGTTGGGGTCAGACCGTCTGTCCCCCGTCGAGCTCTCCACTCGGACCACCAGCGCGTATCTGGCCAGTGACCTTCCAGGCGCGTCCGACCTGCCGCTCCGTTCCACCCCGGGTGGGTGGCCTCCGGGGCCTCAGCGTCCCCAGGGCCCTGTCTTCAGCCTGTTGCAAAGCCTCCCAGGGGACCCTGTGCTGCAAGCTTCGGACCTCACGCCTTGCGTAGTGAAAAGGGTTTGGGGGTTTTTGTTCTTGAGAGGGGTTTTGTTTCCTTTTCTTTTGGCCTTTCCTCTGTCTGTCTTTTCATACAGACCAGATATTTGAAAGGGCAGGCGATGGCTGAAGGTGTGATGTGCAGCTTGTTCGTACATTATTTTGGGGAAGCTTTTGCCTTGGATGGGAAATGGAACCATGGGTTCACCAGGCTGGTGGCACACTCACCCCTTGCCCTTTCCCTCCGGTCCAGTACCTATTGTTTCTCCTTTCAAATATGTGATTGTACTAACTCTTTCCATATGAAAGAATTCTCCTTATTTAAATAAAAAAAAAGTTAAAAAAAAAACCCCACAACACCCTGAAGCTGGACATGCTTTCTCAGGCTGTGTCCCTGGGTTTTCTGTCGTTTTCCTTTGAGTTTGCATGTTAATTAGGAGTGACTTGACTGAGATGCCTTAAAGCAACACGGGAGAGGCGACTGAAGCCTGTGGGTTAGGGGCATTTTCCAGGTGGGTCGGCATTAGCAGCCCCCACTGTGGTGTTGGGTGCGCATGACATCTGCCTGCACTCGGCCCTCCCCTTGTCCCTGGAGAGGTGGGTGGTCAGAGGTGTCTGCTCTGCTGCTGGGCCTCCTGTCCCTTTGCTGGGAGCAGGAGCGGACTGCGCTGCACTTCAGTGGAGGAAGGAGGAAGGGCCAAGCCGCTCGGTTCTGCCATCTCCCGGGTGTGACTTTGAAGACCTCGTTTGTCACTGTTTCCTTAACTAGAACTGGACTCTCCCAGGACCTACCTTAGGGGGTAGTGAGGGTTCAAAGGATGGAGGCAACTGACAAATCGTTCCCAAGTAGGTTCAACGTGTCCCCGAGGACCCTGCCCCAGGCACGTTCCTTCGCAGCCCGGTGACGGGATAAAGGGGACACGGGCCAGGGTCTCCCCCGACACCGCCCTACGCCCTGCCCTCCCGCAGCGAGTCGGGTCAGTCGCCTCACGCCGGGGTGGGGTGACCAGCGTGCGGAACGGCCTCAGCAACAGCGAAAACGCAGCTGTTATGTCTGCAGCCGTCTGTCGGTCCGGGTTAAGGTGCACGTGGACGAGGGACCTGGCGAGTCCCCGAGGGTCATCGTCCCGGCCCCCGCGGTCCAGTGAGGACACACGGGTCCGCGCCACCAAGCGAGGGGCGGGTGCGGCCCTCTGTGTCGTGAAGCATGAGCGTGGGCTGCGGGGCGCGGGCCACAGAACGCCAAGCCCGTCCTGCTCGCCAGGAGGCGGCCGCCCCGCGCAGCCCGAGAGCCCACAGCCCCTGCGGCTCCCGCCCAGCGCGCACGCGCACCGCTCTCGCCTAGTGCGCACGCGCGGCGCTGCCCTACGGCCCCGCAGGCGCCGCGAATCAAGCGTCGAGCAGGGCGGTGGGCGGAGCTGAGTGCCGAGCGGCCCCGCCCCTCCCCGCCCCGCGCGTGCGCCCCAGGAGCCCTCAAGGTCCGCACCCCCTGGCGGGTCCCAGGCGCGGCCGGGCCGGGGGAACCGCTCTCCGGGGACGGAAGGAAGGTGAGTACGTGCGCGGCCCGCGGGCGAGCTGGGGCCCGAACGGGGGCGGGTGCGCCCGGGAAAGAAGGGGACACGGGGGGAGGTGACACTTTGGTGAAGAGTGGCCCGGGACTGGAGCAGCCTGCGGGGAGAGGGGGCGCCCGGGGAGAGGAGCGGGGTGTCCAGGGCAGACGTACCTTCGAGAAGTGGAGGTCCAGGGAGGGGGAAGCCCCCGGGTGAGAAAGGGGGCGCCAGGGGCCGGTGCTGCCCCAGGGGGGACGGGAAGGAGGCGCGCGGGGCAGAGGAGGCTCCGAGGCTCGGAAGGTGGAGGTCCCCGGCCGCGCTGCCCCGTGGGGAGGGCGGGAAGGCCCTTCCTTCATTCACAGCGTCCTCCCTCCCCCCACGGCGCTGGCAGGTGTTGCAGGAACGAGTGCTCAGTCTTGAGGTTCCTGCATGCCCACCGGCGGTGCCTCGGGCGCCTCCCGAGGGCGGTGCTGCCTGGCGCATCCGAGGTCCTCTTCACCGCCTCCGGGCCTTCGTGGTTGCCACCCATTTACTCTTGAGGCCTTTTCCAGGGACTCCTCGCGGCTTGCTCTTCGGCAAGATGTTGGGGTTTCTGCAGCGCCCCGTAGTGGTGACCGCGGATGTCAACTTGAACGTCGTGGCTCTGACGGCGGTGGGGCTGCTGAGCCGGCTGTGGCGCCTCGCCTACCCCCGGGCTGTGGTGTAAGCCAAACAGTGCCTGTTAAACAGCATGCACGGGAGAGGGAAATGCTGGGGTTCGGGGCAGTTAGAGGCGAGGCTGGTTTGTCCCAGGAAACCCCTGCAGAGCCCACGTGCCCAGTCCTGCCCTTGGGCCGGGGCAGGCGCAGCAGCCTCAGGGGACCATTTGAGACCCCGAGGTTGGCGGGCAGAAGGCTGAGGAATATGGAAGTGAGTCCTCACTGACCTTAGAGGTGTTCTCTGTTATAATGGGAAACGGTCCCTTTTATTAGTGAAGGGCTCTTTATTATCTGATACCTGTGTTCTTCTTTGTTTAACTTTTTATTATGGAACGCATCAAACATACACAAATACGGGGAAAATTGTATGATGACCCCCTCACCCCTATATTCATCACCCAGCTTCTACAGTTATCAACTCACGGGTGGGGGCCAGCTGCCGGCCCCAATCGGGCCGGGCTGCCTGGGGGAGGGGACACGGGAGATTGGCCAGCCCACCCGCCCCCTGGTCGAACTCTGGGTGGAGAGGACAATTTGCATATTAGCCTTTTATTATATAGGATAGCCACCCCCTCCCTGCAGTAGATTTTTGGAAGCAAATCATAGACATATTTAGTTCATAAGTAATTCAGTGTACAAGTGTCTCTTAAAGACCCAGATTCTTAATAAAACACAAGACCACAGTAGCATCATCACACCTCAAAACATGCACGGCGATTCCTTCGTGTCTTCACCTGAAAGCGTTTTGTCACAGTGGGTTCCTGCATGGAGCTGGTGGACACGGGGGTTGGCCTCGCGTCTGGGAGGCCTTTCAGGGGCCGGCTACCGGCACACCCCTAAGTCCAGAGCGAGGGAGACACACAGAGCCTGTGTTTCGGGGAAGGCTGTGTACACGTGTCTTCACACCTGGGGCCCCGACGTGGTTGGGGCGGAGATCGGACCCTTGCCGATCGCCCTGAGCCGTGTGGAAACACAGGAGTACATTTATGCTGGTGCCTTCCTGCAGCTCAGATTCACAGTGAAGTTCCGTGTGGGTTTGTTTTCCAGTTTCGATGAAGTCTATTACGGGCAGTACATCTCTTTTTACATGAAGCGGGTCTTCTTTCTGGATGGCAGTGGACCGCCCTTTGGCCACATGCTGCTGGCCTTGGGAGGTAGGAACCTTCAGGAGTTATAGGAGGGCCCGGCCGGCGTGGCTCAGGGTTTGAGCATGGACCTGGGAGCCAGGAGGTCACAGTTCGATTCACAGTCAGGGCACATGCCTGGGTTGCGGGCTTAATCCCCGGTGGGGGGTGTGCAGGAGGCAGCCGATCAATGAGTCTCTCGTCATTGACATTTCTATCTCTTGCTCCTCCCTTCCTTTCTGAAATCAATACAAAATATATGTCTTTTTAAACTTATACACGAACTTTCTTGAGGGCAGTGGTCATGTCTTATTATTTATTTACTGTTGCTTGCTGTTGGCCGCCACTGTTCGGCACTCCTGAAACATTGCTGAACGGATCGACGCTGATCAATCCTGTTTTAGGTTATTTGGGAGGATTCGACGGCAACTTTTTGTGGAACAGAATTGGAGCAGGTACATCTCATTTTCACTGCCCTTGCTAATTTGCATGTATTAGAATGGGGAGCTAGTGGTTTATTAATGTGAGTCCAGGGTGTGATCGATTGTCTGGGTACACGTGACAGACTTTCGAAAAACCTGGTAAACATCTTAGTGTTTAGTGACAATGATTCCTCTATGTCTCTTGGATGTACAAATCGTGTGTGTTGCCACAGGGTGTGCCGTTGACTAGCGAGCACATCTCAAAGGCGTGCTCACACACCAGTTCCCGATGAGGCCCCCAGTGTCGTGAACGCTCGTACTGGAGTCTGTGAGTGTGAAACTGTCTGCAAACACGGTGCGCTCAGCTCCGCTATGGTTGCGTTCCAGAATACAGCAGCAACGTGCCCGTGTGGTCCCTGCGCCTGCTGCCGGCCCTCGCAGGGGCCCTGTCGGTGCCGATGGCCTACCAGATCCTGTGGGAGCTCCGTTTTTCTCACTGCGCCGCCATGGGAGCCGCCCTGCTGATGCTCATCGGTAAGGCCTGGGCCTGGGCCGGCTCTGGTTGGTGCAGGAGGAGCCACGGGCGGGCCTTGGCTACGCTTCAGTGTGTGGCCCAGGAGAGCTTGGGGTTTAGTAGACGTGCCCCCCTCAGCAGCTTCTGCTCCTAGGATGGAAGGAAGCTCAGGCAGTTGGTCCACATCTGACTCTGGGGGTCACCCCGCTCTCAGGCTGGGGGCTATGGAGGTGGGTGGCCAGACTTCACGTTGTGGGGGTGGGGCCATATGAATTGGGGCTGTCCAGACAGGTGCCCGGGTAACGGTGAACACCTCCACCTGCACCCACGTCTGCCACTCCCTGATGGCCTGCCGGGTTCCACCACCACCCAGGCCCCGCCCCATGGCCATGGCAGAGGAGCTAGTGGGTATTCCTCAGACAGGGCCTTCCAACCCAGGTCTCCCAACAAATGAAGTGAACTCACATGCAAAGTCAGACCATCTGTAGAGAAAATGGAGGCCCTTTGCCAACATCAGGCCATAGCACGCACGGCGCCCACAGAGCTGGTATTGCTTCTGCAAATGAGAAAACGACAGAGAAGCTCCGTGACTTGCCCAAGGTCACACAGTCTCAGTGGGTGTGACTCCCCCTAAGAACTTGCCCTCGTGGTTGTGGAGACACCCCAATGCTGAACGGGACGTCCCGCCGTCCACTCTGAGCGACTGGGAGCGTTTGCTTTGTGGGTGTTTGATCTTCACGCCTTTGCTTCCTTCCAACACACACTGCTCCTCCCAACAGAGAATGCGCTGATCACGCAGGCCAGGCTGATGCTTTTGGAATCGCTGTTAATATTTTTTAATCTACTGGCCGTGCTGTCCTACCTGAAGTTCTCCAACTCCCAAAAGCACAGGTACGGCCCAGGGACCTGTCCTAATTAACGAGAAGGAAGAGTCTGGGCGGCCTGGCGACCCAGAACGGGCTGAGCCTTTTTGTCCGGGAGCGCCCGCTGGCTGTCTTGCAGCCACTCAGACCGGCCCTCAGCTCATGGCTTCATAAATGCATCCTCGTTTTCCTGTAACTTTAACTGGAGAAACGTTCTGGCCAAAAAGAGAACTCGCGGGCCGACGATGGGGCGGAGGGGGTCCATTTTCCGCGTCTCTGAAGCTCGGTCCCGGCAGCCACCCTCGGGATCTCGGGGACCCGTTCGCAGCTCTGCCTCCGTCCTGCCCGCAGGCCCTTCTCCCCGAGCTGGTGGCTGTGGCTGACGCTGACCGGAGTGGCCTGCTCCTGTGCCGTCGGGTGAGTCCGGCCGGGTCTGAGCAGCGCCTGCGCCCTCCTCGTCTGTCATTTTAACTTCCCCTCCATCCGTCTTTTCAGCATCAAGTACATGGGCATTTTCACTTACTTGCTGGTGCTCGGAGTCGCCGCCGTCCACACCTGGCACCTGATCGGAGACCAGGCTCTGTCAAACGTAGGGGAGCCTGCTGCGGGGGCACGCGGGGGGGGGGGGGAGACGGCATCAGGGGGGCGCAGTGGGAGCCTGCGTGCGAGGGGTGTGTCCCCCGTGTGCCCAGGTCTGTGTGCTGTGCCACGTGCTGGCCCGCGCAGTGGCTCTGTTGGTCGTCCCGGCCGTCACGTACCTGCTGTTCTTCTATGTCCACTTGACGCTGCTCTGCCGCTCCGGGCCCCACGACCAGATCATGTCCAGCGCGTTCCAGGCCAGCCTGGAGGTGAGAAGAGACCATGGGAGACTCGGTTTCCTATGTAAACACTGTTGGATGAGCCTCAGAGGGAGAGCCAGAGCGAGAAAGGAGGCCTGCGCCTTGGGACTGTAAACTGGTCTGCATGTCCCGAGGGTGCAGACATGAGCGGAGGGGTAGCTCCGTCGGTGTGACGCAGAGTGGCCCCGAGACCCCTGCGAGGTCCCACAGGCTCCGGGGGCCGCATGAGCCTCAGAGGACAGACAACTCGGCCTCATTCACACGAACTTTGCAGAAACAGTCAAATGCACCAGTTGAGGTGGTTGGAATTGTGGCCTGAAGTCACACCGACCTGTTCAGAAACGCTGGTGAGCTGCTTTCTCACCTCGTAAATGGACACAAGCCCTGCCTCCGAGGCGGCATGCCATCAGTGGTTCTGATCAGCGTAACACGACAGAGCTGTGTCTTATCTATACTAACAAAAGGGTAACGTGCTAATTAGACCGGACAGCTTCCAGACATCTTCTGGACAAAGCCACAGTTGCGGAGACTGAGGCAGAAGAGGTTAGAGGCGATCAGGCCAGCAGGGGAGGGCAGTTAGGGGCGATCAGGCAAGCATGCAGAGTGGTTAGGGGTGATCAGGCAGGCAGGCAGGCAGGTGAGTAGTTGAGCCAGCAGTCCTGGATTGCAAGAGGGATGTCCGACTGCCGGTAGTCGGACATCCCCTGAGGGGTTCTGGATTGGAGAGGGTGCAGGCCACGCTGAGGGACCCCTCCTCCCATGCACAAATTTCATGCACCAGGCCTCTAGTGTAATTATAATTGCCAGCACCCCAAATATGCTCCCAGGTTGGGGAGGGCTATGCAGGGGAACCCTGACTCTCACTTGCCCCTTTTGGCCTTTGTAGGGGGGGCTGGCTCGGATCACGCAAGGCCAGCCCCTGGAGGTGGCCTACGGCTCACAGGTCACTCTGAAGAGCGCCTCGGGCAAGCCTGTGCCCTGCTGGCTCCACTCCCACCCGAGCACCTACCCGTTGAGGTAAGGAAAGTGCTGTTTTATTAGAAGTTATAAAATGTTTGTCGTATTTTTTCTGTTACCAACTTTCACATTATGTGAAGAGGGTCGGGGAGACAGGGAATTGAACTCTTGGGTCTGATTGTCAGAGTCCTGGTATCTCTGCATGTAAACCAGTGAGAGGGCTCGCTGGGCGGAGGGCCCGGCACACCCGCGAGGCGGCCTCGTGACCCCACACTGGTCGTGTTCTGCCCACGTAAGGTCCAGTGTTCTGGCCCCTCTTAGATTTAAACTGTTTATCCTTATTTTCCCCTAACACCGTGCTGGGTAGTTTATGGAGCCCCCTGCAGACCCAGTCTTTGTTGACCCTCCCATGCAGCTACGAGAACGGCCGGGGCAGCTCCCACCAGCAGCAGGTGACCTGTTACCCCTTCAAAGATGTCAACAACTGGTGGATTGTCAAGGACCCCGGGAGGTGCGTACAGGTCCTGGGCCTTCAGGCCTGACCGCACAGTGGCTAGTGGGGCCTACACCATCCGCTCCTGCTCCTCCTGCCCATGCTCACCCACTCACCTGCTCCAGCTTCTGCCCGCCCTCCCCACTCACCTGTTCTAGCTCCTCCTGCCCGCCCTCCCCCCACTTACCTGTTCTAGCTCCTCCTGCCCGCCCTCCCCACTCACCTGCTCCCACTCCTCCTGCCCGCCCTCCCAACTCACCTGTTCTAGCTCCTCCTGCCCACCCTCCCCACTTACCTGTTCTAGCTCCTCCTGCCCGCCCTCCCCACTCACCTGCTCCCACTCCTCCTGCCCGCCCTCCCCACTCACCTGTTCTAGCTCCTCCTGCCCACCCTCCCCACTTACCTGTTCTAGCTCCTCCTGCCCGCCCTCCCCACTCACCTGCTCCCACTCCTCCTGCCCGCCCTCCCCACTCACCTGTTCTAGCTCCTCCTGCCCGCCCTCCCCACTCACCTGTTCTAGCTCCTCCTGCCCACCCTCCCCACTCATCTGTTCTAGCTCCTCCTGCCCGCCCTCCCCACTCACCTGTTCTAGCTCTTCCTGCCCGCCCTCCCCACTCACCTGCTCCCACTCCTCCTGCCCGCCCTCCCCACTCACCTGCTCCCGCTCCTCCTGCCCGCCCTCCCCACTCACCTGCCCCTGCATGTCGAGGCCAGTGGGGCCCTGTGTCCCTTTCCCCGAGCGGGCGCTGAGCAGGTCTGTGTGAGAGAGGGATCTCTGAGTGGGCCCCGCGGTGTTCGTAGGTAGCACAGAGCAGTCCAAGTGTGAAGGTGGCAGACGGGACCATGTTTGGAAGCTTGGAAAGTTGGCCATGGGTTTCAGAAACGAGTTCAGTGTCATGGCTGTTGACACGAACTCACCTCGTACAAGGGACAAACTGGTTGGGCGGCTGCACATTCCCAATGGTCCCCCTGGGAGCACCCAGAGCCTCGACACGACCAGGTGACGTGCGGCTCCTGTCTTCCCAGGCACCAGCTGGAGGTGAGCAACCCGCCGAGGCCCGTGCGGCACGGGGACGTGGTGCAGCTGGTGCACGGCATGACCAGCCGCCTCCTCAACACGTGAGCCCGCCCGCCCTCCCTCCTCCCAGCTCCCAGCTCCCAGCTGTGCTCACCTGCACTCCCCGAGGGAGGGGACCCAGGGCGGCAGCTGAGGGGAGCAGAGGGAGGGAGACGGCTGTAGTGAGGGGCCAGGTGAGGGGAGAGCAGCCAGGCTCGCGTTCTCAGGGTGCAGTGGGGCTCCTCCACCAGTGGCGTCTCCGCTGTCAGTGAGCCCAGCAAGACTGGGACTGGGGTTCAGTGGGGCAGGAGTGTGGGGACATGTTTGCTCTCAGCCTCTGAGCAGCCCCTGTATTTCGGGGGCTGACCGCCCCTCACTACACCACCACCCAGCGTCCCCGGGCACTCGCCATACTTCCCGTCAACGTGAGCTGGCACCCTTGGGTCAGAGCGACTACAGGACCCTGCCCCTTAGGCTGAGCTGGCTCTGTTTCTGAAAAGCGGCTTTTCCCCTTAAAGAAACAGCTGAGGAATTCTGTGAGCATTGTTTGGTGTTGCAGGCACGACGTGGCAGCCCCCCTGAACCCCCATGCGCAGGAGGTGTCCTGCTACATCGACTACAACATCTCCATGCCCGCCCAGAGCCTCTGGAGGCTGGTGAGTCGCGGACACTGCGGAGACGGGGAGTGACCACCGTCAGCACACGCACCTTCTAACAGGACGTTGGAAGCCGCCGTTTAGCATGATCCAGGTTCAGGGGTAACCTGGGAAGGGATGCGGTCATCAGAGTTCGTGGCTGTTTTTACAGGGAGCAGAGACTTCCACAGACCATGGGTCTGGGGGCGCTGGTATCAGACAAACGGTTCGCAGACAGTTGGTAAATGCTTGCTGCTGGGCTCTGTGGTTCTGCCAGGAGGAGGCGCCTCTGGCTTCGTCACTTAGTGTCAAGACCAGGTCACTGAGCCCGGGTCGGGGCTCCAGCACCCTCGTCACCCAGGAGCCTTGGTCGGCCTGGCCTGACAGGAACACCTGCCCTGTCACAGGCTCCCCTGGGAGAGGCCTGGCCCTCGGGCGAGTCCTGGGGCTGCCCCTTCCCAGGGCAGCTGGGATAGTGACCGCCTTCCTCCGAGCGACCAGGGCAACATGGCCCTTTGTACAACGAGTCTCGCTCTCCAGGATGCAGGCAGTGTCCTAGGAAAGGTGGCGGGGAACGTCCTGGTGTCCTGGACATTGGCTGTCTGAGTTCAAGGGCGTGAGTTGAGTAATGGCACTGGGATCGCCTCCCCGAGGCTCCTGCAGCGGCAGCTCCCCACTCAGCCCCGTGTGTTCAGTGGTGTGAGCTGCATGTCCAGTGCACTGAGTGTGGCTGGTGGCCCTCAGCAAGGCGGGGGCTGCTTTTCCATGTCTGTGCCCAGCAGCACCTCTCCTCCCCCTTCACATGCGACAGACGTCCATGTGCTGTGATGTTCTCATGCACCGGCTTCGCCCGCCTCTCCCCTGGCCTCCCGCCTCCACGGGAGTTGTTTGTGCCTGTTCTGTGACATCGGGAGCTGTCCCAAGAGTCCCAGGCCCTCCCGCTGCTGCTTGTCGCGGGGGTCTCCTCGTTGATCCCTCTCCTCCTCCTCAGTCCCTGCTGGTGGCCCCGTCAGCCCCACACAGAGCAGGGGAGGCAGGCTGACCGCAGTGCGGCCCCTACACCACCTCACGGCGCCCTCGCGAGGCCACAACAATGCCAAGTGCTCCTTAGATGTCAGTTGTTTATTACCCGATGTCAGGAGTCCCCTGGGACAGCAGCTTTCAGGGACGGTCTCTAACCTCCATTGCTCCATCTTTGCATCTGGGCCGAGCTCTAAGCCCTGTGGGTGAGCAGGCATCCCAGAAGCGCAGGTCTTTGGTCTCTGCCTGAAGGCTGAGCTGCTGCTGCAGGAGGCACTGTGCCCCCAGGCTCAGCTCGCTACCCCCAGGCTCAGCCCGCTACCCCCAGGCTCAGCCCGCTACCCCCAGGCTCAGCTTGCTACCCCCAGGATCAGCCCGCTATCCCCCAGGATCTGCCCGCTACCCCCCAGGATCAGCCCATTGGCCCCACAGGATCTGCCCGCTACCCCCCAGGATCAACCTGCTACCCCCCAGGATCGGCCCGCTACCCCCCAGGATCAGCCCACTGGCCCCCCAGATCAGCCTGCTGGCCCCCCAATCAGCCCACTAACCCCAGGATCAGCCTGCTGGTCCCCCAGATCAGCCTGTTTGCCCCCCAGGTCAGCCTGCTGGCCCCGGATCAGCCCACTAGCCCCAGGATCAGCCATCAGTTTCAGCGCGTGGCTGGCCTCGCCTTCCTGTTGAGGGAAGCCGGAGAGGGCTATGTAACAGGCAGGTCTGCTCTCACAGGACATCGCGAACAGGGAGTCGGACGCTGAGATCTGGAAGACCATCCTGTCGGAGGTGCGCCTCGTGCACCTGAACACGTCCGCCATCCTGAAGGTAAGGGCTGCTGCCCGACCCAGAGCCTGCATCTCGGCCCACAGATCTGTGCGCGGCTCCCGACCGAGCCTGCCCTTCCCCGGACTTTCGTGCCAAGTGGGTGCTATGTTTCCACTGAAGGGGGGGGCCTTTCTAAGTCCTCAGAACTGAGCCTTGACATGAGGACTTTCCGGAGCCCTGGCCGGGATGAGCCAGGGCCTGGCTTGCCCCTCACGCCCTCGTCCCGTCTTGCAGCTGAGCGGGGCCCACCTCCCTGACTGGGGCTTCCGGCAGCTGGAGGTGGTTGGGGAGAAGCTGTCCCGGGGCTACCACGAGAGCGCCGTGTGGACCGTGGAGGAGCACCGCTACGGCAGGAGTGAGTCGCTGACCCACGGGGCCCCGGTGAGAGGCGGCACAGCTCCCACGCTCTCGCACACCACACGCCCCTCCCATGCCCGCTGAAGCTGCCAACAGCCAGGGGGTTACCCTGCGGTCGACAGGCAGTGTGAGCCGAGCTCTCACAGGTCCACAGACCCTAATTTGTCGGTAGTTTCTCGGGGAAACAGAATGGGACGCCGCCAGTCGCCGTGGGGTTTGGAAGGCAGGGAAGCCGCCTGCGCCGCGCCCACAGCTGTGCCCAGCTCCTGACCTTAATCTGCTCTGTTCTTTCGGGCCTCGTGTGTCCGTCAGGCCAGGAGCAGAGGGAGAGGGAGCTGGAGCTGCACTCGCCAACTCACGTGGACGTCAGCAGGAACCTGAGCTTCATGGCCAGATTCTCGGAGCTGCAGGTGACGTGGAGCGGGAGGCGGGAATGGAGGCTGTGGAGTCCTCACTTCCCCAAGTCAGTCTTTACCTGGGACCTGACGCAGTGGAAGGAGTGTGTCCGTCTGTCCCGCCACCCAGCCACCCAGCAGGCCACGTTGCCAGGCCCCAGTCAATCCGATGGAGACCGGAAGCGCGGCTCCCTGGTCTAGATGTGCCCTTAGACGAGCTGACTGGAGCCCCTGGGGCCGGCCACCAGCAGGTTGGAATCCAGGTCTCCTGCTGAGCCCGCCTATCAGGCCGCACTGCCTCCGTGGCGCCTTGCAAATGAGCTTGAGGTTGGGCCCCACGCGCAGGTGCCTGGCTGCCTGACGGGCTCTGGCTGTTGCAGTGGAGGATGCTGACGGTGAGGAGCGACGACTCGGAGCACAAGTACAGCTCCACGCCGCTGGACTGGGTCACCCTGGACACCAACATCGCCTACTGGCTGCACCCCAGGACCAGTGTAAGCAGCGCTGCGCCGTGGCCTTCATCCCCTCTGCTTCCCGCCGAGTGCTGGCTCCTGGGCTGGCCTCAGAGCCGAGGAGCGAGGACGCGTGTGCGTGGAAGGAGGCGGCCCTCTGCTCTGTGGCCGCGCTGCGCCTTCCCTGCTGTCCGGGCACGGCCCCTGCGCGCAGCAGGCAGAGCTTCCTTCAGGCACCTGTTGTCGCTTCCCCCAGGGAAGGCGGCAGAGCCCGCTCAGCCATGGCTCCTGCGACGACACGAGCTAACGATGCTCACGTCCTCCCGGCCAGAGCTCGCCGAGCAGTCACTCGCAGAGCAGGGCCCCGGGCACACCCTTAGCTCTGCGTTGCTCTGTGCGAGTCCCTCTGGGAGCCGCCTGCTGTTGAAGACAATCGCGGCTCCTGATTGTAGGAAACTCCGCACATCCTAGAAAGGGCCTCGTCAAGAACAGGCCCCATGGAGGCTGTGCTGATGGCATCTCCGTCCTTGTAGGCTCAGATCCACCTGCTGGGGAACGTGGTGATCTGGGCTTCCGCCGGCCTCGCCACCGCGCTGTACGTCCTGCTCTTCTGCTGGTACCTGCTCTGCCGCCGGAGGCGTGTCTGTGAGCTCCCCGAGGGTGCGTGCACGCTCTCCCCGTTTCTCCTCCTCCTACTTCTGACCAGAGCTCAGCTCACCAGGAAGCTCTGCCTTTAGGTGGCATCTTTGTTTCTGCATCCAGGGGCGTAAATTATTTTTGTCTCCCCAGAGACAAAATGTTGCATTCAGCCCCCACGTGACCTTCGGGGCTTCTCCAGGGAGGTGCAGGCACTGGGCAGGGAGGTGCAGGCACTGGGCAGGGAGTGCAGGCACTGGGCAGGGAGGTGCAGGCACTGGGCAGGGGTGGCTGGTGAGCCCAGGGCAGAGCCGCCATGAGTACCCAGTGGAGGGTCTGGTGTTTGCTAGTAACAGAAACCCACTTAGCACCATCTTCAAACAGAAAAGGAATGAGCCCCAGGACAGGCAGGGTCCCGAGGCACCTCCTACTGTGGGGCTCTGGGAACTGGTCCATCCTCCCCACTGGACAGGCAGCCAGCCCCTCAGCTCCCCGAAGTCGTACTGACCAGATAATCCTGAGACACGGGACCTTGACAAGCAGCAGAGGCTGGGCCTCCCGCAAGGGCTGGTATTTCTCAGAGGAGGGACCGTGAGGACCCAGCGGGTGCTGCAGGGGGTTCTGAGGACCAGTCTGTTCTTCCTCCAGCGATGGGGGGTGGGGGGGAATGGAGAGCTGAGCCTGCGGTGACTTAGGGTCAGCGGTGGCCTGCGCCATCCTCCCCAGATTCCTGGCTGCGCTGGGTGCTGGCCGGGGCCCTGTGTGCCGGCGGCTGGGCGGCAAACTACTTCCCGTTCTTCCTGATGGAGAAGACGCTCTTCCTTTACCACTACCTGCCCGCACTCACCTTCCAGATCCTTCTACTGCCTGTGGTCTTGCAGCACATCGGCGAGCACCTGTGCAGGTCTGGGCCATCACAGTGTGAGGGGCGGACTGGGGCCCTGGGGTCGAGGATGAGCCTGCACAGCCATTGGGGTGGGAAGTGGGTCTGTGGTCCAGACCAGGAGGAAGGCGAGCAAGGGGAACCTGAGGGTGGGGAGGGTTCTCGGACGGCCGTATTGGCCCGTTGGCAGGTGCAGAGGAGGTAGACCGGGAAGCGGTGTAACCTGGGGCGGGCTGGGCGCCTGGAAGCCTCGAACGGGGAGAGGGGGAGGGGGGAGCCGTGATGCGTGGGGTTGGCGTTCAGGTGGTGCGGAGGCTTGGAGACGCGAGCAGTAGGCCAGCGAGGAAGGTCATGCTCAGCGCCAGGCAGGCTGTGACGGGCACGGCGGGGGGGGCGGGGGCGCAGGCGGAAGAGGCCAGGTGCTGAGTGCGGCAGCCACAGTGGGGCAGAGCCACAGGAGCCACCTGCGCTTTGCTCTGGCGCCCACAGGTCCCAGCTCCACAGGAGCCTGTTCGGCGCCCTGGTGGTGGCGTGGTACTCGGCCGCCTGCCACGTGTTTAACATGCTGCGCCCACTGACCTACGGGGACAAGTCGCTGTCACCCAGCGACCTCCAGGCCCTTCGCTGGAAAGAGAGCTGGGACATCCTGATCCGCAAACACTAGCAGGACTGGCACGAGACATCCGGGGTCGGGAACGGGACCGGGACCGGGACACGCTCGGGGGAGCTGGCCAGGCCTGGCGGGGGCTCTCCTCTGGTCCCCTTCACCTTAAGCACCTTATTATGCGGACAATAAAGAACACGCTGTGCCCACAAATCCCGGGGCCCTACACGGGGACACGTGTTGAGTGGCTAGTGTGGGGCTTGGCGACGGAGAGATGGCGGGGAGTGGGAGTGACGGGCATGAGGGTCAGACCAGACGGGCCGGTCTTGCTAACAGACACGCCTGGTCCTCCCTCCCGAGCACCCGCTGGCCCCGAGCTAGAGCCTCTGCCCCGGGGGGCCTCTAGGCTTTGCCCGGAACAGCTGAGTGTCATTTGCCACTGGGCCGGCCGGGCAGGGCCTGTCTGAGTGAGGCGGTAACCCTGTGTCAACCCCCTCGCTGACTGCACACCCGTGAGGCTAACGAGCAGCGGACAGTCAAGGTGTGTCATCTGTTCCTTGTCCTGAACTCGCCTTTGGTGTAATTAAAAAGGGACCACTGCCCTGGCCAGCTTGGCTTAGTGGAGAGAGCGGCAACCTGCGGAATGAAGGGTCCCAGGTTCCACTCCGGCCAAGGGCACATGCCTGGGTTGCGGGCTCCATCCCCAGTAGGGGGCGTGCAGGAGGCAGCAGATCAATGATTCTCTTCTCCCTTCCTCTCTGAAATCAATAAATAATATTTTAAAAAATAATAAAAAGGGACCACTGGCATTCATATTGGTTATTTATTGATTCTCTCCCCGAAGGGCACAACACGCTTGACGAAACTGTGAGTCACCAGCAGCCGGCCACAGCTCAGCCGATGTCAGTTGTGTGACCAGCTACTACTCCATAGAAAGAACTCGGAGTGCCGCGCAGGTTAGCACAGTGATGGGGCAGGACCCCTTTAACACGTGGCCACCACGTGGGAAGGAAGACACTCCAGGACGACACAGGCCACGGGGGCTTGGGGCATGGACTCAGTGAGGGAGGGAGAGGGGCTGGCTTTGGGCCACAGCACTCGCTCATGCCTCCAGGTCCAGCATATTCCTTGGCTAGAGGTGGGACAGCACCCTGGGCTCAGGGTCCCCTGGTGGACACTCCCCAGCAGGGGCCGGGCAGGCTTGGGGCTGGGTGAGTGGGTGTCCCTGCTTCCTGTCTGGTGCTGGTTAAAAACATGCCTGTCCCCAAGGCTCCTTCCCCGCCCTGCCCTGGAGCCCAGGCCAGGAGAAAGGCCTCGCTGGCTCCTCAGGTCAGGTCAGCCTGTCGCAGGCTGGATCACACCCACTGCGGGTCACGAAACGGGATTACCAGCTCACTACACGGTGTTGGGAAACAGAATAAAACAGAAAACATGGGACGTACAACATAAAAAGGGGAGGTATTTTCACACTGTCAGTCGCACATGTGAGAACTGATCACACCAGAGAAACTCGCCGTGAGACCAGTCAGAACACTGAGCACGGTGTCCAGACGTCCCTCCTCCCCCCACAGCGCGGCCCCGTGTCCCCGAGTGAGCATCACAGGCTGCCACGCGCCCTGTGGCATTTCTCAGTGACCTGGCCTGCCTACCCTCCTCACCACGAGGGAGCAGGTGCAGACACAGCCCCCACCCCATTGTACTGGGTGGGACCCCGCGTCCAGGGCCCCGGTACTGAGGACACTGACTCATGGGACCGTCCCAGACGCGGAGAGGAAGCAGCAGGTGTCTGGGGGCAGGCAGGCACCTCCGGGCCTGCGGGAGGCACACCCCTCCTCAGTGCGGCCTGCTGCTGGACTCCAGGTGCGACCGTTTGCCGACAGCCAGCACCGCGGAGTGGTCTCCGGGCTCAGGAAACGTCCTCTTGCAGCTGCGCCCGTTGGCCCCTCCACGGTGCCACTTGCAGATGTCCCCGTTCAGAATGTCCTGGATGTGCTGCACGATCAGGTTGATGGCGACTGCGGCAGAGACAGACGAGCGCGTCAGCCGCACGCGCCCTCCACCCCGTCGCCCGTCTGTCCGGCACCGGGTCTCAGCAGACGGAACACACGGCCAGGCCCGGACACCACACTTGCCGGCTGGGCCAGCGAGGACTTCTGCTGGCCTGGGGCCTGGTTAAAGGACTTCCTGCTAACAGTGGTTCCTCAACAGTTTTCTCTACTAGTAGCTATTTTCCCACCAGCTTTATTGAGGTGTAACTGACAAATAATGTAACTGTCAGCGACCAGGGGGGATGGGGCAGTGCCTGCCTTGGGGCTCTGGGCGGAGACGGTCTGGCAGCCCATCAGGCCTGGTTCTTACCCATATTGTCCACCCCTCGGGGGATGATCACATCCGCATACTTCTTTGTCTGCAACACAAAAAGGAAGATCTTGTAAGAATCTGTCCACCCCACCCTCCAAGGTGCCATCCAGTAGAGGAGCAAGCCTTGAGGTGCCTGGATTCCTGGGTCACAGGCAGGAGGGGGCAGAGGGCAGTTATCAGCGAGGTGTGAGGACGGTGGAGCACCGCAGCAGGAGGTGGCCAGGCAGCCAGGAGAACTGGTATCTCCTGTATCTCTGAAATGCTGTGCTCTGCTTGATGCTACCAATAGAATAGTCTCGAGGACAGTTCTCTGTGCTAACAACTTAATTCACTGGGCCAAGTGGAGCGTGGCATCCTCCACCCGTGCTTCCTCTGCAATCGGGGCCCTTCTGCAAGAGCCCTGGACGAGTGGCAGGTGCGCAAGGTGCACTGCACATGAGAGCAGCCGCGGTGCAGCTGCCAACATGCCGGGCATCGCTCACTCTTGCCAGCCCTGTGCGAGGGAGGGGCAGGGCTGCTGGGGACACACCTGAACCAGGCAAAGCACAGGGAGGGGAGGAGAAAACGGTGCGGCCCCGGGGATGGACCTATGAACCGTCTGGTGCTGGCGTGTGAATGTGGGCCAAGGAGACATGTTACAAGAGATGCGCCACCGAGGCAGGAGGGACAGCCTGGGCAGCTGTGTCTGCAGGTAGTGGACCTGCCGGAGGGCCAGGCGCGGCTCCCCTGGCCGGCTCACTGCTGAGCGGACTGGAGGCGGAGGCCAGCAAAGGGGGTAAGCAAGATAGCCCGTGCAGTCAGATGACGAGAAGCCCCCTGGGAACACAGGAAGCAGGCCCGAGGCCGGGAGCAGAGGGGTCTCGGGGTCATCCTGCACAGGCAATCCCGGTGACCAGGGCAAGGCCTGAAGCAGGAGGGAGCCGGTGAGGATACCGGGAGTGGCTTTTCTAGGCAGAGGGAGCAGCAGGGCAGAGGAGGCCTGGAGAGCTGGGCACGCCCTGGGCATATGGGCAGTAGCTGAATCTCCATTTATAATCGGACGCGTGCCTCCCCGCCAGCTCCCAGAACCAGGCATCGTGTCTCTGGAGGGAGAAAAGGCAGGCATTCCCAATGAAGCGCAGGCGGTACCGGCAGGCAGAACTCCTCGAAGGCTGGCTTGACGAAGGTGGTGTACTGGGTCAGAATCTGCTCCAGGTCCCTCCCGCGGTTCACGTCTCGGAGAACTGCAGCGACAGGAGCCAGGAGGCCGCCGTCAGACCTGGAAACGACCGCCTAGCCTCGGCCCGGGACAGGGAGGCCGAGCGCCTTACCTCTTCTCGACAGCCTGACGTCAGAGTCCGTGTCCACAAAGAGGCGCAGGTGGAACATGTCCCGGATCTCCTGGCTGTAGAAGACCAGGATGCCCTCAAACAGGACCACGTCCGCCGGGTACACCACCGTGGTCTCCGGTAACCTGCAGGTGAGAGCAGGGAGCGGGCCCTGCTGGAGACAGGGTCTCCCGGGCACTGACTCCACCGAGGAAACATCACGGTGGGAGAGGGGTGTCCACAGAAACCCATGGGTCAGGCCTGCCGCGGGCGGTCTGTAAGCCCCGGAGGGGACGCCCTAAGTGCCTCCCAGGAACCACCTGCTCACCTCGAGTGGGTCACAAAGTCATAGGTTGGGACCTCGACAGTTTTGCCCTCCACGATGTTTTTCAGAGTCCTGTGCATCAAGTCATTGTCAAAGGCATCTGCAGGGATGGACAAAAGGCAAGACGGTCCAGGCGTCCTGTGCTGGGACGGGGCTTCCTCGGCCACGGTGGATGCTGGCGGTCCTGCTGGTGGTCCTGGGACCTGAGGGACGCCTGGGCCGGCAGTGGCCTCTACAGCCTCCATCTGCAGAGCCCTCTGCAGTCCTGCACCCACTGATGGCCCTGTCCTTGCTGACCCCAGCAGTGCCACTGCCCAGGCTGCTGTCCCCGGAAAGCAGGAAGCTGGGAGTCGGCCGCAGCACGGATCTGTGGGTCGTGGCGGGCAGGGCAGGCTGGCCTCCTCGGGCCATGACCCTCCCCACCCCTCCAACTGCCACCTGTTCCCCTGGCCCCCGACCAACCAGGAAACAAAGTTTCTGGGTCTGGGCTCTGCTTCCCTCTGCAGGCCTCTCAGGAGCTGTGCCCCAGGCAGCGGGCAGGTCAAGGCCGCAGTGGACAACGGGGTGTGCAAAGGGCCCCGTGGGGAGGTGAGTGGACTTCTCCACATCACAGGGCAGGGGTGGGGGTCCAAAGGCGCTCCCGCTGCCTGGCTTCCACCAGGGTCCAGGGCCCAGCGCCCACTCCACCTCGGGTGCCTGGGCAATTGTATGGGCCCCGCTCAGCGCTCCTGGGCCCCGACCCGGCCGCCCTCCCGCCCTCCGCCCGCCCAGGGCCAGACCTACCTGGGTGGTCGAAGTTGTACTGTCCCTTCAAGGCCTTGGCCTTCTGCTCCGCCGTCAGCACCTTGTAGAACCTGTCCTGGCTCAGGATGACCACCTTCCGCTGCCGGTGGTCCACCTCGTTCTGCCCCAGCAGCTCCATGATCTTCTCACACACCGTGGACTGGGGCACGGACACAGGGCGCGCTGACTCGGGACCGCACGTTGCCGGCGCTGGACACGGACCCGCCCGCCCCCGCTCCGCCCCCTCCCGCAGCCCTGCCCCGGTTCCCTCCCCGACGGAGACGCGCCCCGGTCGCGGTGCCGCGCAGACCCCGCCGGGCCGCTCGCCCTCACCTTGCCGCTGGCGGTGCCGCCGCTCACCCCGATCAGGAAGGGCCGCTGGCGAGGCCGGTCCGCCTCGGGCGTGGCGCCCCCGCAGTCGTCGCCTGCAGGCGAAGCCATCTGCGGCGCCGCCGGTCCGCATCGGGTTCCTCGCCGCGGCCTCCTCCCCAGACCAGCCGGCCGGACCGCCCCCTCGCTAAGGTCGGAGACGCCCCCTCGGAGCTCCACTTCCGGGAGCGGCCGGGAGGCGGTGGGCGCGCGGGGCATGGCGGGAGTTGTAGTCCGAGGAGCCGAGCCAGCCCAGCTCTTCGGCGGTGCCCCCGGCGTCCGCGGCTCTGCGTGCGCGTGTTGGCTCCGGCGCGCGGTGGGCAAATGTCACGGGATGGCCCGTCGGGGAGAGTGGCCAAGGGGCTTGGCCTCCTGAGCCTGTGGACCTGGACAGAGGGAAGCTGATGAGGGGGCAGCCCAGCCAGGGCAGTATGAAAGCCACCCCCTAACTGAGAGGACATACACAGGCACTCAAGACAGGACCATTCACCGTTCACAGTGAGCCTGGCCAGGTTAGGGTTGGGCTAGGGTTAGGGTTAGGGTTAGGGTTAGGGTTCTGTAATGTGGTTAGGGTTAGGGTTAGGGTTCTATAATATGGTTAGGGTTAGGGTTAGGGTTAGGGTTCTGTAATGTGGTTAGGGTTAGGGTTCTATATTGTGGTTTGGGTTAGGGTTAGGGTTCTGTAATGTGGTTAGGGTTAGGGTTAGGGTTAGGGTTCTGTGTTCTGGTGTTTGCTCTCCTGGTCTGAAATTACCTTGGGTCAGGTTTAGGGTTAGGGTTAGTGTTTATGGTTAGGGTTAGAGTTAGGATTAACCCTAACCCCTAACTCTAACCCTTAACCCTAACCCTGGGTCGGACACGTGCAGAAACCCCAAGCGGAGAAACTAACATAAAGAATGGTGCACACCTGGGGACTTCCAAAGGGACCCCAGGGACAAATGCAGAGCTGTCTCACCCAGCGCCCTGCACAGCCCTGCGGGCACCTGTACATTCAGCTCCTGCTGACCATGACCTCACCAAGATGGCAGAGACCCTGGGACAGCTGCCCCCAGAGCAAGGGGGCCAGGGTGAGACACCAATTTGGAAAGCTTTCGAAGACTAGAGGCTGTGCAGGGGTCGGCAGGGTCCCCAGGCCTGGCTGTGAGCAGGCTGATCAGGGCCTCTGGCTTCGGGCCAGGGCCTTCTCTCCTGCTGCGGCGGAGGCCCTCCTTCCTTCTCTGCCGCCCCCTGGTGGTCAGCGCACGTCATGGCGAGCGATGGAACGCCCAGTCTCCCGGTGGAACGCCCAAGGGGACAGTTTGCATATTAGCCTATCATACACATAGAGGCGTCTGTAGAAGTGAAGACATGACCCCTGGGTGCACACATACTTCTGAGCTGGATTCTGCCCAGGCAAAGAGCTCTGTTAGAAAAGACATTCTCTGGGCGTGTGCACCATTCTTCCAGCTTTCCCCCGAGCTTGCAATTATTTTCAAGTAAAAAGTTTCACAACCATTTGAAGAGAAAGTACATGGGTTAGAGGGAGGACATTATGAAAAAAAATGTAGATTTTAAGAGCCAAATGGGTTTGCATTTGGGTTTGCCTGAGGGTTCCGTGTGACGGGGCATGTGCATTCCTGGGAGGCCTGTACAGGTGAGGGACCGCTCAGGGCCACGGAGGTGCGCGGTGTGTCACTATGTGGTCCTTATGTGTCACTGTGGTGCCGCCTGTGGTCACCTGGCGAAGGCGCCAGTGGTTACCTGTTGTGCGCTTCCACACGCAGACTTGCTGGCTTTCCTAAGTCCTTTGAGGAGGTCCCTTGTGCAGATAAGTTCTGTTTCTGTTCAAACCGCTTTCAAATACCCACCACGTTTAGCTTCCGCTGGCGGGTCCTGCCGGCGGCAGTTGTCGGAATTGGGGGAAAGCGAAAGTGTTAAAGAGAATAAAACGGGGCAGAGAAGACATCGTGCTTGCAGCCTTGAGCGCAGCTCAGATAACCGAGGACGCCGGCATGGGGGGAGCCAGGACAGACAGACCCTTACTCAGCAGAGCGGCCTGCAGCCAGCAGAAAGGGAGGAAAACCTCTCTCCCTGCTCTCCTCGCTGATGCCTTTCTGGGGCTCAGCCCGCCTGCACCCAGGTGCCGGGAATAAAATCTTTCTGGAGACATCATGGCGTCATGTCACAGGTGCGCGACCCCGGGCCACTCCGGACCTTTCAGAAAGTGCACCCAACGGGGCGGGCCCGTGCGCGCGGGAGCACCCGCAGGCCTCGCCCCGGGCTCTCCCACTTCGCCTGGTCGCCCCCCACCCCGCCTCCCACTCGGCCGAGAGCCGCTGAGAACTCCCCGCGACCTCCCCGCCCGCGGGTGGACGGCGCCGGGCGCCCGGGAGCCGCGGGGGACCCCGCGCAGCCGGGCGGTCAATTATTAACCGGTCGCGCGGCGGCACCAGGAAACCCGAGCCGCGGCGAAAGCGGAGCCGGGTCCGACGGCGCGGGAGCTGCGCCGCCCCCTCGCCCCGCCGCCGGCCGCGCCATGGACGCAGGTGAGGACGCGGGGACCCGGCGCGGCTGAGCGACCCCGGCCCGGCCCTGCCCGGGGACACCCCTCGGCGGGGGATGGGGCGGGGCGCCGGGGCGAGTTCAGGCCGTTGGCGCCAGGACCCCCGGCTCTGGGATCCCCGGGGGAGCGTTAGGGGGGCGGCCCTGGCGAGGTCCCGGGGCCTGGCCCCCAGGGCGGGCAGCAGGGGCTCGAGACTGGCGATTTGGGGGGCATTTTCCACTCCCTCCACGCGCCGCCCCCTCTGAGAGCGGGCAGGGCGCGCTGGCCAGGGGGGCAGAAGGGCGGCGGGAGGGAGGACCCCACGGGCGGCGAGACCCCGCGGCGGGCGGCGGGGAAAGGCTCGTTCAGGGAACCCCGACGGGGGCCCCCGGAACCGGGCCTGGGAGGGCGGTGAACCGAGACCCCCGCTCCGTGCGCTGCGCCCTCGCGGGGAGTCCCGGCCGGAGGGGCTTGGGGGGGCGGCGGGCGGTGCGAAGCCCTGCCTGGCGCTCCGGCCACATCTTTGGGGGGCGGGGGGCGCCAGGATTTCTCCCGCCCCCGCTCGCACGGAAGGCGCGCTCTGACCGCCACCCCTGCCCGCGACCCTGGAGCGCGTCCCTCCCTCCCCCTCCCCCTCCCCACCTCCCCTCCCCTCCTCCTCCCACCTCCCTGCTTCCCTCCCCCTCCCCGCTCCTCTCCCCCTCCCCGCTCCCCTCCCCCTCCCCGCTCCTCTCCCCCTCCCCGCTCCCCTCCCCCTCCCCGCTCCCCTCCCCCTCCCCGCTCCCCTCCCCGCTCCTCTCCCCCTCCCCGCTCCCCCCTCCCCTCCCCCTCCCCCGCTGGAATGTCCGGAGGCTCAAGTGTCGAGAATCCGAGAGCCCGGGCGGCTGGCAGCCCCGGCGGCACATTTATTTACTCTGCAGCCCTATCTCCGCGCCATCGGCCAGGTATTTGCCCAGGCGGGGCCCGGGAAGCTGCGGTTTGTGTTACGGTAACTGGGGCAGGGCCGGCGCCGGCGTCCCGTGCCCGCATCCCGCGGGGACCGGTGTCTGGCGTGGCTCTGCCGGCTGGGGCTCGGGTTACCTGCTCTGTGCCCTCAGAAGGGAGCGGGGTTCTGTGCGGCGGCACCATTTCATTGCTGTTGTTCCTATTCGTCTTCACCGTTACCCCCTCAGTGGTTGTCACCATCGCCACCGTTTCACACGGAGGACAGGAGGCCCCCGGCCGGAGCTCAGTGGAGACTGGGATTGTCACCTGCGCGCTGGCTGGGCCTCTGTGCGGCGTGTTCAGAGGGGCCGGGGCCTGACTCGCAGGGGGGTGGGCACTGGCCCAGAGCTTGGCCACCGTCGGCCAGGGGCACCCGCTGGCTCAGACAGCAAACAGCGCTCCTGTTTCCCCAGGGTCCCAGCCAGGGGGGGGTGCCTTATTTCATTTATTTATTTACTTATTTATGAAAATATACATTTTTATTGATTTCAGAGAGGAAGGGAGAAGGAGAGAGAGAGACATCAACGATGAGAGAATCATTGGTCTGCTGCCTCCCGCATGCCCCCCACTGGGTATCAAGCCCGCAACTTGGACATGTGCCCTTGCCCGGAATCGAACTCGGAACCCTTCAGTCTGCAGGTCGATGCTCTATCCACTGAGCCAAACCAGCCAGGGCTTATTTTTATATTTTTATTGATTTCAGGGAGGAAGGGAGAGGGACAGAAACATCAATGATGAGAGAGAATCATTGATTGGCTGCCTCCTGCACGCCCCCTACTGGGGATGGAGCCCATAACCTAGGCATGTGCCCTTGACCGGGAATCAAACCATGACCTCCTGGTTCATAGGTCAACACTCAACCACTGAGCCACGCTGGCTGGGCTGGTGCCTTATTTGAAAACTCCAGCCCTTGTCTGGGTGGGTGAGGCTGGGAGCTGCCCTGGCAATCCTGAGTGTCTAACCAGATCTCCTGGGTGGGGCATGGCTGGTTCCTGGGGGCAGGGATATTCAGGCCACCCCCACCCTCCAGGAGACCAGCAATCCTGCTCCCCCCACCCACTCCCCACAGGGGTCCTCCTGGAAGAGCCCAGCGCTCTGGGTCAAACTTAGTCATAAACCTTTCTTACTTTAAGTGTGGACTCCCTTCCCAATAGCTTTCATTACACACACACACACACACACCACTCCTTATAGCTTTCATTACACACACACACACACACACACACACACACCACTCCTTATAGCTTTCATTACACACACACACACACACACACCACTCCTTATAGCTTTCATTACACACACACACACACACACACACACCCCACTCCTTATAGCTTTCATTACACACACACACACACACACACACCCCACTCCTTATAGCTTTCATTACACACACACACACACACACACCACTCCTTATAGCTTTCATTACACACACACACACACACACACACACACCACTCCTTATAGCTTTCATTACACACACACACACACACACACCACTCCTTATAGCTTTCATTACACACACACACACACACACACCACTCCTTATAGCTTTCATTACACACACACACACACACACACACACACCACTCCTTATAGCTTTCATTACACACACACACACACCACTCCTTATAGCTTTCATTTTACACACACACACACACACACACACACACACACACACTCCTTAGCTTCCCCAAAGGGCCAGGCCCCCCTGCACTTTCTCACCTCCCTAACTTTCAGACAGCAGTAGCCAGTGTTAGCCAAGAGCCTGCTCACTTCACGTGCCTACACTCATTTGATCCCCACAACCGCCCAGGTGTTGTTTTTAAGGATGAGGCAACCAAGGAAGCAGCCCAGGCAGCCTGGCCCTGAGCGCCCCTCCTGATGGTAGGAGGCCCTCCCCCCAGACCCACCAGCCCAGCCCTGGACCCAGGAGGAGGTGACAGAGGTCTGCTGGCCCTGTCCCTCTGACAACTCCCTCCCCCTTCCTCACCTCCCTGGGTGTCAGGCCGGTGCCCCGGTGCCTGAGTCCGTCCACTTGTCCACATCCCACCAGCCCTCTGCCTCCATTCTAGCTCAGACCAGATTTTTCTTGTTTTTTGATGTGGGCATTTATCGCTATGCACTTCCTTCTTAAAACTGCCTTTGCTGCGTTCCGTCAGTGTTGGTGTGTTGTACTGTCGTTTGTCTCAAGATGTTATTTCTCTTTTGACCCCCTGGTTTTTCAGAAGCATGTTGCTTAATCTACAGCTCTGTGGTTTGCCTAGTTTTTATTCCTCTTGGAATTGAGACCATTATGGTTGGAAAAGATGCTCGACATAATCTGCATCTTCCTAAATGTTAAGACTTGGCCTGACATACCCTCCGCTGGGGAGCGGTCCCTATGCTCCCAGAAGCAGGCGTGTCCGGTTTGGGATGGAGTGTTCGGACCGTGTCTGTAAGTCCGTCTGGTCCGGGGTTTGAGGCCCATGTTTCCTGCTGCTTTTTGTCCGGATGGTGCAGCCATTGATGTAAATGCTCCTCGGGACCTCCTGGCTCTGAAGCCACTCGGGAGCCAGGGCCTGGCCACTCCCGAGCAGCTCCCCCCCCCCCCCGCCCCCCCCAAGCCAAGGCTCTGATTGGCTCAGCTCACCTGCGAGCCCCGCCCCCGGCTGGGTCTCAGGACGCCCCTCAGCGCCGCCCGGCCCAGGTTCCCTCCTCCGCCCGCAGGGGCTGCCTGGCCCGGGGCGCGGGCGCGGGGCGCGGGGCGACCACCGGAGGCACTGCCCCCTCGAGCCCCCTCGGTCCTGGCGGCTCTTCGGGGGAAGGCTTGGAGAGGCTCCGGCAGGGGTCGCGCGTGGCTTTCTTCTCGGAGGGGCTATTTGGGGCTTGGGGGGCAGGGTCCCACCTGGCCCACGGCCTCTTGAGGCTCCTGAAACCCGCCATGTCTTCCCAGGAGTGGACACCAAAGGGGGTGCTGGCCCGGAGGCCCCGGAGGCCCCCCCGAGACCCGAGCTCCCGCAGCTCCCGCGCCGCCCGCAGCTCCTGGATGAAGACGGAGGGCCCAGCGAGGAAGCAGCCGAGGACGCCCCGGCCCCCGCCGTGCCCCCCGACTCCCCGGCCGCCGCCGCGGCGCCCCCCGCCCAGGCCCCGGCCGCGGGTGAGGGCGAGGCGAGGCCGGGGCCCAAGGCGGCCGCCGGCGGCATCCCCAACATCGGCTTCGTGGGCGAGCCCCCGCCCTACGCGCCGCCCGACCCCAAGGCCGTGCACCTGCTGTACCCGCCCTTCCCGCCCGGCCCGGTCCTCTTCCAGCCCGGCCCCGCGCCCCCCGCCCTGTTCCCGCCGCCCGCGCCGCTCTACCCCGCGCCCGCCCCGCCGCCGCTCTTCGCGCCCTTCCCCGTGGTGAGTGGGCACCCAGCCCGATGCCCGCTCCTTGCCCCCCTTACCCCCACCCCTTACCCCCCCCACTCGTTCCGTCCTCCCTCCCCCACCCCACGGGGGCTGGGCTCACAGACACTGAAGTCGCGGTAACAACCCATGCAGGTCCTGGTGCCCAGAGGAGGAGCACGAAAGGCTGCCTCAGCTGCCCGGGGGGGGGGGGGGGGGGGGGGGAGCCCAGGAGGCGTCCCAGAAGTGGGGGCATTTGAGCTGGGTTCTGAGGGGTGAATAGGAGAGTTCAGGCGGGAACGGAAGGGCCCTCTGGCCAGAGGGCGCAGCACAGGCAGGAGGCAGCCGTGCTTGGGCTTGGGCTGGGCTTGGGCATGGCGGTGGGTCCTTCAGCTTAGGTGGGGGGGGGGGGGGGCGGGGCGAGGGGGGGCGTGCTGAGAGGGACACATCCGAGGGCCCAGGGCCTCTGGAAGGGAGATGATCTGATTAGATCTTTAGAGTGAAACAAAGCCGGCTGCCTTAGGACGGTGGAGCAGTCCCCCCGGGGGCGGGGGGCCATGAGGACGTGGGGACATGGGGACAGGGCTCCTGGAGCGTGACCTGCCCTGGGTGACCGCAGCCTCACGGGTGGGGTTGGGGGGGGGGGGCTGGTCCGCACTCCGGCTCTGGGCGCTCCCTCACGCCTGTGGCCTCTGCCCCGCAGTACAACAGCCCCCTGGCCGGCGTGCCCGCGCCCGCCACGGTGGAGCACAGGCCGCTGCCCAAGGACTACATGATGGAGTCGGTGCTGGTGACCCTCTTCTGCTGCCTGCTCACCGGGCTCCTCGCCATCGTCTACTCCCACGAGGTAGGGGCGGCCCTGGTGCACCTCCCAGCAGGCACCGGCCCCTCCCCCAGGAGCTGGGCGCCGGGGAACTGGCAATCGGTGCAGTGTCTCTGGCCCTGGGCCCCGCGGATGGACACCTCCTTCCCCTGGCCCTGCCCACACTCAAGGCCCGCTCCGGCGGCCGGGCTCCCACAGCTCACGGTGAAGCGTGAGTGGCTGCCCAGGCCCAGGAGCTGCTGTCCCAGGGGGCTGTGGGCACCCCTCCACCCACTCATTCCTCTCACCACCCACCCTGCCCCCCGCCATCTCTCCTCTCCATCTGCTCAGCCCCCACCCCCCAACCACTGCCCTGCACAGGGTCAGGCTCTGGGGACCCAGTCATGCCAATGGAGGGTGTTCTGACAGAGTGGGTGAGCCTCTGGGGTCTCTGCCCGATGCTGAGCTGGCCACGCCCTGACCCCCCCCCCCCAGCTCCCCCACCGTAAGCCAGGCCTGTGGGGAGAAGGCAGCTCTCAGGACAGCTCAGAGGTGTCTGTGAATTCTGGCTCCGCCACCAGCTGTGTGACCCTAGGACAGTCCCTTAACTTCTCTGAACCTGTTTCCTCATCTCAAAGTGGGGGCAACAAAGACACCAGCAGCTGGAGTTGTTGGAAGATGTAGGGACCAGGGCGAGGATGTGGCTCGTGCCCCACCCACGAGGTGCCCGAGAGCTGGCAGCCATCACCCGATTGCTCCTGGGCAGGCCCCAAACTTCTCAGGGTGCCCATTTCCCAGGCTACACTGGGGCCTGGCCCGACGGTGCTGCATGGGAGGTGGGGGCGTGGTGGGCTCATCCTCACTCTGTCTGCTTGCAGACCCGCTCGGCCCTGAGCCGGGGGGACCTGGCCCAGGCGGAGGAGGCCTCCCGCAAGGCCCGCTCCCTCGTGCTGTTCAGCCTGCTCTTCGGGGTCTTCGTGTCCACCAGCTGGGTCATCTACGTGCTGGTGGCCCTCTACCTCCCCTGAGGCTGGGGCTGCTTCGGGGACGTCAGGATGCCCGGACACCCACCCTGCCGGACTCCTGTGGACTGTGATCCCTGCTGGGGCCATCTGTTGCCTACCGAGGGGACCCGGGGGTAGGAGCGGGAGGGATTGGCGCACTCAGCACACCCGTGGCTGCCTCAGCCCTGATGGGCAGTGTTCTAATCTGCAGTGGTCTCAGGGCCCAGGCCCAGCTGAGGAATGGGGGCCCCGGGAGCCCCATTTCTTTGGTGCCTCCTCCTGAGGTCTTCCTGGGACTGCTGGCCGGGCCCGAGGCCCCTGCCTTCACCTTACCCCCAGGAGACCATCAGAGGGACCAGAAGTCTGTGTCCTCAGCGCCATCGGGGTGGGGGAGGGGAACTGCCCTCCTGGCCTCCTTGCTGGGTTGGTCAGGTCACGGCACAGCTGCGGTTCGGTTCCCATGGGGCTGGTGGGCGTGGCCTCCTCCCGCCTGGCTCCTGGCTGGTCGGTCAGGGCCCCGCCTCTCACGCCGCCCGCTGTGCCCAGAAACCAAAGCCATGTGTCTGTTTCTTCCTCTGCAAAGTGGGAGCAACAGCTGGGCCCCCACACCTCCCCCTTTGACTCACCAGCAGGGGGCACTGTGACCGACAGTAACTTCCTTGGCTGGTCCAGTCCTGGCCTTCAGAGCGCCCGCTGCTCAAGCGAGTGGGCTTCCCTCCTCCGTCAGGGGCCGCAGCATGGCCTGCCCTGGACCCCTGGGCGGACCAGGGAGGGGACCCGTGGGTGCTGGGCGCAGTGCCCGGCTCAGGTGCTCTCGGCGGTGATGGTGGCGGTTCCATAGGGTCTTCCACAGCCCGAGGGGAGGGGAGGGCAGGGCAGGGCGTGAGGGCCTCACTGTGCGTGGCAGGGCAGCCCGGTGCCTCCCGCTCAGCAGGTGGGAGGCCGCTCACTGATGGGCGCGCTCCTGCAAGGGCCCAGAGCTTTCACCAGATTCTCGAGGGGCCTGTGACTCAAGATGACAAACCATCTGCACGGAGAGGAGGGAGGCCCCGCTGGGCCAGAGAAGACTGGCAGCTCGCGTTCAATCGCCTGCTTTCTGCACCTCTGGGTGCTGCCCGCAGCCCTGGCTCCTGGCACCGGGCGGAGGCAGACGCCTGACTCAGCCCTGGAGATGCTGGGAGCCTTGGGCCAGGGCGTCGGCGATGCGCACAGCTGGCTGGGGCTGGGCCAGTCGGCACGTCAGTCACCCTCGTGCAAACGGCCCCGAAGAGGAGGAGGAACAGTGCAGAGGACTCGCTGAACCCACAGCAACAGCTGTTCCTACTGAACTACGTAAACGCCAAGGAAAGAAGTCCCTGGACCGTGCCCTGCGCTGTGGGTACGAAGCGCGGGCACCTTGCAGAAGGGCAGGCTCGGAGTCGGGACGTGGGAGCGGAGAGTCTGCATCTCTGATGAGCTCCCAGTGAAGCAGAAGCTAAGGAGCCAACTGGAAACGGCACATTAAATGGGGATTAAAACCATTAAAAACCATTCTGCAGGAGCAATCCATGGAGGCCCCTAGTGTCTCTATTCAACATTGTGTTAAGGTTCTAGCTAACGTAAAAAACAACAAAGTGAAATTTGTAGTATGAAACTTGCAGTCTCTGTCAAAAGAGACAACGTGATTTTCTAGCTGTAATATCCAAGAATCAAAGAAAAAATTAGAATAACTGTAAAATAGTTGGATACAAAATAAATGTGATAGTCATTAGCAATAATCAGTTAAAATGGAAAAAATTTTGAAAAATTCCACTCACAGTAGTGATAAAACAGTAGAATCTAGAAATAACTTTGATAAGAATGATCTGGGCCCAAGTGAGGAAAATGATTTTTAATTATATATATAACTTTATATATACAGCAGGTCCCCCCAAAATGCATATACACTTTAACAGCTGATAGCTCAATTTTGAAAATGAAATGTATTTTAATAAACACTGCCTTTATAATTATTTAAAGTGTGTACCTACATTTTGGGGGAACACCCTATATATATAAAATTGAACAAAATATCTGGATAGGAAGATGTAGCATTCTTAGCGATTTAATGAAATCCCAACAAGAAAGCCGTTTTTCTTGTTTTAAAACTATAACACAAGTTTTTAAAAATAGAAGGGAAATGTGTAAAAACTTACACTTGTTTAGAGAACTGAATGAGGGGCCTGTCTTCCCTGGCTAGTAAAGCTTAATATAGAGCTACAGTACCTAAGACAGCGCGGCCAGCAGAACACCCAGTGAACGTCCCCAGGGCGCGGGGAGTTACTACCCGATCAAAACGGCCTTTGAACTGAGTGGGTCAAGGACTCAGAAAAGCAGTTGGCTATGTGGTTGGAAAAACATTCTCAACTTGTATGGAAAAGTGAACTGCAGCTGGACTACAGAGCTGAGTCGAGGAGTCCCACACACAGGAGAGAGCCTGGGAGGGCGCTGGGGAGGCCCCTGGCCGTCTGGAAAGCCAGAGGGAGGGGCCGAGATCCGGTCCCACAGAAGCAGACGGGGCCTGGCCAGGTCGGGGACAGATCAGGACGGCTGCCGCCTCCCTGTAGTGGGCAGTACACTGTGTCGTCTGTCGATAAGGTATGTGCCGTAGACTTACATGCGCGCATGTGCAAAGGACAGTGTCTGAAAGGAAGTTGCAAACTGCTGGCAGTGGCTGCCCGGGAACCAGGAGCCGTGGTGCCACGCCTGGCTGAACCTGACGATGGGATTCATACGTCGTGTCATTAAAAATGAAGAAAATGCGCTGCCTTTGGCCTCAGCGGGCCCAGTTTTAGGGCTCGCCGTGGTGGAGATTGTCTTCGGAGGCTCCGGGCCAGTGTGGAGACGGATGGGTCGTGAGTGACTGTGCTGACGCGCCCTGGAGGGGGGGCTGGGCACATGGAACGTGTGCAGCGAGAGAACGCTGGCTTCGGGGTGGAATGCCTGCGGCCAGCTGGGGTGGCACCCGAGGAAGCCGTGGCGCTATCACCTCAGCCCAGGGAGAGGCTGCGCTCCCACCCCCCATGGAGGGCATTCCAGTCGCTGGCGCTGCCACCCTGGTGTCGCCGTGGCGTGGGTTCAGCAGCTCCGGGGCTGAGGCTGTGGCGGCGGCTCAGTGTGGCTCTGACTGGCGTTTCTCCGATGACTGATGACGTGGAGCCCGTTAGCAGCTCTGGATTCTCTGTATGACGTCCCTGCTCAAGCTGGCGCCCTTTTCTAAAGTCTGGCCACGGAGGTGGTTCTGCGTGTCCTTCCTTTCATCTGCGCGTCGCATTGAGGGGCGGCGAGGCCGCGCTGTGAAAATCGGTAAGCTCTGGCGGCAGCTCAGCTGGCACAGTTCCCGTCTCACTCACGCGAAGTCCAGTGTGGGTGGCAGGGCGGCCCAGTCTGGGCTCCTTCGCGCGGGGCTCTGCGTGTCAGCCCCTGGAGCCTGCGCGGCCGGGAGAGGCACACCCGCTCATTTGTTCTTCAGGTTCTGAGCACCGGTGAGATCACGTGGCATTTGTCTCTGACTTACTGCACTCAGCACCGCGCCCTCTCGGCCCAGGCACGCTGCCACCATGGTAAGACTGCATTCTTTTGGGGGCTGAGTGGTATCATCCCATTCTATACACGCACCAGGGCTCTGTTACCCACTCGTCCTTTGATGGGCAGTGGGTTGCGTCCAGACCCTGGCTGTTGTCAATAATGCCGCAGTGGACAGTGTTTGGGGTTTCTTCAGATATTTCCCAGGCGGGATCGGTGGGTCAAAAGCAGCTCCATTTGTAACTTTTCGAGGGGACATCCATCCACTTCTGCATCTGTCCACAGCAGCCAGCAGGCCCGGGACTGGGATGAATGACAGGGCCCTTAGTGAGGGCACATGGGGTGCCCAAGCACACGGCCAACTTGCGAATATCACTCCGTCCTTGCATTGCGGATGCGTCCAATGGTCAGGGAGGACTGCTTTTATAGTGCCGGGCTGGGGATAAGGTGACTCTGGCGCTTCTGCGTCAGCATTCGCCTGTAATTTTCTTGCGCTGTCCTTGTCTGGATTGGACGCCAAGGTTGTATTCTACTCCTGAAATGAGGCAAGCAGTGTTTCCCTGCTGTTCTCAGGGCTCGTGTGAGACTGACGCTCCTGTCTGTCTGACATAAAGTACCTGTGACGCCTGTCAGGACCTGCTATCCGAGTGGATTTCGAACCAAATTTAATTGTGTAATGTCAAGTACCTCTTCGTTGTAGCACTTACCATGGCTGTGATATTTCCCTCGTGTGACATTAAATGCAGAGGATGAAATGAGGTAAAGCTGTTTGCAAAGTGCGTGGTGCCCACTCATGCTGGGTGAGTTGTACCAGTGGCAACAGCTCACCAGACACTGCTACAGGCTGTGGCTCGCTGAGCTCACGCGGTGGAAGCTGGGAGGACCCCTTATGGCTGAGCAGCTGGGAACAGAGAAGGCACCGCGTACCCACGGCCACTGGCTTATGGGCTGCGGAGCCAGGACCAGAGCCTATTAGCCAGGAGCCATGTCCCTCCAGCATGTTCTGAGCACGCAAGACTAAAAGACCCAAACCTGACCTCACTGGTTCCGGAATGATGCACCTAGTGGACACCTGGGTGGTGGTGTAAATGAGTGAGGGGCCATTTCTCATCCCCTGGGACACCAAATGGCCACTGCACCCGAAGCCTGGCCTTGTGCGTGGACAGACCCGGAGCCTCAGGTTGCTTCCAGGCCTCTGACGGTGGAGGGAGCCTGGGCCCCTGAGGGCGGAGGGAGCCCAGGCCCCTGACAGGAGCGAGTGTGGGCACCACCCCAGCAGCGGCCAGGCCGAGGAGCCACAGGAAAGGCGGCGCGGCACCGTCACTGTGACACGCGGTAGCACACAGGCGCTGTCACCTGCGTTTATTTTCCTCTCATACAAAAGTTACACATTTGAAATGTCTGCAGGAAGCTGCCCCATCAGCCGTTAGTCGGGAAGATATATTACAATGTAACACTGGGGCGGGGGGGGGGGGGGGGCGGGGGGCGGGGTGGTGGGAGGTGCGTCTCAGGTTCGGTTCAGACGTGGCGCCAGCCTGCCCTCTCCTTGGCTCTACCCACCTGCAGGGAACCCAGCCGTCCTGGTCATGTCTGTCTGTCTGTCCTGAAGATCAAGCCCCACACCCTGTCCCCAAGACAGTTCACGGCAGGGCTGCGGTGCTGGCATGGGGTTTGGTAACTCCCGGAGCCAAGAGGGCGTCTTACTGAGGCACGGGCGGGGCAGCCCGCGGCCAGTCAGTTCACACACACATTGCACCTGCTGTCCTCACACCGGGCTCACGGCGCCGCTCGCCTGGTGCCTGGCCCCTCTGTGCAGACCACCTCGGGCTCGGGGAGGGTGGGCAGAGCCACTTCTGAATTGAGGGAAGTGGAGCCCCCACCCCATCCCCACCAGCTCCTGGCTGAGAACTGACCGACAGGCTGCAAACACGCCTTGTCCGCGAGTGGCTGGGTTTCTGAGGCCGAGTCTTTGCCTGTGCTATGGAGGGAGACCCGGGGGTGCCCCGAAATGCAGGGTAACCCCGGTTCCCACCGCTGAGGAGCCCCGAGGCCCAGCGCAGCGGCAGAGTGGGCGGCTGGGGAAGACTGAGACGACCGAGGAACGAGGCACAGCCTAGAAACCACCCCGCACGCGGCACTGCTAGTGACAGTGACTCACACACACTCTTAAATAGTAAAGTGACGCGTTCTGGCTGCGGCGGCAGGGCCACCACCAGAGGGACCGTAACCGACATCTCGTAGCCTCTCCCTCCACCCGGACAAACGAGAGGGGAAGGCCAGCCCAGCCTTGCTCCTGATAACAGCTCATCAAAACCATGAAGGACTCAAAGTGACACAGCTTCTCTACAAACAAAATCTAAACAATCAACGGATGTTGCTCTCTCCTTTTCTTTGTTCTGGGCTAAGCAGTTAGTCCTGGAGTCTGCGTGACCAGGTGCCAACCCCAGGACAGGTGAGCGCTCCACCACGCGCAGCAGAGCGCACAGGCAGGCCTGTCGGAGCCCACGGCGCGTGGGAGCTCCGCCGACACCTGAGAGCGGCCTGCAGACCTGGCCTCGGATTGTCACCTCAGCAGCAAGAGTGGTTTGCACAGGAGGGCGGGGAGCACTGTTCTCGAAGACGCTTTCTGGGCGAGCGAGCCTGCTCTGGGGTGTGGCCGGGCAGCCCCGACCCTGGCCTCTCAGAGACACCATCCCTCTGAGGGGGAGCCAACAGTGGTGGGGACACTGGTGAAGAGTCCTTGTCACCCACCGGATGGAGCAAGGTTGGAGGGGAGCCCGTGGGCCGGAGGGAGCAGGAGGTGGAGTTTAAGGCACACAGCAAGCGACAGGAGGGGGCCAGCGGCCTCCCCCTAGACAGAAACGCCCCTCCACTCCCCTCTCTCTGAATTAACTCACCCAAGAGCTACAAACCCAGCTCAGCTAAAACGCATTTCTTGGGGGGTAAGGTCCTCTCTTGCTCCACCCTCCCCTTCCCAGCACCCTCAGTGCCAGGTGACGGGGTGGGGAGATAAGGGCAAGGAGAGAGGGCAGCCACTGCTACTCACTGCACGGCCAGCAGCCCGCTGCCCGCAGGCAGAGGGCAGTGCTAGGGCCACCTGTCGTACCTAAAGGGCCAGGTGAGCGGCGCCCATCCTCCACCTTAGAAAGCAGGGCTGGAAGGCAAAAGGAGCCCCACCCAAGCCTGCTCTGCTCTCTGCCCACCCAGCTACATGTCCCTTCATTCACGGTCACCGGGGAGCAGCCCCCCCAGGGTCCTCGAGCCTCCACTCATTCATCATTTCAGCAGATCCGGCCCCTGGAAGTCAGGGAGGGGCGGACTCTGCGGCTCCCAGGTGGGAGGAGGATCAGGCGGGACGGGGAGGGGAGACAGACGTGAAAGCAAAACCAAATGAGAAAACCACCAGTTCACAATCAGCAACGAGACCTGCCTGCTGGCTCCGCGCCTGGCCGGGCCGAGGGCTCCGCTCGTGGGAGGAAGGAGGCAGGAAGCTGCCCGCGCTCAGCGCTCCTGCCCGGCTGGCCCCCTGGCGGAGGCCGAACAGCGCTGCTGCCACACAACAGGTCCCAAGTCCCTTCGGGTCTCAGAGCCGCACTCTTGAGCCTGTGAGCATCCTCCTTGCTCATGGCAGCTGCTCCTAGGTCTTCTCCTCCCGGTCTGTTTTCCTCCTTGTTATGTTCCTGGGTTTGATTTTCAGAGAGAGTTCCCATAGGGCCTCCTCAGCCAGGTGGTCACTAAAGTCGTTGAAGAAGTTTATGATGTCGTCGTTCCTCCGGATGTCGTAATGCCTGGTGGGGAGGAAGGCAGCCGTGAGTGCTCATGACCTCTCAACGGCAACCCCCTACCACCCAGCAAACCGCTGTGGCAGGCGCCCTGCTGCCCACGGCCTACGGGGGGTCCGAGCTCCCCAGACACGGTCAGCAGCATGCAGAGCCCACGCTAGACCCTAAAGCTGTGCCCTGCTTCCTGCAAGGTCTCCCCAGCGGCATCCCTGCAGCTGGGCTGCCCTCTCCAGGTGCTCCAGGGAGACCCGCTCTCAGGCCCCGCTCCTGCCGTGGCCCACCCACTACTCTGGTGTCCGGCGGGCCAGTTTGCCAGCAGACCAGTCACCAGCTTCGTTGTATGGGAAAGGGGACGGGCTGGCTGCCACCTGTGTGCAGGCGACGGGCCATCCCGTGCCGAGCCCCTCAGGCCTCCTGACAGCCTGGTCCTCGCCACCTCCCATCTCTGCTCAGGCCCCAGGAGCCAAGGGCGGGGAGCACTCACGCCTGCTGGAAGCAGCGCATGCTGTCCAGGATGTTGAACTGCTGCCACCGTTTGGAAAAATTCACTTTGCCGTCAATATAATCCGGGTTCCCCAGGTGCACGAAGGTGAGGTCCTGCAGGATGAGCCCCCTGGGAGGATGGAGAGCCCAGTTACCCTCTGGAGGTGACTTAGAAGGTGGCTGCTTTCCAGGCAGGTTGGTGGGGCCACCAGGACAAGCCAGTGCTGATGCGGCCCTGGCCCTGGCCCCTGGGCTGTGCCTGAGAAACTACCAAAGCCACCAGCGCTCTGGGAGGCATTTGTCTCTCCCAGCGGAAGTCCTGGCTCCCAAACCCTGGGTCCCCGGGAAAGCCAGGTCAGGTCCTGGCTCAGGTCCTTGGAGGTCGGGCTGCTACGGAGGCCTCGGTGACTGTCTGGCCTGCAGGAACATCGGGGAACGGGATGCTGCAGCAGAAGCCAGCAGAGCTGTGGGCTTGCTCATGTAAAATTCATAAACGAACATGAGAAATAACAGGACCCCAAGCTGAGAGTGGGCAGGAGACAGAGCCCTCTTGTTAGCAGGTGCCTCTAAACCAGTGATGGCGAACCTTTTGAGCTCGGCGTGTCAGCATTTTGAAAAACCCTAACTTAACTCTGGTGCCGTGTCACATATAGAAATTTTCTGATATTTGCAACCATAGCAAAACAAAGACTTATATTTTTGATATTTATTTTATATATTTAAATGCCATTTAACAAAGAAAAATCAACCAAAAAAATGAGTTCGCGTGTCACCTCTGACATGCGTGTCATAGGTTCGCCATCCCGCTCTAAACACAGGAGGTGAAGCCACGTGACCAGTGGTGGCAGTCCCTCCACCTGGGAGGCCCAGCCCGAGGGCCAGGGACCCGTCACCGAGCCCCCACGGGAAAGAGGGCAGTGCAGTGAGGCCGGGAGGCCGGGAGAGGAGCCGGCTGTCCAATCTGCGTTTCTGAGGGACGTCCCATCAGACACCCAGCCCTGGGACAGTGCCGACTGACTCTTCCAACCCTTTCGGAGACTCCGTGCCCACTAGCACACTAAGGGCTCTGATCAGACATGCAACAGAAGCCTGTTTAGCTCTGATTTTCTGTCACTTCCTATATTTACTGACCACAGGGTCCCTCCCCAGGAAACACCTATGTACTCCCTCTTCCAGGGCCCACATGGAGGACACGCTCTCTGAGCTGCTTCATGCCCAGTGCTCTCAGGGTTCCTGGGGTGAGCGGGCCCTCAGGGGGCTGTGGCGTGCAGCGAGTTTGAGGCCTGTGGAATATGGCACGATGTACTGCGGGGAAGGAGGCTGCTGCCTGTCCGCACCTGGACGTGCTGCCTGCAGGCCAGGGAGAAGTGGGAACAGGACAGGGGAATGGAACATTTTCACGGGACCCCGCAATTCTGCTTAAAATTAAAAGGCACTCCTTGCCATACAGTTTAGCGTTGAGACAGTATAAATGTCTTGGTTGGACCCTTAGCCCGGTTTCTCAGGGAGCCCAATACAGCATCTCCAGAGCAACCAAGGGGCAAACCCAGACAGGGCTTCTACTCACAGGTACGGGATGCATGGCGGCTCCACCTCCGAGAGGGCTGCCCGGTAGGCGCGGAAGGAGGACGAGCTGTCAATCAGCGTGCAGTACTCAGCCAGGCCCTGTGCAGAAGGGACGTGGAGTCTGAGCCCTGGGACAATGCTGGGCACAGCCCGGGCCCTCCTCACAGACCAAGTCGTCCCCCACCCTCTGCCAATGCTCGAGGGTACCCCCACACACACCCAGAACCAGACCTGGACTCTGCCTAGCCGCGGGGGACCAGTCCTTCTGGGGCCACCTCCCTGGAGCGCCTTGCAGAGGGCCTGCTGTGCCTGTGCAGCCCGGGGCTCCTCCCCGTCAGCACCCGCCACGTGCACAGGACCTGGAGCTCAGGCTCCCGCTCGGCTGTGCCGCCTACAGCCCAGTTAGCCTCCAAAGCCCACACTGCACCGGCCACTCCAGCTCCGAGCCTTCCTTGTTCCCCCTGCGCTCAAGGTCAAGTCCGCCGGGTTGGCAGGTGACCTCACCTCACTGCTCTTGCATGCAGCCTGGGCTCTTGTCTGGGAGACTCAGCTGATTCTGCCTTTTTGCCTGCGAGGTGCCTCTTACTCTGATGGGTCACCTCCTCCAAGAAGCCATCCCTGCCTCCTGAGGACCTCATGCTTTCCTGGAGCAACGGGTGTGGAGGTCCCACTTCCCCAAACAATACTGTTTTATACCTGTCCTCTTATGTCACTCCAGACAGCCCCGGGCAGCCCAGCCAATGCTCAGCCCTGGGGGCTGGGCCTCCACACAGAATAAAGGTCCAGTCCCTTGGCAGGCCCCCCAAGGCCACCGTGATCAGGGCCAGTCCCCCACAGCGACATGGCCACTGGCCACGCTGGTCCTGTCCTGCTGCCTGAGGTGCCAGCTCCAGTCTGTGCACTCCTCTGGCCCTGATGGGCATCACCTCCCTTCCCAGGAAGCTCCGGCTCAGGGCCTGGCCTCACCAACACTTCCCCAGGGCCTCCCTGACCAGGCTCACTCAACACCCCATCCTTTTCCCTTTAGCACTTACCCTGAAGAAACCCACCAATAGCATGTCTGTCTGTTCACAATGCCTAATGCAGCCCGCCCAGAGCAGCCTTCTAGAAGCACAGGCCGAGGGAAGGAAGGAGCAGGTGCACTGGGACCAAAGCACAGCCTGTGGCGAAGGATGCAGGACGATGTGATGTCCCAGCACCAAACACGCCCCTCAGGGCCCAATGACTGCAGGTGAGAAACTAGGGCAGGCGGGGGTGGGCTGTCCCCGCCACACAGTTGGGCGCTGGCAGAGCAGGGACCCAAGCCAGTCTCCATTCCTGTCCTGAGCTCACCTCTGAGGTCTGCTTCTGCCACTCGAGCCTGCGGATGGGCGCTGAGTCCAGCGCCGAGAGGATGGCCAGATAGGAGTTGAAGTTGTTGAGCTTTCGTAAGTGCTGCAGAGAGAGGCGAGGGGCTGTGAGGGCGGGGTGGAGTGGGGCGGGGCTGAGGAGCAGGCTCGGGGCGGGGCTCCGTTACCTTCATGATCTTGATGAACTTCAGGAGCAGCCGTTCCCTGTCCTGGGCCTTTTCCTGCAACATGATGATTGACCGGACCCTGCAGGACCGGGGAAGGAGAGCTGAGCTGACTGCACTCCCTCAGGGCCCCGTGCGGTCCTGATGGAGACGGCCAGCCGGACGCTCCATGGCTTGTCGCAAGTGCCCCCGGCGTGGCAGCACCAACTGCAGCCTGTCTTGGCTCTCAGCTCTCAGAATCCCAGGGGAGGCAACAGGCCACAAGAGATGTGGCGGCTGGTGCCGAACACCAGGATGGGGACCGCCGGCCATGCAGGCTCTGAGTTTGCCAGCAGAGCTCTCCTGACAGAATGGAGCAAGCACCACTGGGATGGACTCTCGCACAGCCTCAGGACCAGCTCAGCGGGGGCAGGCCTGTGGGTTCAGAGGCCACCTTGCCAGACACGAACGAGAGCACCGCTCAGAACCTTAGCATCCAAGGCAAAGCTAGCCTCACACAAGGACCTCACGGTGACCCGGACGCCCTGTGATCTCCCCACAGCCCCTGCCAGTCACTGGGAGGAAGGGTCACCTCTGCTTTGCCTCTTCTGCCCATTGGAGGGCGCCTGCACTCACCCACCGGCACCCTTCCTAGGCAGACCCCCAGGGGTGTGCTGGGAGACCTGGCCCAGCACGGGGCTGGGTCTGAGGCCGAGCTCAGGGCCACGTGTGGCTACAAACGGCTGTGCCCAGTGTTGGGGAGAAAGGAGGGAAAGCTGGGGGTGACCTGATTTCTCACGAGCAAGCAGCCCGTGGAGCGTTTTAAAAAGATTAACCACCCCTCGATGGCTGCGGAGGGCTGTATGCAGTGAGGGCGGCACGGCCGCCGCGCCCGGACCACCTCTCGGATGCTGAGAGGCTGTAGGCGCTTTTGAGTCATGCCTTGAGGAGTTGACAGTTCTGTTACATTATTAATACACTTCTGGGCTCCATTTTGCTTTACCGATTAAAGGCTACACAAAAGTATTAATGGCCACCACTCCTGCAGGCCCGCTTTCGGGCAGTCAGTGTGAGGAGGAGCCCTGAGGCTGCCCGCCTGGCAGTGGGGACACTGCAAGGACCAGTGCGGGGGGGGGGGGGGGGGCCGGTGTGTGTGTGTGCGTGTGTGTGTGTGTGTGTGTGCGCGTGCAAATGTCACCCTGTCTGTAGACACTGGCACTCGCTCCAGGACCTTCCCCTGCCGCGCCTGGCTCCTCAACCAGCCTCTGCTCTAGGTGCCCCTTGCTCTGCTGCCCAGTTCAGTCAACGCCCGCAAGGCCGAGAAGGAGCTGAGGGATGAAGCAGCGGAGCTGTGCCCAGGACAACTGCCGCGGCGGGCTCCGTGCCACGGCCTTACCAGTAGGACATGGTGTTGAAGTGCTCCGTGAACTGGGTCAGGTTGGGGCTCTTCTCCTCGTTCTGCTCTTTTGCCCAAAGCAAAACCTCAGGAATCTGAAAAAAGGAAGTAGACTGGGTGGGGCTGGACCCGCTGGCTGTCCCGTGATGGGAGTTTCTCTCATTCAGGGACAAGCAGCGGTGGCTCCCCGGCAGGGACAGTCTCCTCCGAGCCCCGCCCACGCGTACCTCTATTTTATAAAAGAGCTCGGCATCCAGCAGGGTCAGCTGTTCGGCTATTTCATGGCTGTGAAAGTCATGCAGGGTCCCTGGCCTGGAAGACAGATGCCCGAGGTGAATGGACAGGGACAGCTGGAGCAGAGCGGGCCTGACAGTTAGGACTGGAGGGAGCGACCGCTTGGACCATGGTGCTGGCCCCGTCTCCTGCCACTACTGGGCGGGTCCTGCAGGTCCCCTTGTGAGCCCATGGACAGCTCAGCCGCCCGAGAACGCAGGGCGCAGGGGGACAGAGATGGTGCCATGCGAACGCAGGCGGAGACAGTCACTAACAAACATCTCCGTTCGGGGAGAGGGGCAGGCAACACACAGGAACCACATACAGGGTCTTGGGAACGTTCAGGATGGCACAGCGGGGCTGGGTGAGAATTAACAGCTGCCACCTGAGTGCTGGGAAGGAAATTCATTAAGAGCTGACCACAGCCCATCTGTCTCGGGCCCTGGTAAGCGGCCACTCGCCCTGGTGCCCCACTTCCTGGTAAAAGGTGGCTCACCAATGCTACTCACAACCCCGGGAAGAGGCTCAGTGCCCAGGGAACCCACTAGGCTGTCCCTGAGCCACCTCGTCAGGGCCTGGCAGAACTGGGGCGTGAGGCTGGGGCGGGGAGGTGTACTAAGGAAACGGGGCGCAGAGGTAGCTGCTGGGCACAGCTCTCACCAGAGGCGGCAGGGGCAGGAGGGGCGGTGGGCGGACGGGCAGCTCACCTGGCTGCTACGCCCCTGGCTGCCAGGGGCTGGTCGGAGTGGGCACACCTGAGCAGCTTCTTCTGGTCCACCTTGTCCAGGATGTTCTTGCGGAGCACGCGGGCCAGGCTGAGCTCCCCACTGCACACCAAGCGGAAGACCAGCTCCATCAGCAGCTTTAGGATCTCCTCCGTCAGCTCCACGAGGCTGCAGGGCCAGGGCCACTTGGTGAGGCAGGGACACGAGGAGGGAAGGGGACTGCTGCCACAGGGACAGGGAACAGTGCCCGCATCCTTGCAGGTGCTGGGGGTGGCCCAGTGGTAACAAGTGACCACCATCCTCTCAGCAAATGCTTGCTGGCCCCAGACAGGCCTGGAGGCCATGCAGGGCCTGGGCTAAGGAGACAAACCCCCGGGAAGCCCTGCCCCGAGGAGCTCCTGGTTCTGCGGGGAGGACTCCCTAACAGCCCTGGCCTCAGACTCGATGCCACAGGACGCTCAGCACCTCCCGTGCACAGGTCAGGCTCCGCACTAGCAGAAGGGAAGCACCTGGAAGGCAGGGCCTAGGAAAGGGCCGGCGTGATGGGTTCTGCCAATAATGGAACTGCAGCCTGAGCGCAAGGAGGGGGCAGAGCATGGCCCCGCCGGAAATCAGGGCAGAGCCAGGGCTGGCCTGCAGGGATGGGTCACTTCGGAGCAGGCTGGGGGGAACCCTGTCCAGAACCGTGGGCACGTAGCCGGGGAGAAGCAGGCGGGACGTGATGGGATGGCGAGCGCAGGGGAGAAGCCGCCCTGTGGCCGCAATCTGAGGGCCGAGCACTTACCACAGCTCATCCACCACCCGCACCAGCACAAAGAACGTGTTCTTGCTGACGCGCTTCTTGAACTTGTCGGTGCAGGGAGAGAACTTCTCGTATGTGGAGCGTGGGTTAAAGAAACAGCTGTTCTCACACGGTGGGACGGGGTACAGCTACCATTTACTGAGGGCTACCACGTGCCAGGGAGCCGGAGTGAGGCACTGCCACCACTGGTGGGGGAGGGGTAGGCGGGCAGAGGCCTGTAAAGTGGGTGACAACCCAGACCTCAGACCTGTCCTTAGCCACTCCCTCTCCTGCCCACAGAAGCGTCTCTACCACACGCCCAGGCCCACCTTTCTGTCGGGTTCAACCGCGGTTCCTGCTAGACTTTCTGAAGCGCCAGGAGCTGCCTGGCTGAGTCTCAAGTAGAGGACAGTGGTCACAAGCAGATGCCGGAGCCCCGGCTGCGGGGAGGTGCAGACCCAGACGTGCTTCCTGCTCTTGCCCCGAGTTCCCATGTCTTCCCAGAGCCAGAGCCCACCCCCACCCGCCTCCCCCCACAGCCCTTCACACCCAACCGCCTCCAGCAGCTCGCGAGGCCACGCTTTCTGCGTCCCCTGCAGACCCTTCTCCGCTCCGCCTGGTGATGGGAGTGTCCGGAAGGACGTGCGTGTGTCTATCGGCAGCATGCTCAGCACCAGCGAGCTCTCAGCAAGTGGGAGTCACGACTATTGGCTGCTTCAGGCCTGCGAGCAACTGAATGTGTGAGGCTGAGGAGCCTGTCTCTGTGGACAGGATCGTCCACTTCAGGGCCGAGGGGCCAGGACCTAGGGCAAGGGCAAGGGGAGAGTGGAAGGCACGCTGTGCGGGAGACAGGAGGCCAGCAGGGGATGCTTCAGGGCACACAGGATGGGAGGGAGCTGGAACCCCAGACTTCCTACCCCAGTGACAGCGCTGTCCAGCAGATGGCAGTCACGGGCTATGACTCGAGGACGGGGCCAAGGAGCAGTGGACCCTGGGCTGGCCCACTCTGGGGCAGGATGGGCCCTGGGCCAGAACTACAGGCAGTGAGTGGTCCTCGGAAAGGTGGTTCGTGGGCGGATGTGGAGGGGGAGGAGCCATTCTGTCGTGGACGTGCAGCTGTCCACAGCCACGGCTGCCACCGGGTGGAGTGGCCATGCCTACCCAAGGCTGCTCATTTGGGTCTCATTCCCTCATCCGCACATTTGCTACTATCACCCCAACGCCCTGGGGCTCAGCTCAGAGGCTGCAGGTGCCCACTGCTGGGTCTCTGCATGGCCTCCACGTCCCGCCCTCGGGCTGTCAATTCTAATGGTTTCAGAGTCACCCTGTCACCACCTGCCACCCGCCACCGTGGCCTCACTGTCCCAGGCCCAGCACACCTCACGCAGCCCTTTGGCAGGTGGGAAGGAGGCTCGCAGAGGAAGCCTTGGCGAGGCCCCAAAGCCGGGCGTGGGGCCGCCTCCCCGCCTGCTGCCCTGTGCGGCCAGTGCCCCTCTCCAGCTCTGGGCCCGCAGTGCCGTGGGAGTGGGAAGGATATCGGTACTGCAGCTTCTTGATGAGCTCCTCGGGGGTGATGAAGGTCCTGTAGGTGGTCAGGAAGGCCTCACAGTACAGCACCAGATCTGGAGGGAAGGACGCGTGGTTACCAGGTGGCTGCAATGTGCCCCCGCCTGGTGGACACCGAGTTCAGACCCCCCCATTCAAAGGCCCTTAGTCACGGGCACGGAGAGAATCACAACCTCAGCAGCAGGCTTCTGGAGCTACGTCGGAGGTCATGCCTTCAGGAGGCTGGGCCCAGGGATAAACCCTGGGAACTTCCATACGAGAGAGCTAAGGGAAGGGTGAAGGGGCAGAGCTTGGCACGCTGCTGGAATATGCAGTGGCACGCGCAGGTGCCAGGGAAGGGCAAGGCCCACCCGGAGGAGCCGCCTCCAGCAGTCAGGCGCCTGGGCTGGAAGCTCCCACACGACCCCCTTCTCTGGAGGGCTCAGCCCCATTACGTGCGGCTGCCTCCCCTCCCAGCCACACAGTCCTCGACACTAAAAAAAGGGGCGAAATGTTTTAAATGTAGGTCACTCCTGAGACAGACAACCTGGCCAGGCTTGTGAATGTCAGAGCTCTTCTGAGCTGGAGCTGAGGTTCAAGTCCTGTTCGACTCCAAAGTACGTGCTCCTCCGCGTGAGGCTGCGCTTGCGCCTGCACACATGCTACCAAGCTGTTCTGGTTGGGACACAGGCCACCTTGCCCCATCTTTTCTCATTCACCCCCAGCTCCCTTGGTGGAAAAACCTCATGGCTCCCCACTTTTCCGGCTAAGAGTGCAGGCTTGGCCGAACCTGGCTCCTGCCCCTGCCCTGCCCTTGCAGACACTCAGAGGAGAGGACAGAGGACAGAGGAGAGGAAAAGGAACACCTGCTCCTGCACCTGGGTCTGAACTGGGGGTTCAGCTGAAAGAGCAGGTGTTATGAGGGAGGTCAAGGCTGCAGTCAGAGCAGGGACCACAGCGGCAGGCTAGGCTGCTTCCTGGACCCCAAACCCACCCGCTATGTCAAGTTTGGGCTTCTGTTCAGAGGGTGGGCAAGGAAGCGAGATGGGCCCAGCACAAGCCAACGCCTGCTCTGGAAGACTGGACCCACGTCTGCACGCCTGGAGTTGCAGGGCCTCCCAGTCCAAAGCCACTGGTGTGGTCTCTGGTCTGCAGGAAGGCACCTGTGGAGCTGGCTGCGCGACCCAGGCCTCAGCAATCCGTCCCAGATACAGATGGCTCTGGAGCCCTGGAGCCTCAAAGTCTTTCCATTAACAAAACCAAGCAGGAGCCCAGCTGGCTGTGGCGACTCCTCGCCTCCTCGCCCAGGCAGTTGGCAGGAACTGCAAGTCTTTGGTTGCCCTGCCTGCGGGACCCGCTCTGGCCTTGGACACAGCTGGCGGCACTGGGCAGGACAGTGGAGTTTGCTGCTCAGAGCTGAGGACTGGGGCCAGCTCCCCCTCAGCCCTGTCCTTTGGGCAAAAGGGAAAATCGGTCCTCTTGCCAGCGGAGGCCAGAGGGCTCCCTGCAGAGCAGGGCCACGGCTGTCCCCAAGGCCCAGAGGGGACATTCCAGAGACTCCCTCTATGCAGACGTGTTCCGTGTCCGTGCGTTCAATCATCACATTCTCTAGGCACTACCAACCTCTTCAGAAGCTGAGCCTGAGGGGAGCTGTGCCCAGTGGCTACCCGGGTCTGTGACAGGCACAGCCAGGATTCAGACTTGTCTCCAGGCCTGGGCTCTGCCCCGAACAGAAGACACCAGGGGGGACACCTTGGAGGGCAAGACAGTGGCTGTGTGAGTCTGTGGGAGCCATTTCTGCTTTTTCTATTTTTCAAACTTTCTGCGATTGTAAATATTGTCCTTGTACTACTTTCATAATTTAACAGTTTACAGAATCATATTTTGAGAAATCTGCTATAAAACATAGGGATTTGGTTATCTACAAAAACTAAACTGGGGAGTTAGGGTTTCAAGAGACTAGGATGTTTAATTCCTTCCACACCTTACTTTAGCACTGTGGTTACATTATTCTTACAATAACTTTTACAATGTAAAAGGAAAATGAGTGTCACTGTCCTGACCAAGGTCATAGGCCTTCCTCGGGCCTCCTCTCCCTGGCCGAATGCAGCGTGGAAGGACAGCTCTCCTGCCGGACGTGGTGCCCACAGGCGGCTCCTCCCCCTCAGGGGCCAGGAACACGTCCTGGGGAGGCAGCACCTCTGCTGTGGGCTGAAGCCCCTGGGCGAATGTGAATGCAACGCCATCTGGTCTGCGATGAAATGTCACACAAACATCGGGGAAAGTATAAGAAGCCACCTGCGAGCTACCTGAACACTGTTGTGGAGCCGTTTTCACTCGAGGTACCGTTTGTGGAGCTGAGCTCTGCACCTGAAACCTGCCCTCCCGACCCCTGTGGGTCCTGGGGTCACTACCTCACACCATCGGGGGGACACGCTCCAAGAAGGCGGGAAGCAGAGGCCTGGCTTGCACTACTGCTTCCCCAGGCGGCTCCAACTACGATGACCCAGGGTCACCGCTTCCTGATCCACTCAGGTCTGGCAGAGAGGGCGGGAGAGGGCAGGGGAGGGCGGGAGAGGACAGGAGAGGGTGGGAGAGGACAGGGAAGGGCGGGAGAGGGTGGGAGAGGACAGGGGAGGGCGGGAGAGGACAGGGGAGGGCAGGACGCGCCCAGATCCAGGGAGCTGATACGGACAGAGGCCACCGCAGAGGCACTGCCATACCTTTCCTGTCCGTCTCCGTCGCATGGACCAGCAGGATGTCCCCGGATCCTCCCCGGACGTCGGGCCCGTCGTCACCCTGCAAGGACAGCGCAGCCGGAGAAGCCCGTTTCAGAGCCACAGCAGGGATGGCACAACGACGATGCTGTGCCAGAGACCGCAGGTCCCTTTCCCTCCGCTCTCCCTCAGCCGGGACCAGTGTGGCCACGCTGCGGAGGCCAGGCACGCCCACCCCCTCCCTGCTCCACTGGGAGACAAGCACAGAGTGGGACTCATCTGGGAGGTGGCTGGCCCCGAGGCTGCCCAGTCACTGTCGGCCTGGGGCACATTGCTCTGAGATACACCTGGGTCAGGGGGACACGTCCCTGTTCACCAACCCATGGGTCAGGGAGACGAGGAGGGCGGTTCTCACACACAGGGGGACTCTTTCGAGCTGCTCATGCTCCCAGCGCAGCAGCGAGCTGCCCTAAATCTGTATCTGCTCCCAGGTGGGAGACGTCACTTGTCATGTCACGGGTTCTTCTGGGGACCCCTTCATAGAAGAGTGTACAGTGTCACAAAGGCATTTATGTTACACCTGACACTGCTTCTAGGACCGACGCCTGTGACTGACGCCTGCCAGTTAAGGGAACAGCCTTATTTCCAGGTGAGCACGCCAAGGCCTTAACTTATTCACCTGGCCTGGAGCCAAAGAGAGCTGCCACCAGGGTCCGGCCGCCCTTGCTGTGACAGGAGCACAACCTCGCTCACGGGCCCCCCAGTCGATCTTGCAGACGCACATGCCCCCCGGGTTTCACTCTCACTCCTGGGCTCGTGTCCTCAATGTGCCTGGGATTTCCAGCTAAGCGTGGGGGTGGCTATGCCCATGACCTGACTGTTCAGAAGAAATTTCTGGGAAGGGTCACGAACCAGCACCTCTCCTGTAGAGGAGCCTGCTGTCCACGCCCCCGTCAGCCCTGCCTGCCTGCCTGGCCGGCTCAGCCCGCCCGCCCAGTGTGCAAAGGGCAGGATCCGCCCTCCACGTGTCTGTGCATCTGTGCTGCGTCGAGTAGGAGCCCAGGATCGTAGTTACATCCTCAGGGCGGGCCATGTTCTTGCCATTCCTCAGCGTCTCCAGCACCGCAGGGCAGGGGGGAGACACAATCCTCTCTCAGGGTAGCTCCCCTGGATTTGACAGGCTTGGGGACTGTTTTTGCCAATAAGCTCTCCTGACAAGCTCAGGGTGGAGGCAGTCTGAGACCCCAACAGCTGTGTCTCGCCTGCTGGAACTGGTGGGTCATTCTATCAATAACACGAGGGCGCACCCGCCACAGCCCTGTGCCGAGCACCTTACATGGACTTCGTTCTCACAACCATTCACCTGGGGCTCAGAGGTGACCTCTAACCTGCCCAAGATCACTGGCCAGATGTTCAGAGAAGGGACGGCACTTTCTCCTGTTACTTATCCATCTGCCCAGGACCTGGTGGCACCCACGGTGGCTGGGGCGCTAAGCCAGGATGGAAGAGGTGCACGGAGCCCACATCCCAGCAGCCATCTTGGAGGGGCAGCACCTCACTTGGGCCCTTCTATTTGGTACACCTCCGGTTCCATTCTCCTCGAAGCCCCTCACCCTAGTCACCGGCCAGACTCTGCACCAAGGCCTGCGAGGTACCCACCTCTTGCTTGAGCGTCAGCCTCGCCATGATCTCACTGTGGTCGATGAGGGACAGTTCGTCCACTTCCTCCTCCGACTGAGCTGATTCGGGACCGTCAGGTGACTTCAGGGCCCTGAGGGACAAGTGGTTTGTGCTGCAAGTGCCACAGGCCCTGGCTCCATGCGGTCAGGTGAAGCCGTGCAGCCCTGGCCGTGGGAACCACCCTGGGCAAGCCCTGATCACAGCTACAGTGGCAGCCAGACCTGCTGCCTGCCGCCCTCAGGAGCCAGGCAACTGTGGGGCATTTCTGCTCTCCCTGGATGATCCAGCTGCAAACAGAAGGGCTAAGCAAGGGGATGGAGAAGGTTCCACTGATCTATTTCCCTCAGCGCTGGTCTCAGTTACTCCGTCAAGGCCACCGTGTGTGGTCAGTGCTCAAGGAGAGGAACAGCAAGTGGCCAGGCAGGATGGGCGAGAGTTCGCGTGACCTTAGTGCCATTGCCTGTGTCGCTGCCGAGGGCCATTACTGAGCAGAAGCGTGAACTGGCAGACCTGCCCTTGTCCGAGGGCGCTGGGTCTAGCAGGAGACACAGACATTAAAACAAGCAGGGTCGCCTGGCCAGCGTAGCTCAGTAGAGCATCGACCTATGAACCAGGAAGTCATGGTTTGATTCCTGGTCAGGACACATGCCCGAGTTTTGGGCTCGATTCCCAGTGGGGGCTGTGCAGGAGGCAGCCAGTCAATGATTCTCTTCCATCATTGATGTTTCTATCTCTCTCTCCCTCTCCTTTCCTCTCTGAAATCAATAAAATATATATTTAAAAAGGAAACAAAAAATAAGCAGGGTCCCAGCCTAGTCTCAAGGGCAGGGAAAGCCCCTGAGGATGGGGCAGACAAGCCGAGACTGAAGAGCTGAGCAGGAGTGGGCCGGTGAAGGGGGAGGAGAGACCCCCCAACAGGGGAGCAGTGGGTGGCTGGGAGGCATTTGGAGGACATGGGCACTGGGTCTATAGATGCCTTACTTTCCCTGAGTTTTCTCCCATATTCCCAATTTATGCTTAGGGTTCTCAGGATGGATCCTGTGGGCACTGGCTGCCCTTGTGGTCACAGGCCACATTTTTAACCCTAAGTGTCTAAGACAGAAGCCTGTGCCAACACGGATGGGCCAGAGCAAAACTGCGTGGTCCCGGGAAGAGCCCTGTCCCGTCTCTCTGTCAAGGTTGTCTGGGGTGGCTTTTATGGAAAGAGGACAACATCCCAGCAATGTTTCTAACCAGTAAGTGTGCCCACCCTCTGCTTCCTTTCCAAGGCCATTGGGACTCTGAGAAACAGCACCTTCAGGCCCCATGAGCTCGATGGAAGCCACGAGGGGCTGTCGTGTGGCACAGGCACACTTTGCCACCAGGTGTGAAGCCCGGCACCCGGGGACCCTGGCCGGCAGGTGAAGCAGGCTCTCTGTGGGCACAGAGCAGCGGCTGAGGGCAGGCTGGGCCCCTATAGGATTCTTTCTAATCGTTTTCTTCGGTCTCTTGCTATTCTTACCACCTCTTCAACCAGTTATGCTTGGGCTTGACAATGACATTGGGTATGGCCTAGCTTTACACCCAGGACCCCGAGATAGCTGAACCTTGGCCTAAAGAGGGAGGAAAAGCTTGAAAGAGGGGTGGGCAAAAGTAGGGTTACAGTTGTTTGTATGGAAACGAATACAATCTATAATAATAAAAGTGTAATATGTAAATCGACCGAATGGCAGAACAGCGGACTGTCTGGACAAAGCCAGGGCTGCAAGGGCAGAGGCAGCCGGGGCTGCGAGGGCTGAGGCAGCCACGACTACGAAGGCCTACTCTCGCACGAATTTCATATATCAGGCCTCAGGTCTATATAATAAAAGCCTAAGTGACTGTTATGGCGGAATGATCAGAACGACTGGTCACTATGATGTGCACTGACCACCAGGGGGCAGACGCTCAACACAGGAGCTACCCACTGGTGGTCAGTGTGCTCCCACAGGGGGAGCGCTGCTCAGCCAGAAGCCGGACGCATGGCTGGCGAGTGCAGCAGTGGTGGTAGAAGCCTCTCCCGCTTCTGTGGAAGTGCTAAGGAGCAAGGAGCTGAGCGCTAAGGAGCAGCGAGCAGGTGGGTGGTAAGGAATGAGGTGTCCCAGACTGCGAGCAGGATGTCCGCCTGCCAGCTTAGGCCCGTTCCCTGGGGATTGCGGGCCTGAGGTAGCAGGCGCCATCCCCCAAGGGGTCCTGGACTGTGAGAGGGCGCAGGCCGGGCTGAGGGATTGTACCCTCCCCCCCGCATGAATTTTGTGCACCAGGCCTCTAGTAATTAAATAACAATACAAGAATAAACTGTGTTTCATGTACTCATAACTGTAAGCCTCCTTTTGCCCACCTTGTGCATGGAACATTCCACAGAGGTGCCATCATGAAGCTGCGGGTGCACGCCCTGCTCAGTATACCCTGTAAGAGCACACTAGAGAAATCTCCTACCCTTTCAGACCTGATCAGGCCTGCCTTATGCTAACACTGAAATGCTACAAGAGGTGAAAGGGACATACAACTAAATGCAATGATGACTCTTGACTGATCTTGGTTCCAAAAAAATAAGCTGTACAAGACATTTAGGGAGAATCAGGGACCTGTCAGGTAGTGTGCTGATATGAGGAAGTGTATTATTTTCTTAGACGTGACATGGTACTGTCATCAGGTAGGCATTTAAAATTTTTGGGAGGCATGCGGAGTATTTAGGAGCTGAGAGTCGCTCTGTAACTTACTTTCAAATGGTTTAAGAATACACTATATACAGTGCATCTATAAAACGTAAAAACTTTGGGGGATGTTTTTCACTCTCTCACTGCACCTGAACTTGGATGAGGTCGAGGACGTTGCCTAGGACCCAAAAGCCCGCCATGGCAGTCAGTAAGGTGGATAACGGTGTGCAGGTGACCAACAAGTAATGGCCGACTGCAGGATAGAATGAAGGCCTTCACGGTGGGTTATTTGTGATTTTTCCTGTTTTCTTGCACTTTTCTGTACTTTCATGCTTTCAACCCTGAGCATGTCAAAGTGAGAGTCACAAAAAAAGAAAGAGCATGGACATAGAGCCTCCTGCCAGCAGACTCCGGGCCCCCGTGATCACGCCCTACCTTTCTCCGTCTCTGCTTTCCTTCCCGGGGGCATTGCCGACCGAGGAGGGATCTCTGGGATGTCCATCTCTCACAGCTGGCGATTCCTGAAAAGAGAAGCCAGTGCTGGGTTTGACAGGTGCCCATGCTGGGCTGATCTGCTTCCCAGCATTCCTGCCTGCAGGTGGCTTTAGAGTGTAGGTTCCTAGGGAGGGTCCAAGATGTGAGCCAGCTGCCCATGAACGCGGCTCATTGCACAGACATCACAGGGCCTCTCAACTAGCATCTTGCCTCTGGGACCGTGCAGGTGCCACTGCTTACAACACATGCCAGCTGCCAACCGAGATGAAGCCATCCCAACCACCTTGTGGGAGAAAGGATGTCACAGTCGATATTACTCAGCAAAGCTCAGCCAGGCACTGCTGCCACGCCGAGGCCCTGTCCCTTAGCTCGTGTCATCTTGCCCATCCACACACACACACAGATGAAGGGCCCTGCCCAAAACCACACAGCTAGAAGGCTGCAGCGACTCAAACCCAGGGCTCTCTACCTCCCAAACCTGTGTCCTTAGCCCTGTGGGTGGGCAGCAGAGCTTTGCGGACCTGGCTAAAGACTGTGCCCAGGACCGAGTGCTCGATGGCCTCCCAGGGCTGGCTCCAAAGGGTCTAGCTGCTCCCGTGTATGAGTGCCAGCCCTCCTCCAGCAGCCTCATTTCTTCCTGGGAACCCGCCCACCCCGCTCAGCGACAACACGGCACTCGGCAGCCCTGGGCTGCCACCAAGGCCAGCACAGAACGGCAGCAAGAACCTATGGGACATCGTCATGGAGCGGGTTCCAGTAAAAGTGGTCAGCATGGAGCATGCACCAGGTGGGGGGCAGGCTCTGGAGGGCCAGCCCAGGATGATGCCAGGGGCGGGGGGCGGGGCACCGGAGGCCATAGGTGAGGTGAGAACTCCAGGGGAGAAATAGCTAAGCTCCTACACACAGGGTCCAATCCCACTGCACTGAAAATCCCACAATACTCTAGGGCAGTGGTTCTCAACCTTCTGGTCCTTTAAATACAGTTCCTCATGTTGTGACCCAACCAGAAAATTATTTTCGTTGCTACTTCATAACTGTCATGTTGCTACTGTTATGAATCATCATGTAAATATCTGATATGCAGGATGGTCTTAGGCGACCCCTGTGAAAGGCTTGTTCCACCGCTAAAGGTGTCGCGACCCACAGGTTGAGAACTGCTGCTCTAGGGACTTGCTAACACTAAGCAGGGCAGCCTGTGTGGACGTCTAGGACCCTGTGGGGATTCCCTTGGGGAGAGTTATTTTTGAGGCTTTTGAACTTGCTCATGTTTTGCTGCAGCAAAACCTGGAAGCTGACTCCCCGACGGAACTGCTGAGCCTGGCTCGACGGGAGTGGGGACAGCGGTAGAACGTGCTGTGTCAGGTGGTCCTCAGGAGGGAGGTGCGCTGAGGCACAGCAGGGCTCCCTGCCAGACTCACCACTGCCAGGGGAGCAGCTGGCAAAGGGGTGAAGGGGGTGCTGGGCAGGAAGAGGGGGCGACAGTGTGGAAGGCTCCGTGTGGGGAGAGAGCCTCCCTGTGGGGGAGGGATGGGGGGTGGACCTCAGCACTAGAAGCTGGGACTGAGGGAAGTCCCAAGAGCACATGGGCGTGGGAGGCCATCAGCAGGCAGCCCCACAGATTCCAGAAGACCCACCGGCCCGGCTCGAGGAGTGCCACATGCACGGAAGCGGAAGCCACGGGAAGACCTACACAGAAGCCTCTCCCACGGGGCCCGGCCTGCTGGTAACCGAGAGGTGCAGCCAGACGGAAGCTGGGCCAAGTCCTGCCAGGCGGCCGCATGCACAAGGCAGCGCGAGGCTACTTACTCCTCGAGAGTGAGCCAGCTCCGCGCTGCTCTGGCCAGAGGAGTACAGACTGACGTATTCACCCCCACCAACCTCCTCACTGGCATTTTCACTCTGGGGAGAAGGACGAGAGGAAAGCACATGTGACGGCCTCCAGCCAGCCTCAGGCCCAGCGGGCAGCCTGTGGGAGCCCAGCCGGGACCTCCTTCCACGGGCGAGGAGACGGCTGCGTGCACGCAGGTCAGAGCAAAGCTGCCTGGCCACCTCGTGCTGGTGTCCAGGGGACACACGCCTCCTGCGGGATCTTCTCCCAAGAGGCCCGGGCCATTCACTCTGCTGTGGTGGGGACAGCAGGGTCCCCAGCGTGGGGGAGGAATAATGGAGGGAAAGAGGCAGCCGTGAAGATGCCCTGCCTGCGTTTGCTCGGCCCTACCTGCCTGCACGGAGGAAGGTCACAGCCCGTGGCCAGCACAGGAGAGGAGGCCCCGCACTCAGACCGCACACAGCCAGAGGCACGTCTGTGATCTCTGCGCCTTCCTCTAACCATCAGTCAAACAGAAAACGAACCACGTCCTCTACCTCGTGCTCACCATCACGGACCGCCTCTCAGTGGCCGCAGCCCCACGTGCGGAGACTCAGAGCCCCGGCGCCGGGATCTCTGTAGGAGGCTGTCCGCCTCGGGGCCTGCACTAGCCGTGCTGCCCACACCTGACCGCGAGCGGAGCAGGTTTCCTGAGCAGCGACACCGCTTTCTCACACACGCAGCCCGCACGGGTGTGCGGAGTTCTCACCGAAGGCGTCTGGGGCGAGGCAGGGAGAGAGGTTTCGGAAGGAAGGCAGACAGTGCTCCCATGAAAGGTGCTCTCCTGAGAAGACGGAGGAGGCCCGTCCGCGGCGCTGGGAGGCAGAGTGGCCGCGGCGGGCCGCGCTAGGTCCGAGCTCTGAGACTGGTGGACAGGTGGGAAGTGCGGAGAGGAAGAGGAGGTAGACGGGAGGAAAGGTTGTGCGGAAGCTTGGCTGTGAGGCACGAAATCCTGGGAGTAGGACCTAAACACAGATTTATACTAGAGAATCCAAGGGAAAACAAACACAAACGAGGAGATGGGAAGAAGGAAACAGACAAGAGAGAAAGTCATTAGATTAACTCAGCGGAGCTCTGACAGGCTGCTCACAGTAATTCCGTGGAGGCCCCGGACCAGGCCCAACCAGCCCCGGGTCCTCTGGCCTAGTACCTCCCCCCCCACCAACCTCCCCCTTGGGCATCCTCCCATGAGAGGCCTGGAGGCTGACCAGGGCTGTCCTCAGGGTCTCCACGGCAGGACACCCCAAGGATAGCAGGTCCCGCTCTGTAAGGCGGTCGTGTCCTCTGCTGTCACTCTCCCAACCGATGCCTCCGGTCCTTCAGGAGCCTGGTGGCTAAGCTCAACATCACCGTCAGATACCGGGTCATACTGAGTCACGTTGAACCTTTTGGGTAAGTAAACCTCTTTGGACTTACCCCTTGAAAGTCAAATACTACCACACCCCAGCCCAGCAGCTCTCGCGCTGATGGCTGTGGAGCCTGAGTGGCCACAGCGCCCTCAAGAAGTTCCAGAGAGCCCTGGCCGGCTAGTGCAGTGGGTCAGAGGGTCATCCTGATACACCAAGGTTGTGGGTTTGATCCCCGGTCAGGGCACATACAAGAATCAACCAATGAATGCATCAATAAGTGGGACAACAAGTTGACCGATCTCTCTAAAATCTATTAAAAAAAAAGAGGCTCCAGAGAGAGGCTGGCCCTTCTGCCACATGAAGATACAGTGAAAAGTCTGGGGCCTGGAGGGTCCTCACCAACCATGCTAGCATCCTGATCTTGGACTTTCAGCTCCCAAACTGTGAGAACACATTTCTGTTGCTGACAAGCCACCCGGTCTGTGGTGTTTTGTTAACAAATAGCAGCCGGAATGGACCGAGACAAAAAGGCCAGCTCTTGCTATAGTCCCGACACTCTCCTTCCTGACCCCACCCCTGCAAGCTCACTGAGCACTGAGCAGGCCCTGCCACACAAGCCCCTGACTTACACAACAGTTACTGTGTGACCACAATGCATCACGCTTCCTCACTGATCATGTGGCCTGTTACACAGGTCTCATGTGACAAGCTCAGGGTGACGGCTCCCACACTGCTGGGGCCTTCTCTGGGAGCGGCGACAGGGTAATGGCTCGGAGGGCACACTTTCAAGCCACATGCACCTGGGATGAAACAATGGCACTTCTGGCACAGGCTCTGTGTGGATTTAATGGTGATGCCCTGTGAGTGCTGAGCTCGGCCTGGCCCGTGACAAGCACCCGATCCACGTCACTGCCCTCCCAATACCAACCTGGGAACCACTGCACACAGCAGAGCTGAAGCATGTAACAGGGCCAAGCAGATGTGCTGGACGGAGGAATACCTAGGGATTGCTTCTCACGCTATTCCTGGAGCGCCTGGAACACTGCCCGACTCCGCAGTGTCTCAATTTTGGGTGGAGGGTAGCAGACAAGCATCAGGTGCTGCCCAGGTGCAGGCCCACAGAGGGAGCTGGGGAAGGAGGCTCCCGCAGCACCAGGGCGGGCACTGCAGGGGAGGGACAGCCACCAAGGAGAAAGGGGGGAGGTTTGCATCTCCAGGACAGTGCCCGCCCTCCTTCCCTCCCTCCTTCCCTTGGGCTCCTGAGCAGCTCTGGTATTCAAGCTATGCAGTGCTGTTAGGACAGGCGCCAAGCTGGAGGAGTACCTTCTGGGGGCGGAGAGCGGCAAGGGCTGCTCTCTAATCACCAGAAAGCTCAGCCCTCTCCAGGGGCTCTGCAGACATGAGGGCCACGTCGGGGCTCATCATCAGACCATTTTCAACAAGCCTGGTCTCTCCGGCCTCCCTGGAGTATTTCCAGGCCCCGCACGATCCTATTTACTCATGCGAGCAGGGAGAGAGGCGGAGCTGGCCGCTGGACAGAAACACCACTTCAGCAGAGCCCCAAGTTTATTTTAGGGTCTGGCTGGTGTCCGGCCTTCCCTCTGACGGGACGGCTGCCTCTCCACAGCAGCTTTATTTATAGCCGCGCAGACTGGCGGGGCTGAGGGTCTAAAACAGAGGTGGCTGCCTCCTGGACCGGAGGTTTCTGCAGAGCTAGAGCGCCAGAGCCAGTTCTTGGGAAGGAGCGCCGTTAGGAGAGGGGGCACCCCCCCCCCCAACATCACATAGTCCCTCAAAGGGCCACACGGACTATCTCATGATGATGATGGCCAGCTCCTCTTGCTGAATGCTCCCTGGTGGTCAGATGGGTGCCCAAGGTTCTGCATGAACCATCTCACTTAAACTACATGAAGTGTGGTCTGGTCCCGACGCCAAAGAGGAAGAAGCAGGCGGCAGGGAAGGCCACACGCCTGTACCACACGGCTCCACAGGCGGCAGGGAAGGCCACACGCCTGTACCACACGGCTCCACAGGCGGCAGGATAGGCCACACGTCTGTACCACACGGCTCCACAGGCGGCAGGATAGGCCACACGCCTGTACCACACTGCTCAGCTCCTGGGCGATGTGTGGGGATGGCTCACACTCAGCGAGTGTCCTGAGCACGTGACAGTCCCTGACTGCCAGCCATAGCCCTGCAGGACCAGCCTCCTAACCACGCGAGCTCTCCTGGCTGAGTTTCTGTGAGGACCAGCGTGCCAAGGCAGTGAGCCTGGCTGGATGGACTACAAAGCCAGGAGGCAGAGATCTGCCCTCAGGAGACCCCAGAACCACACTCACCCTGGAAAACACACAGCTGGGGGGACCAAGGGCTCTGAGTGTAAGGGATGACAACCTTGCATGTTAGCATGTGGCCACTCACAGCCTAAAAAGCCAAGTCACCGAAGCTGGCCGGGTACCAGTTTTCCTGGACACTTGCTTTCCATTAAAGTCCTGGAGTGAACAATGACCAGGGAGGCGCCCTGTGTTGTGCTGGCAAGAAAGCAGATATTTCAGTGGAAAACCCTGATCCCCCAACATGCCATGCCACTGAGTTCCTCTGAACAGAAGGAAGACTGAGGGCGTCCGAGAAGGCCGGGGTGTGCCAGCAGCTGTGGGCCGGAGCCACAGGCCTTGCTCGGAACGTCTGCAAAAGCCATCCCCTGGGTCTGCCCTAGGCCCCGCGGCAGTGTCCCAGATGCTCCACAGTGACTTGAGTGCCAAGCTTTAGAGAACCTTCAACCCCACGAATTATAGGAAATGCAATCACTTCCGCGACTGGACTTCCTGTCATGAAGTGTGCGTGGAGATGGCTCATCACTGCATGCTCCTGACTCAATCAAGGCTTACGGTGTCAGTGCTTTTGGATGCTACTTAGCAAAACAGACAAGCTACTGGACAGCTGGTTTTGGGCTCCCATTCTTACCCACCACTTGTGAGAAAACACACTGGAGGGAATCTGCTGCAGTGCGGTCTGGGCTTTTTCCCCGGGACACAGCTCAGCACTGGCCACTGGCTCCGAGCTGCCGCTGCCCACTGCTCCACCGAGCGCCCACACAGTGTGGGCCCAAGTTACTTCCCTCGGAAGGAAGTCCGCTTGCGGCCGTCGCACAACCCCTCCCTGATCTCCAGGGAGGAGACGCCTGCAGAGAGGCATGTGGACCTGGTTCTCAGAGATGGGACGTGATCGCTCCCGTCTAGGTCACCAGGAAAGACCCTTGACGACACTGCTTGTCACCCCAGGAGGTAGACTGCAGGGAAGAGTGCTGGCTTTGTCTCCTCTCTCCTTCCTGGTCCTGATTAACTCCACGTCTGCAAAAGCCATCCCCTGGGTCTGCCCTAGGCCCCGGGGCAGTGTCCCAGATGCCCCTGTGTTCATTTATGACAACTCCACTTTCCATAAGGGAAGATGCTGAGGCTGAAGCACGAGCGCCTGCAGATCCCCTCTGCCTGGCCAGGAGGCCCTGGTCGGTCCCACGGCCTTCATCTAACAGAGCAAGGCAGCATCAGAATCGTGGTGGAGTTAGAACATCTTCTCTATTTTTAAATAAACTTCTTGGAGTCTATTTTTTAAAACCACTGGAAAATTCTAATGTGGATTTTATAATAAAGGATGAAAGAGGACACAATTCTCTTCATGGGAGAATTTTAGGTAGTAGGACAGGTAAGAGTAGAGACCTAGTACTTTTCTTCTCATTATTGCAACCGGAATCACAAGATCTTCCTTGAAAACATTACATTTTGGCCAGTGGTTTCACGGCTAATTGTTTTTGTGCAAAAACCTCCAACACACTGGAGGGCGCTCTGCAGCCACTGAAGACTGACCTCAACAGCACCACTCCTTACAGAAAGGTTTACTACCGTTTAAAAAGACTTGCATTCATTTCTAGAAACCTGACTGGACTATTTCCCTCAGTCTGGATTGGAACAGCACGCAGGGGCTCTAACTTCCACTTACTCCTAGAGCTCTGTCCAGAGCCTGGAGGCACACGCACGCACACGAAGGCCTCTTCTTTCCTTTTGATTTTGAGGCTCCGCTTGTTAAAGCTGGGACAGTGAGCAAGGAAGGGCTTAGGAGAGAAGCAGGAAGAGGGCCCCGCTGGGCTGCTTTGGCTCACTGAGCAGTCAGAGAAGAGGGGCCTTGGAGACAGGATCAGTGGGTTAGCCCCGGATGAGCTGCCGCTGCCCATTGCTCCCCTGGCTGCAAGTCTCTCGAGGACCCTCAGTTCAGGGATGCAGCTGAGGGAAGGAAGGTGTGTGCGTGCTCCCAGGAGGGAGGGCACCACCAAGGCCTTCTGATGGCAGCCAATGTGGGGACTTCTCACCCAGCCCTCCCAGGTCTCAATATTGATTGCAAATCAACACTGAGTAAATGTCAACACCATTTCTCACGATGGAGACCTGGAGTCTAACCTTAGCTCTTACTTAAGCTCTGAGCAAATGGCTCGGCTTCTCCATCTGGTGTCTGCACCTCTGCCATATGGGCAAGTGTTCCACCACAGAGCGGCAGGAAGGGCCCTGGCAGGTCGACAGGCTGCTGGAGAACATGAGCGTAGAGGCAAGTGTGTGTGGACAGAACCCTTAGGGCTCACATCCCACATAACCTTTCTGAGGACCGGGGCGGCACCTGGCCAAGGTGTCATGGAGCCACAAGTCCCCTGCAGCACTCGTGTCCAAAGCTGGTCCAAGAGCACTGACCACCCAAAGTGCCTTGAGCATTAACGAAAGAGGCAGGAGTCTAACCGTTTGGTCCCTGGGCTCAGGTGGTCCCTGAGGGTCTCGGAAACCCAGGAGGGGTGCTGGTCTGCATGCACCTCCTTCCCCAAGGCTGTGTCAAGCCTCCCTGTGGGATGGAGCCCAGATCAGACTTCACATGTCAGAGGCACCGTTGGCCACACAAGCAGGCATTTGGCAGGAAGGGCGTTAAGGCCCGGGCGAACACTCCGAGGAGCCTAGCAGAGAGGAACTATTTGTAAAACTCTCGGGCAGCTGGCAGCCAAAGCCTCTTGGGTCAGCAGAGGGAAATGAGGAAGCAGGTTCCTGGCCACAGCCCGAGCAGTGCATCTGATTCACGGCAGCAGAGGCCGTCATGTGGCGAGTCAGCAGTGGCTTGTTCTGATGAGATGCTGGGAAGCAGGGTGATGGGGCCAGGAGGGCCCTGCTGGCCTCCTTGGTCAGGGCTCATGCTTGTGGGTGAAGCAGGTCCTCTGGGTTGGGTCAGCATCACGGAGCACCTGCCACTGCTGCTCCGCGCTGAGCTTTGTACCACGCTTGCAAGCATATAAAGTCCAGGCCCTAACCTTACAGGACTTACAGCCTTGAGGAAAAGCAGCCGGGACTACCACCGAAAGGAAGCAGCCTCTCAGTGTGATAATAAACAGTTGTAACACCTCCCTCTTTACCAAATGCCGGCAGCGCGTCTGGTAGTAAGTTACACTCTTCACATGTGCTTTCCCTTTAACCCTACAAGGACGATGGCGCTGTCCTGCAACCTCGGCCCTTCCTGCTGCCTGGCCCACGCCAGGAGAGGCCCTGTGCTCGGGGGTCCCAGGAAGAGGGAACAGCAATGTGTTTCCGGCACCCACCTCCATTTAAATCGGTCCATAGAGGTTTATGGTCTAAAAATTCCCTTGGCAAAGTAGTTTTCGATGGTTAGAATCTTCTGGTCGAAGTGGCAGGTCACTGGGCCAAGGACAGTGTGAGCTGCCTTCAGATCTGACCATGCTGTGTTCCAAGTGGCACCCTTCAGAATTCCACACCAGACTGATGACCAGGGGATGAAGAAAGTCGGGAACAAAGGGCCGCTCTGAGCATGCCGAGCCCTGTCTGGGGCCCCTCTTAGAGTGGAGCGGACACGGGAAGAGTGTTCCACACGTTCAGCCACGCCCACGGCTCCGGAGCCTGGGGCGGGGTGGCCTTCCTTCCACGGGACAAGCGCCTTCCTTAGCTCTTTCCCTGGGCTCCTCTTGGAGCTGGTGCTGAGCACCTCACATATTTCGGATGCTGGATGCCCAGCCTCCCTCAGACCCAGACTTAGTTAAAACACCCTCCTACTTCCTTTCATGCCATAGCAAACAGTCCAGTGCACTGACAGCCCTGGGACCCCAAACTGCTCAAAAGGGACCTTGTAGATACTCTTAGGATAATCCACACTTACTTTCTGTTCATAGAGGGCAAATACAGTCAAGAGCTGGGATTGTCTGAGGGCCAAGTTTTGCACGATCTGTGAAAGGAGCCTGCCAGAGTGCCTGCTACGGAAACAGAGGGCGTCTGTGCACAGGCCGGGGGGGGGGGGGGGTAGGAGGGAGTGTTCCCTCTATATGGCAAGTGCAGGGACGCGGAGAGCTCTGTGAGCTAGGCCCTGGCACCCAGAGGAAGCCTGCACCCCAAGGTCCTCACAACAGGCACTGGATGGTGCCCAGCAATGCAGCCTGGGAACCACCAAACCGGGACCCCGAGCTTGGCTGGGTCTCGGAAGGTCCCCGGGGCAACTGCAGTTAGAGGAGAGGGCGGTGCCAGCAGGTTTAGGAGTTTGCCCGCGCTCTCATGTGAGACTCAGAGCAGAGCCAAGACTGGACTCGGAGCCCTAAGCCAAGGGCAGCAGGAAGGACTCCCGAAGCTCACTGTGTGAATCCTCACGCAGGGAGGAGACGGAGGCGGGAGGACGAACAAAGCGCAAGGAGCAGCTGACTGCAGGGTCCCGCACGTGGCTCCTTCCCTAAGTCTGTCCCCCAGCCCCCGCCCGCCCCCCAGTTTCACGGGTGCAGATTGAAGGGGAACGGCGACTGTTCAGGTTTTTGGACAGATGTGGATTCCAGTGAAAGACAACACTATGCTTCCTAAGGAGCTAGTGTCCCTACGTCTCGGAAGAATACTATTTACAAAAATGGCTGCAAATATCCCCTCTGCCAGCAACTGCCACCAAGAGGCACATCCACTTCCCTATTCCCGGAATCCGGGCTGGCCTTGTGCCTGAACCGAGAGAATGCAGTGGAAGTGGCCGAGTGCCAGGTCTGAGCCAGGTCTTAAGACACGTTCCACGCCTCCATTTGTTCCCTGGGAACCTTGCCAGCTGCCCCGGACAAGCCCAGGCGGGCCTGATGGAGGCGGACGGAGGGTGTGGATGGCGGTCAGCCCAGCTGTCCCAGCTGAGGCTCCAGGGATGCGGGCAAGTCAGCCAAAGTCAGCCTGGGCCAGATCAGCACCATCGCCCTCCCAACCTGTGTTCTCAGCAATGAGAAATGGTCACGGCTGTTTGAAGCCACTACGTTTTGGGGTAGTTTGTTACACAGCAAAAGCTAACTGACACAGCCCTCCAACTCCAATCTCTCAGAGCCTGCTCTCCTGGGCTTTGCTTCCTTTGTGAGGAATATTCCCGTTTAACAAAAAGGCCAGAACGTCTCTGCAGGTGATGCCTGAGTGATATGGCTGCAAGTGTGGCCACCACCATGGCCCATCCCCGCACCCCCCATTCACACGGTCTCGAGCACAGAGGCCCATCCCCGCATCCCCTACCCCATCCGGCGTAGGGGTCTGCAGAAGGGCAGAGTCCGCGATGAGCAGCCCACACGTCGGGAGGGCACCGGCTACAAACGGAAGACCATCCACCATTTCCGAGGGAAGAGCGGCAGGGAGCACTCACCGAGGGCACGGGCAAGTTGCCGTGCCGGCTGAGAAAGGAGTTAGAGACGGACACACTGAGGCCCTGAGTGGCACTGCCGTCCTCGGGGGTGAAGGCCACTTTAGTTTGCTGGACACAGTAGGAGACAGAGGAGAAGGAAGAAGCAGCACAAGAGGCCTGCTGGACAGAGGGACGAGAGAAGACGGGAAGGAGGGAGAGAAGCAGAGAACAGTCAGGCGTGTATGCACAAAGGCTAAGCAGGCTGCAACCCCACTCCGCTCGGACATTCTGGAGAGGGATGCTTCTTGGCTCGGTTTGGGGATCAGAGACACCTTCCAAGGCTCCTGGCCCCTCCTTCACTTCCTTACGGTCGATTTAAAGCTAACCTACACACACTGTGTCTCCTGGAAGTGGTGCGAGGGGGAAGAGAGGCCTAGTGCGCTTGAGTCCCTTTTCCCACCTACTCAGGGCCCCCACCCTCCTTGGTGGTGTAGACCATGGACTCATTTGTCCTTCAGCGGAGTGCAGATCGAGCTGGGCTGCCTGGGTTTGAATCTGGGCCCTGCCATTTAAGGAAGCCCTTGGGTATTACTTAAAGCTCCCCGGGCCTCAGGCTTTTCATCTGGAAAGATAGGGATAACACCTTGGAGGGCTATATCCACGTAAAGCACTTAGAACCATGCCCTCCACAGTGTACGTGTGCCAACAGGACTGAGTACTTATTACTCCCATTTTTGTGAGTAAAGTGGGTAACACTTCCTGAGTCTGCATTTGAGAGTGGGTGTGCTGAGCAGCCTGCAGAGGGCGTCACGCATGTGCCTGGGAGCTGTCCCCACGTCTTCTGCTCCTAGCGGTGGGCTATGCGGAAGTCTCTCCGGCTCGCAGCCTCAAGTTACTGGAAGGGGGGTGACGGGCTGGGGGCGGAGCATGTGAAACCCATGAAAGCACCGGTGTGTGGAGGTGCTCTAGTGGAGTCTGCCCAGTTCCCAGGCCCTGCCAGGCTCTCTCCGGGCTCCCCTCAGGACGCCCTGCCAGCGAGGCGAGGTTGGGAGCTCTCTGACAGGCTGGCTCCTCATGTGCTCATTAGGGGTCTGTCCCCAAACACCCGGAGGCCTGTGGCTCCACGGTACAGAGAAGATGCCCAAGGACAGTGATGGGCAGCTGTGGACACTGCAGAGGGGCTGGTTTCAAATCTCAACGAAATCTGGCCCAGACATTTAAGCAAACATTTAGGTTAGGGGTCTCTGGGGCAGTGTTTATGTTCCCGCGGAGAAGGTCCCTTCCTGAAAGATTTTCAGAGCAATTACATTCGTATTCCGGCATGTTCAGGCGCTCATGGGATGGGCAGGACAGTAAAGAACTGAGACTCTGAGCACAACCTGTGATCATGGCTAGTTAATGGCAGGATTGGAACCCAGGACTCCCAACTCCAAGCTTGGCCTTTCCTCCAGTAGACAGGCTGTTTCCCAAAATGCTGGCTGTGGTTCTGTCTGGTCTGCCGGAGCCTCCGGAGCTGGGAAGGCTCGGGGACCCCTAGGGCTGGGTGTGGGTTCAAGCCCCAAGCACAGAACTGCCGAGCCCCATGTGGCTGGGAGGAGTGACCCAGGGACCTCTGTCCTACAGTTGGCCGCTGCCTCCCAGAAAAGTCAAGGCAGCACCGTCAGGGCCTCTGGCGATGGACAGAGGATGGCCCAGCTGGTCACCCCGGCACCCTCTTTGTTAAAACACTACCAGGCAGGCCAGCAAATGGGCAAAACAGCACGTGCAGCTCTGAAAGAGGCGAGAACACCCTTGCGGGGTGCTCTTCTGGACAGCGTGGCTGGGCAGGATGCTTGTGTTCTAGTGCCTGACCAGAGTCCGCTTGGCTAGTAGACTGGCAGCTAAGAGAGGTTAGAGGCATGCAGCAGGCACACTCATGTGCTCTGCCTGGCCGAGCCTACCAGGACAGCCTGCCCGTGCAGAGCTGAGCTCCCCGGCCTGCGTGGAGCCTTACACGGTGCTCTTTAGAGGAGGAAGGTGCCATGCCCGACAGCGTGGCTCTGTTTAAAGCGATCCTGCTCCAATGGGCATCCCTGGCCAGGGGGAGGAGTAAGTCACTGTCTAGTTAGGCCCATTATGTAAATCGGCCACAGATGGCCCTACACAGACCATGCCCTGTGCTCTGAGTCCCTCTTTTCTGGGAATCTATATTGGAGCCAAAGAAGAGAGAAAAAAATGCAAGAGACTGTCAGCAGAGAAAGCAACATTCTGAGTTCAAGCCAGTCCCAGCTGCATGGGCTGCTCAGGAAGGAAAGGAACCCCCACCCCCAGGTGGGGAGCAGCAGAGGAGACAGGCTGCACGGGTGCTGCGCAGGGGAAGTGAGAGCCCCATGTGGGAGATGGGGGTTCCACACCAGCCCAGGCCCCTGCCCCGAGGAGGAGGAGGTGCTTCTGGTTCCTGGAGGCCTGTTGCCCTGGCAGCAGGGAGGGGACCTGGGAGGGGCCGCTTACCAGCTGCCGCTGCTTGGGAGGGAGGGCGGGGGGCGGCGCCAGGTCCGGCGGGTCTGCGCTGCTGAAGGAGTCGTTGAAGCCGTACACCTCCATGAGCAGCTTGTTCTTCTGCTGGTAGACGTGCTCGTTCTGCGGCGTCTGGTAGAACATGGACGGCTGCGGCTCCGAGTAGTCCTCGAGCAGCTGCATGTAGGCCAGCACTGCGGACAGAGAGCGGCAGCCCTGGTTCTGGCACCGGGGGGCGAGCTGCAGGAGGGCCCCCCTCTCCCAGCAGTGGGGCAGTGAGACCACTCTGTGTGACATGGGGGCACACGCGAGCAAATGCAGCGAGTAGACACCAAGAGGGAGCCCCCAGCTGTGGGCTCTGGGGGACAAAGACACGTCAGTGCAGGTTCACTGAAGTCACCAACGGGGCATTCTGGTGGAGAAGGTGACAGTGGACAGGCCGATGGGGCAGGGATCAACGGGAACTCTCTACTTTCCGCTCAGCGCTGTGAGCCTCGAACTGCTCTAAGAAATAAAGCCTGTTTTTACAAAGCACATTGGGGCACTGGTCCCCTTGCTGCAGAGCCCTTGGGATGTCCAGGCACTCGAGGGGCACGGGCTGGTGGAGCTCCCGGGGCAGCACAGCTGTCCACCTCAGTCCAGCTCTGCTGTCTTCCTTCAGTTCCGGGAACACCCTCAGGGGTTCTGCCCCGCTGCTCCCACGCGTTTCCCCGCCCTCCGGGTCTTACCCTCCTCTGTGCCCAGCTAACTGCAGCTCCCCCAGCCCAGCTCACACAGCCCACCTTGCCCCTCATTCGTTTCCTTCTTAGCTCTCCTCACAGGGATCAGGGCTACCTGGGGGCTTTTATCATTCACCAGATTGTTACTGAACACCTACTATTGTTAGGCACTGACACAGGTACTGGGACTAAGCGGCTAGCAAAACAAATCCTCTGTCCATGGGGGCTCACCCCTCCAGGAGACAGCACCCAGGCCCTGGAGAACTGAGAAGTGGGTGCCTGTCTAGAATATGGATGAGCTCTGTGAGATGGCGAGGAGCCCTCCACACAGAGGGCACAGGCCAGGCAAGGGCCGGAGGGGCACGGGTCCAGGAGGGCAGCACACAGCTGTCCAGGGGACAGGGAAGGAGGTGAGCCCATCCCCAGGAAGGGCGGGGCTGCGTGAATGGGCAGGACCCACGGGGGGGCTCCGGGGCGCCCGCCGCTGCTTTGTCTTGTGAAGACCATCAGGGCTGCTGAGGTTGTTCAGTGAAAGGTCCCCGTGGGGGTGAGGTGCTGAGAGGTCTGGTTCATGGCGCATTTTCAAAGCAGATGTCACAGGATTGCTGCCTCTCACTCCAGTCAGACTGGCCGTAGTACTAGTGGCTGACACACAGTAGGTGTCTGGACGCAGCATTTGTAGAATGAAGGAATGAATGGAACATGTGTCCCTCAGCACTGCCAGGCTGAGCCGCTGGGGTGGGACTTGTAATGTGCCCACTGGGTGTGCAAGAAACACAGCAACGCCACCCTACTCTCCCCTTCTAGCTAAGAGGCTAGAGAAAACCCCTGGGGGGAGGAGGGGAGAAAAGGCATAGATTCAAATGCACACACCCTCTGCCCCCAACAATCCTCTGGGAAACCCCAGCCCTTGCCACCACCGCCATCTGACGCCACGCTGCTACCCCTTGGGGGAGCTGCCTGCAGGCAGGGGCAGGCTCTCTCACTGGCACAGCATGACAGCACCCACAGACCTCCAAGCAGACAATAGCAGGGACCTCACCAGGCAGGAGGTGAGATGTCAGAGCACAAAGAGCTCAGCTGTCACATCTCAGTGACCTCATCCTCGGAGGCACCTTCTCTGGAGGCAGGCTCGAAGCCCTCAGGACTCACTCGGGGGCTGTAAAAGGTGTTCACTGTATTCCTGACTCTCACTGTTAGTGACCTGAGCCCCACCTGCAGAGCCAGGCCATTCTGAAGACTCCAGAGGCTTCTGGGAGAAGCGACGGTTTGGAACAGACATGCGCAGACACCTGGCAAACCTACGAAGCCATGAAGGCGGGTTGTAGCAGAAGCCCTCTCTCCCATCCCCATCCATCTCTGTGACCCGATCCTGCAGTTGACGTTCCTACAGCAAAGTCTCGGTCAGGCAGCCTGAGATCCTGCAGCACCTTTCCCCCTGTCCAGGTAGCGGAGGCAGCACCCAGGTGTTAGGATATGCGCTACACATGCGTGGCCAACGTTTGCAGGGAAAGGCACTGTTATGCCCCCTTGCCCGGGACACACTAATAAATTTACCTGCAGAGTTGCTGCACGCACGCTAAGGGGAGTTGAAGTGGCGGTGAGAGCTGGAAAGAAAAGGAACCTAAGTCCCTGTGCGGCAGGCGAAGGGGTGGCAGATCCAAGTCACCATCCTGAGTGGGTGCTTCCCCTTGGGTCCCATCACAAGTGACACGAGCACGTGCTAGGCAGAGCTGAGATTCAGATGCCAGGAAAAAGTGGCAAGGATAACTTTGTAGAGCTTAATTTTGTAATTTCAAACAACTACAAAGTCAGGGCTTAACTGGAGACCCAAACCAGTCAGCAAACCAAAGGATCTAGACCAGCGGTTCTCAACCTGTGGGTCGCGACCCCTTTGGCGGTCGAACGACCCTTTCACAGGGGTCGCCTAAGACCATCCTGCATCTCAGATATTTACATTATGATTCGTAACAGTAGCAACGTGACAGTTATGAAGTAGCAACAAAAATAATTTTATGTTGGGTCACAACATGAGGAACTGTATTTAAAGGGCCAGAAGGTTGAGAACCACTGATCTAGACCCTGAGCTGAAGAAAGCAGGCACAAAGGCAGCGAGATGGCCTTGCTCTTCTCCACATCCTCTGGGGTCAAGGTAGATAGGAACTTCTCTCTAGGTGTGTCTTTCTGGCAATCGCCTTCTTTATTTAAAGGGACCAATAAGAATGCCTTACCCGAAACCGGTTTGGCTCAGTGGATAGAGCGTCGGCCTGCGGACTGAGGGGTCCCAGGTTCGATTCCGGTCAGGGGCATGTACCTGGGTTGCGGGCATTTCCCTCGTGGGGGATGTGCAGGAGGCAGCTGATCGATGTTTCTCTCTCATCAATGTGTCTGGCTCTCTATCTCTCTCCCTTCCTCTCTGTAAAAAATCAATAAAATATATTAAAAAAAAAAAGAGAAAGAATGCCTTAGCTCCAACAAGCACCGTGTGGAACTTGGTTGTCAAAGGCGGGCAGGCAAAGATATCTCCTCCCCCAAAAGACTAGCTGCTGCGGCTGCACAACTGACTCCACTAGGGTTTACAAAGGTGGTCTCGCCCACCTGCTCCCTAAGAGGACTGACCACCACCACCTGGCCACGAGGGAAACCTGGATGAGACGTGACCTAATGTGACCAAGCACAGAGCAGCAGCAGTGACGCCGACTACCTGCCAGTTCATTTCTAAGGCAGCCTGGTATAGGGCTCCCTGACAGAGTGGCCCGCTTCCCTGGGCAGGCTGGCACTCCAGCGGCACCCGGGACAGTGGGCAGACAGGCACAAGGGCCTTGTGTGGCTGCCCGCATCAAAAGGGGCTGGGCACCCTGGGGACATCAGAGCACCTGAAGGACGAGGCTGCTCTGTGACACGGGACTGTGTGTGGCTGAGCTCTGCCTGCATCACAAACGTAAGGACGATTACTTCCTCCTCTCCTTCAGCTACTGTGACGCGTTGCAGGCTGGAGCTGGCAAAGGGCCCCTCGGGAAGTGAAGGAGGACCAAGCCCTAGAGAGCCGCAGTCCTTTGCGGTCCTCACAGGGCACAGAAAAGACGACCTACTGCATGGGGTCACCCCCTGAACGGGATCTCAGCGAGGAGGGATCCCTGCCTGTCAGAGTGGGAGGCGGGCACCGCGCTGGGAGCACAGGCCTGCTCTGCAGCCCAGATCTTGGGCAAGGCTCAGTTCCTCTGGGCTCCGGGTTCCTCATCTATAAAACGGAGGCTCGTGACCCCCCTCCGGCCAGGGCGCAGTAAGGAGCCGTATGCAGGTGTGTGGAGCTTTAGCCCAGACCCCGCAAGCTCTCGGCAGGTTCGACAGGTTTGCAGGCACAAGCGCTACATTGACGCGTAAAACAAAGCCTAAGTTAATGGAAACATTGCCGGACAATTGCTTGTTCTAAGAAAACAGTGGCTACCTCTCTCTCCCTTCCCTTCACACCACCCCACAGGGCTGCCGCCTGCACCTGTCCTGAAGGCCGGCAGGGTGGTCCTGGCTCCTCGGCCAGGCAGCACCACAGATGCAGTTTGCACAGATGCAATCCTGCCCTGAGTTCTGGGTTCAAAGGATTCCAGAAAAGGAAAGGAAAGGTGTGAGTCCCAATCGGCATGCTGCTCAAGACAAGGGAAGGCGGGGGAGGGGAGGGCCAACAGCTCTGAAACGCTCTGTGGAGGGAGGTGAAGGAGGTCGTGTTCCTGGTGCTGCCATTTGCAGCTTCCTCCTAAGTGCCCTGGTTTCTAACGAGGCAATGTACACGACCCATTCTCAGGGGGCCCTCCTTCCCATGGCCCCTGGGTCAGTCCTGCTGCGGCTAACCGGGCCAGACCTCCCCTTGTCTGAGAGGGGCCCAACCTGGGGAACCTGGAATGCAGACGCTGTCTGCTGGATGTGGCACCTGAGGCCAGGGAACGCTGTGTGGGGCTGACGTGGCCACGCACACATCTAAATGGTGACAGCAGGCTGCCAAGAAAAACGGAGCGGAGCTGTGCCGGTGAACTGGGAAGGGCTCAGGAGGCAGACAGGCAGTGTGGAGCAGCGAGGAACCAGCAGAAAAGACAATGTCCAGTGGAACTCTACTTAGTATGATGGCAAATACACAGCTGAAATATTCAAAATATGACCAAAATTTCAGCCCCACCCCCGGGCCCCAATAACATCATCTATAATAAAAGTGTAATATGCTACTTAGACCGGAGGACCTTCTGGATGAGGCAGAGGCAGCGTGCATCGGGCCTCTAGTATTATAATAACTGGTCCGTTCAGGGACCCTCAGAGAGTCCCCCTGGGGCTGCAGGAACTCTGCCGACATTCACATGCCTCCCGCTTCACCCACATCTTGCTGCAATGGTGCCCTGAATCCCCGACACTTGTTTCTCTGTCACCACGTATGCAGGCCAGGAGGTCAACTGACTTCCATCTACAAGAGGCCAAATTCCTGGAGACCAGGCCTGAGACTGTACAGGAGCCATAAAGAGGTCAGCCACCCAGGCTTTACAATCACTCACCAGTACTGAAGTGACATAACAAAGCTCCCAGAAGTGCCCACGTACCTGTGTTCTACCTTTTATGAACTTATGAACCCAGTGGTTTGGTTCTGGTCTAATTACACATAACATACCACCAATTTAGGTGACAAAATGTGCCTCCTGACAGCTCGACAAGGCTTACTGTGTTTGTTTTTCTTCTCTGGTAGAGGAGGCGGTTTTTCTGGGTCACCCGCTGATTCAGGAGCAGTGAAGTCACTCACAAATTCGACAGAGGCTGAGGACCCTCCTTGCTGGAAGGGGAGAATAGCAGCAAAGGGCGTGAAGGGGGCGGGCTGCACCAAGGCCGGGTTCTGCAAGTCGTCCTCGGAGATGTTGTCGTATTGGGAGGGGTGCCGCTCATAGGACACGCGGGAGCCAGAGCTGTCCGAGGTCTGGGAGGCCGCACTCCTGCGCTTCTTCTCGGGGAGGGCAGGCGGCTTGTCCGTCTGCTGTCCTGGGGCTAAGGGCCCGTCTGGCTGGGGGCAGTTGCCAAGAGGCAACTGGAAAGGATGACCGAGAAATGGAGACCCAGACTCTCCCAAGGCCTCCGGCAACGGGCTAAGGTTACAGGCCACTTGCTGAGGTATCTGGTCCGCATTGGAGAGGTCTTGCTGAAGGAATTCGTAGTCAGGATCATAATGATCTGCATGCACAGCAGGAAAGACACACGTCAGCCACAAGACCCCACAGAAAGGAAGGAGCCCACCCCCTGCTGCTGCCCAATCCTGTTCAGTACAGCAGGACAAAAAACGTGTCTCCCGTCTCCTCTAGACAGGCCCGTGCTTTCTTTTCTATTCTCCATTCTTCTCACTGCTTGTCACAACAAGAAGAGATGGGAGGACTACTGTCCTTGATTTTTCCTGTATGTTTTGAATTTCTGAGTTAAAAAGAAAATGCTCTGTGGCTGGGTGGCTCTGTTGGTTGAGCAGCTATTCCATCACCGAGAGGCCATCGGTTCGATTCCTGGTCAGGGCACATACCTAGGTTTTAGGTTTGATCCCTGCTTGGGGTGCATAGGAGGGGCAACTTGATTGATGCTTCTCTCTCTCTCTCTCTCTCTCCCCCTAAAATAAAAAAATGTATCCTTGGGTGAAGATTAAAGAGTAAAAAGGAAATGCACGATCACTACAAAAATGTGGCAAATGTCAAAAACCACCCGAAGTCCAGCAATCTAACTGTCACCTGCTTACAATTGATGTATTTCCTCAAAAGGCCCCTCCCCACTGAATTCTTTCTTCTTTCACTGAACTATGTAAGTGGTCTAGGATTTTGTCTGCTGATCAATAGATCACAATTGATTTTTTTTCCATTTTTTAAAAAAATTTTGTTTTACACAATTGATTTATAATAGCTATATATCATTCCACCAAATTGCTTTATCATAATCTGCCTGATTTCCTAACCCTTTTTATAAAATATAGTCAGATATTTCCGGCAATCACTGGTCCTAATATTGTCGAGATCAACGTCCCTGGACGGCAACCTTGTTGTCAATCTGATTACGTTCTGAAGGTGAACTCTCCGAAGTGAGATCTCCAGTTCACGGACACGAGCGGCTGATGCTCACAGCCTCACACCCAACTGCCTTTCAGACTTCCCCGGCCCACGCTGCAGGAGGTCAGCACCAACGAGGGCGCAGTCACTTACAGCTTACAGCTCGGAGCACAGATGGTTCTTAATTTTGGCAAAGGGAGTCAAATTGCACAGCGACAGATTAGCTGCAGTAACAGCGACACGGGAGCATCGCCCCGGGGTTCATATCTTTCACACTGTTACTTCATCTCAACTTCCAAACTCCTCCAGAGACAGATGTTGGTTTCCTCATGTGCAGGTGAGGAAACGGAGGCCCAGGCTCTGAATGACTGGCGTCGCCACGTGACCCCAAAGAAGCCCCCGAGCGATGACACAGGAGGCTGACGCCCCGGCAGCTCACCTAGTGTTTCACAGCTTGTGTTCCGGGAGCACTGCCCGCTGTCCCTGTCCAGAGAGGACAGCTGCTCGTCCGACCTGCTGAGCTTGCCGATGCTGCTGCAGGGGGACAGGCGGGGCGACTCGCCCCCGTAGGAGTGACTGCCTCCTGACAGGCGCCTCTGGGCATAACAGTCCCCGTCAAAATCCTTGTGAGCAAAAATAAAACAACCCAGTCACTTCTGAGAAACGGTGGCAGAGAGGGGGGAGGGAGCTGGAATGTTTACTTGGCGAAGAATCTACCGCCAGCGGGAAAAGCAGAGGGAAAGGCCAGCCTTTGAGGTAAGCAGAACACGCCACACCTGTGACTTCCAGCAAGCAGCCTCCAGGAATGCTGGAGTGTGTGGGGGAGGGCCTAGGGCTGAGCTCAGATGTGCTTGGAGCCCTGGGCTCCAGCCTCCCCACCCCCTGCCCCCACCCCTCATCCTGCAGAGAAACTTCCAGCGCCTGAGAGAGCCTGTGGTGACCAAGGCAGGGGATGGAGGAGACACATTCCCAACCCAGAGCCTTGCTGGCCTTCCTCGATGGGGCTGCATTACCTGCCTATTAATTCCGACAGGCAAGCTGGAGCCACTGGTGGCTCGACTCATGGGGGCCACAACGGCCACGCGGGTTGGGGATGGGGCCGACTGCCTTTTCTTCGGTGGCAATGCTGGCGGAGGACTGAAGCAAATCAAGAATTCCCATCAGACCAACAGCCCAAACAAAACTCTTTAAACAGATATAAGGTAGAGCATTATTCATTATTAAGACACTTCACAGCTACTTTTCACACTTTCAGCTCCCGCCCCACTCCCCTTCTGCCAAAACAAACCTATCAGACCTGCCAAAAAAACTACAACCAGAAAAACCCTTTTTGTTCCTTTTGTGAGGAATTGGACCAGTTTTCGCTTGGCCAAGGCTAAAAGGCAAGCCGCTGGGAGTTCCAGGAGTGTGGGGGAGGCAGGCGCTGGGGCTGGGCCCAGTCTCCCAGAAGCCCCGTCTGAGAAAGGTCAAACTTCCAAGGCTTCCAGAAAGCAAGGAGCTGGGCTCCAGTTCTTACCCTAATGGCACTGTCTTCTTTTCACCTCATTCTACCCATCCATTCATCAAATGATGTCATAAATAGAGGCGAGTGCTAGGAAAATAGAAAATTACCTATTATCAACCACCCGAATGCCAGGGAGGGGGGGTTTGGGGGGTGCGACCTCTTCATCAGTAGAATCTGGGAGCAGCTCGGTTGACTGTGACATGCCGGTTGTCTTGTTCAGAATCTCCATCTCTCTGTCCGTCAGGGGGAGCTCAGACTGGCTGAGAATTGCAAAGAACTCGGGTTACAGAAGGTTACAGAGCACACAGGTCCAAAGAGGGTCAGGATGTGACCAGGCGGGCAGATGACTTAGAGGTGGGCTTGCAAGTGTGGTTTGATCACCAACAAACAACAGAGGCCTGGCCAGGTCCCCTTGACTGCATTTTAGTTTCCTTGTCTGTAAAAGGAATCCTTCAATGAGATGATCTAAAGGCTTTTTAAAATGCTCCACACTTATTCTATGTCTGTACTAGGGGCCTGTAGTAGATAAAGTCAAATTCCCCCAAACCCAACCTTCTTCCCAAAGTTCTTCCAATTAGGAAACGGTGGTCAAGAAACAGAAAGTGTGGGTCACTGGGCCACTCACACACTATCCTTAGAAAGAGTCCCAATGACCATTAACCTTGAGACCAGGAAATACTTCAAGGCATGTGTGAACTGTACACACTTCAGAGTAACACAGGCACTCACCGGAACTCACTGAAAAACGAATGTGGGCTGCAAACAACCTGCCCAACGTGGCAGCCCGATCTGGCTGCCATTCGAGTGTAGAGCCAACGTGAGCACGGTGGCTGGAGGGTTAGTCAGCACTTACCCCTCGGGCTTGCAGGCTGGGGAGCTGGGTTTCACTGGGCTTGTTGGAGACGGATGCCCCTCCTTCTCGATGCCCCTGACCAGCTCCTACACCCCACAGAGGAGAAAGCAGTGAGGCGTGAGGATGGGTCCCCACTGCTGAGTTTGTACAATTTGCACAACCAGATGCCATCTACTCCCGAGTCTCACATCTTTGTGCCTACAGATTCCCCACACACCATAAATGCAAGCATTCTTTGACTTAGGTAATCTGCATGACTTCCCAAAATGTCCCCTGCCCTCCAAAAATATCTTCAGAGCATGTCGAGAAGTTTCAAATGCATCAAGGTACTTCCTCTTGGAAGGGGGAAATGACAAACCCCATTGTCTCACAATGACTGGGTTTAGCACTCAGTGTAATTCCCCTGGTAGAACAGATTCCAGTCCGCTTGTGGAAGAATTACTCTTTACTTCTCCAAAGCTGTTCTATCCTGTGCAGGACGCGGCCTACTAATGACCACACCTCTGGCTTCGGGGGAAGTGGTTTTGCAAAGTGAGCTGGGTATGGGTGTGGCAGCAGCTGGTATACTGAGGTGACGGGCTGGGATCTTTGTCAATGGACAGCTAATTCAGGGCATACCACCTAGCAAAGAAATAACTTTAAAAAATACTTTTTAAAACAGAAAAGAAGGAGAAGCAGGAGAGGGGCCGGGGGAGGAAAAGATGGCATCAGGCTCTACTTGTTTTTCATTGGAATGCATTTCCCCCAGATGAGCTTTGACGATCACCTATACCCCGATAAGAGCCACTTGGAAAATACAGATCATTTCCACCAACCGCTCTGTCAATCTGCCTGACTCCACTCTTTAACTTTTGCTTCTCAGGTCACTTTTGCCTAGAACTTGATGTGAATGGCATCACACAGTATGTACTCTTTTGTGTCCACTTTCTCTTTCTGAACAGCTTTATGGGCACCCAACTCACATGCCATAAAATCCAGCCTTTCAGAATGTACAGTTCAGTGGTTTTTAGCCTGTGCATGGAGTGGTGCAACTGTCAACACAATCCATTTGAGGGCTTTTCATCATCTCCAAGAGAAACTGTGCCCATGACTACCCTCATTTCCGCAGCCCTCCCAGGCCCAGCTCCCAGTCCACTCTGCCCCTGCTCTGTCTTTTGCTCAGTATGCACTACATTTTTGTAGCCACGATTAGTCTGTTCTTTCTTATTCCTGAGCTGTATTCCAGGGGACAGACCACCCCACAATTTCTGCATCCATTTTCTGGGGGAGGGACATCCCAGCATGAACGTCTGATTTAGAAAGTCACAGCCAGAGGAGGCAACATGGACACTGTGGGTAATGCAGCAACGAGTCCCTAAATCAGTCGCAACGTCTCTCCAAACTCAAAATGCCACTCACAGGAATCGCAACCCATGTGATAAGGCAGAGAGGTAACATCCTTCCTAGAGCCAGGATTTTTTCAAGAACAACCAAACTAGAAAAAAGAAGTATCGAAGTTCACAGATGTAAACAGCAATAGTCACTAATCGTTAGAGAGTCTCCAGCTTCGGTGGTACTAAAATACAAACTCCCAGGCCTAGCAAATGGCGTAATGCTTTGGACAGAATGTCTAGAGGACGACTTGTCAGTGTATACCAAGCACCCTAAATATCTGCATTATTTTTATAATAATTTAGCCAAGGAAAATGTCATGGATGTGTGTAAAAATTAAACCAGAAACGATGGCCATCACCACATCCTATGTAATAGATACAATTAGACTGCTCCATCTTCCTTGAATTAAATATTCAATACAAGGCACTGATTATATAAATTACGATAGAACTTAACGATGGACCTTTAGATTGCCTTTAAGAACCAACTCACAAGAAGAGCGTGTGACAGCATGGAAAGACGAGGAATACACTGTCTTTGATTCTCCACTTGTCCTAACTTTTCTACGAGGAACATGCGTCACATGCATTACTTCTGGAATACTAATTCAGAACGTCAGCACACACAGGCAGACCCATGGACCCAGTGCCGTGTCACCGTCTATCAAGTGACACTTGTTCTCAGAGACACGCAGGGAACTGAGATCTCTGCAATCCAAGTACTGGACGAAGAAAGAAGGTCACTATTTTCCTGTTATCACAACTTACAAGTTAAAGGAAATCCCACAAATCTGTAAGGAAGAGCTCCCTGGCTGGGGTTACTGACATGGAGAGCTGGCAAGTGGAGTGCAGGCTGCGGCCCACGGCCAGGGGAGGAAGGGAAAGCAGCCTGTCCTTTAAGGTTGTCCCCAGGCCACACAGAAGAGCACGGTGGCATCAGGGGGAGCCAGAGGCCAGGCCACAGAATGGTGGATACCCCACATTCATGCTTTATGAGCAGGGCAAAGGGAACAGAGAGAAGCCTGCGTACTTGCAGCTGCTGACGTAGGAAAAATTCCACAAATTCTTCACTGAATCATGAGCAATTATAATTAGAATGTCATCTTTCTGGAGAAGCAGCTGGACGAACTCAACTAGCGAACGCCGGAAAAAGCATCACGGAGTGACAGGCAGACATGTGCGAGCACGCACCGCGTTCCAGGCGACCTCACGGCTGGGGAGAAGGCAGCGGCTCTGCATCCCACCCGTCGCTGGCCTGCGCGGGAGCGGGGCGGGAGGGGCAGCTAGCTTTCTTTTCACCACCCAGCCAGCTCGAAGAGACCAGTGGAGGCCTTTAGTCTCACCTGGCCTTCACCTTCACAGACAGAGGACCCTTGAGTGTGCACATATGTCGCTACCATGCCAACACCCTAATCTCATTCAGAGCCCTCCACGGTGACCTGGCGAGAGCCCCACTCCCCCGACAGAAGGCAGGTCCCCGAGAAGATGTCACACTTTTCAGTCCTCCTGAGGGGCAGGTGAGGAAAGACTGCGTCCACAGCCGTGACTGTGAACCAGACAACTGCCAGGTCACCGAAACGCCAGTGGTGACCCCTTCGCATTCCCTTGGATCCTGAATGGAAATGCCTTCTAAATCCCTAGTATTGTATTTCTATGTCCATTTTATTCCACTGAAAATGACCCCAGAGACGCTTCCACCTTCAATGACCTTGGAGGAATCCAAGTCCGGCTCTGGTGCCCACTGTTAGTTTCCCAAAGATACACAAATGACCAATGAGCACACGAAAATGCTCAACATCATTAACCATCAGAGAAATGCAAATCCAAACCGCAAGGGTCCCACTGCACCCACTAGGGATGCTAGGTTCAGAACGACGACAAGCGTCGGGGAGGGGAGAACCGGACGCTCACGGCTGCTGGGCAGTGAAACGAGGCAGCTGCTCTGGAAGGAAGTCTGGCAGCTTGTCACACGGTCAAGCATAGTTACTGTAACTGCACTCCCAGGTGTGTGCCCAAGAGAAATGAAAACATACATCCACACAAAACCTCGTATGCAAACGTTCACAGCAGCATTACTCATAATGGCCAAATGGCCAAAGGGCAAACAACCCAAATGTCACGCTGTCCATGAATAAATAATAGGTGGTGTGTCTACACGATGGAATATTACTTGGCAATAAAAAGAAATGAAGTAGTGATACAGTCTAGAACACGGATAAACTTTAAAAACATGATGCTAAGTGACAGGAGCCAGTCACAAAAGGCCACACAGTACATGACTCCATTTATACGGAAGGTCTGGAATGGGCTAATCTAGAGACAGGAAGTAGTCAGTGGCTGCCTGGGAATGGGGGAATGGGAAGAAATGGGAGAAGGTTTGGGGTTACTTCCTGAAGTGATGAAATGTTCTAAAATTGTGGTGATGATTGCACAACTCTGTGAATACACTAAAATCATTAAATTGTACATTTTAAATGGGTGAATCGTATGGCATGGGGATTACATTTCAATAAAACCATCACCTAAAATTAATCAATCCCTCAAACAGATTGTCAAACTGCAGCGGGAAGGCTGGGGAGGGTTGGGGGGCAGGAGGGAGGGGGATAAGAGATCAACTGAAGGACTTGTATGCATGCATATAAGCATAACCAATGGACATAAGACACTGGGGGGTAGGGGAGGCCAGGGGATTGTCAAGGGCAGGGGGAAAAAATAAATAAATAAAAAAAATCAATCAATCAATGAGCACAAGAAGAGGCCTCGAGGTTCTTTTCATACCAGAAAGTGGGAAAGCACCAAAGGGCTCCAGGGTCACCTCAAAAGGAACCCGGAAACATGGAGCTTTCACCAGTCAGGGATGGGACCTGGGCATCATCAAGAATACCGCCGTGAGCTAGACCATCGCAAACTTAAATGCACGCGTTCAGAATATTTTAACCACCTCAGTTCCTCAGAGCAGAGGATGCCTGGACACACTCACTGCTTCGGTGTCTGGAAAATAAAGGGAGAATGAAGCGCTGCCCCTGGCTTCCCTGAGAACTGCAACTTGGGATAACCACACGCTGACAAGGGGAAGTTCTCTGTCACAGGTAACGCAGGAAGAGTGACAGAGAATGAGGATGGCACCCTTTCACAAGCCCTAATGAGTTAATGGGCCCAGGCAATCACCACCAACAGCTATTAACATCATCGAAAGGGACCGGTGCCCCTTGATGGAAGCCCACGGCATCACCTATGGAGCATTCTCTAAATACAAAAACCCCAAATCCTAGTCCGCCTCTGATTCACAGGAAACTCAAGGGACAGAGGCGCACAGTAAACAAGACTGCACAGGTAGAATCAGCGAAGTCCAGAATGTAGGGGACTTTTAGGAGCAATAACTCTTTCTAAAAACACAAGTAAGTTGCAAGGAGAAAACTAGAGAGGAGGGGAAACTGTAGACATCCTGTATAATAAAAGGGTAATATGCAAATTGACCCCAAGGCCAGGAAGGACCAGTCACCACGATGCACACTGACCACCAGGGGGCAGATGCTCAATGCATGAGCTGCCCCCTGGTGGTCAGTGCACTCCCACAGGGGGACCTCCGCTTGGCCACAAATCTGGCTGACGGCTGTGAGCACAGCAGTGATGGCAGGAACCTCTCCCGCCTCCTTGGCAGCGCTAAGGATGTCCACCTTGGCTTAGGCCAGCGTGGGGAGCGGGCCTAAGCTGCAGTCAGACATGCCCCGAGGGCTCCTGGGCTTCCAGAGGGATGTCTGACTGCAGCTGAGGCCTGCTCCCCGGGGGATCAGGCCTAAGCTGGCAGGTGGACATCCCCTGAGGGGTCCCAGCTGTGAGAGAGCACAGGCCAGGCTGAGGGACCCCCCCCCCCCCCGAGTGCATGAATTTTCATGCACCGGGCCTCCAGTATATTATATTAATGAACTGTAGTATGGATTTCCCTTGGATCCTGAATTGAAAAACTGTTTAAAAGCAGCCAACTACACCCTGCAGGCCAAATCCAGCCCCGGCCTTGCTTTTTGGAAGGCCCTCAAGGTAAGAATGCTTTATTAAAGAAAATTTAAATTTAAAATGTAAAGCAAAAATATGCAATGGAGACTATATATGTAGCCTGAGAAGCCTAAAATATTCACTCTCTGGCCCTTTACAGAAATAGTTGGTCTTGTTCGAAGCTATGTATCACACTATTTTCAGAGGAAAGGAGGTGGTGGCTGGGTCTGCTTCCAATTAGCCAGGGAGCAGGTGGAGACCCAGAAGAAACAGGACTAGCCGCCAGAGGACACCTGTGGGAGCCCTGTGATGAGGCTTCATTACATGATTCTCTTTTTTCGGCAAATGTTTGAAATTTTCATCCAAAATTTAAAAAATAGGCTGAGTGAGGAATAAAAAGAGATGGCTTATTTGAAATGCCAGTGTGGCAGACAGCAAGGTGCCCCACAATATCTGTTCTTCCTTATGAACAGAATTTTACTGGGCATGTGTCTAGGTCAGGTAAAATGTTAAGTGACAGTTTTGTGAGGCCTGTGACGAAGTGCTCTTAAATGGAGAAGGCACAGCTTCCTGCTCCCTCTCTCCTTGCTGGGTGGAATGTGGTCCTAATGAATGGAGGGGCAGCAGCCATAATGGACCATGAGGTAGAATCCATGTGCAAGAACGGCAAGATAGCAATGGCAGAAGACTACGCCCTGACCATACGTGAAACTGTCATATTAGCCACAACGGCTGGTCCCTGGGCCTCTCATATATGAAAGAGAAATAATAAAAGAGAAAAAATAGATTTCTAGTAGTCAAACCTAATCCTGATACAGTCAGGAGAACATTTCTTTCAAAATACTCCTGTTACACAAAGTAAATCTGGTGCACAAGCCCAATTTTGGGTAGTGACAGAACTGCAGATATTCCAAAGGTCCCCCGCCGCCACCCCAAGGTTCTCAGTATGAGGCTTTAAAACTAAATAACAATGTTGTGTGAATAGGGGAAGTGGGGAGGCCAGGGAAAGTCTCAGGCCTGCAGAGGAGACCCCCTAGAACAGCCGTGGGCAAACTATGGCCTGCGGGCCGATGAAATGAATAAAACTAAAAAAAAAAAAAAAAAAAAAAAAAAAAGACCGTATCCTTTTATGTAATGATGTTTACTTTGAATTTATATTAGTTCACACAAACACTCCATCCATGCTTTTGTTCCGGCCCTCTGGTCCAGTTTAAGAACCCATTGTGGCCCTCGAGTCAAAAAGTTTGCCCACCCCTGACCTAGAAGGTCTGTGAGGAGGACAGAGCAGAGCCCAGGCCGAGATAAGAAGAAAGCTGCAATGTAAATGGTAAAGTTAGGAGGAACTGGGGTGTAGGTTTCGAAAGGACAACCTGGGGTATGTGTTTGACCTGGAGGAGCTCGGCCCACACAGCCAGCCCTAGGCTGGGCAGGTCGCTGAGAACAGGAAAGTGAAGGCCTTTACATTCCTTCCTGGGAGAGTCACTGTGTCTCTGTGCCTTGGGCGGCCACAGGTAAAACACTGCCTGGGGCAGATCAGGTAATAGCAGAGGTTTATCTTTTAACCTGAGATTTGTGAAATTACATGGGAAAGAGCCACAAATCCTTGTGAAGTTGGTAAATGGGAGCTGTTGTAGAAACGAACATTTCTACAGTCACCAGTACTTACCCACCGTTCACTGGGCACCTAGCACTTACCAGGTATTTTATATGCACGATCTTACTGAAACATTCATCAGCTCTTCAGGACAAATATTTAAAAACCTACGTGAAACTCAGAGAAGTAACTTGCCCAAAGTTAAAGGGCCGAGTCACATTTATGGGGCAGTTAAATAATAAATGATACTCCCCATTCAGGGACAAAACAAAGTAATCCTGTTTGTTAAAAACACTTCAATCCTTTTAAAAAAAATTCCATTTAACAACTGAATGAGTTACATGAAAGATGGTGAGTCAGTTTAGAGGAATTTGCCAGCATCTCTCCTCTCTGTGGGATGACCACATGCCCATGAATGTACTGCACCTCTCTCAGCCCACGGAGGCTGTCACATAACTAGGACATGGGCTTATAAGGTGTCCTAAGCCTGAAGGGGACCTCGAGAGAGGCTGGTAGCCAGCTGACTTGGAGGTGGAGCATGTGAGTCCCTCAGCTGACCATGCTTCTCCTTCCTAGGGCGGCAGCTGAGGGCGATGTGGAGTGCAAAGGGCCTGGGGTCCAGCAGGCCTTGGGTGCAAATCTCGACCTCGCCACTGATGACTGGTCTGAGTCTCACTGTCCACACCCTTGAAGGGGCGACTATGACTACTTTGGAGAGTTGTTATAAGCACTGAGTGGGTAGTAAGTGTTAGCTCTGTTACTATTAGACCTCAGCAACAAATGCCAACATTATAGAGTTTTGATGGTCCTGCTGCCTTTACTGACTCTAACTACAAAAAGCTTCCCACAATGCAGGCCAATTCCTGCTCCTGCTTCAGGCTTTTAGTCTGTCTGCCTCTCCTGGGGGAAGTGTCTCTGACCATCCTGAGAAAGGAAGCTCAGCTGTACACCCAGGGCACACAGGCCATTTCTTCTTTGCAGCACCCGTCCTGGTTATAATGACAGAACTACAGTTCTTGTGTGCTGTCCTTGGCCGCTTCAGACTGTAAGCTCCGCCAGGTCAGGGACTGTGAGTGTTGCTTGTCACTGCATTCCCAGCTCTATCACACTACCCGGCACACAGGGAGCTCTTGATAAATGTTTCTTGAATAAATGAAACAAAACTGAGTTTTTACAGAGCACTTCACCTAGAAAATATCTGTTTCGGTTAAAATATTTTTAAACAATTGTGGAAAAGTTATTTGCTTTTAGACACTGAAAGGTTCATAATCTATAGTTCCCCTCCCTACCTCTCATCCTGGTCAATATGAGAAATCAGAGAAATTTTTCTATCACCCCATACAGTGGTGGTGTAATGATTCCACAAAGGAGAGTCTACTTAGGAATGTCACAACGAAACTCTCTATTTTGGACGTTTTCACTTGTTTTGAACATCTCATCATAATCAACTTGGTAGAGGGAAACCTTAACAATGTCACCTGAAAACTAACAATGTCCAATAACAGCATTTCCAGAGCCTGGACAGGAAGACAGGGCTGTGTGAGCCAGAACCCCAGCCTCCGCTGACAGAGTGTGGCCCAGGCCAGCTCTCACTGTGCCCTGCTGGCTGCAAAGAGCTGCTGGGAAGATCGAATGGGATGGTGTATGTGACTGACCTTGATTGTGGAATGTGATGTAAGTTCTTACACAACAGCCACCCTGGGCTGCACCCTTAAGTCTCACTGCCAAACAGATAACGTAGGACCTAATCACTTTGGAAACGAAGGGAATCTGGGAGCTATTGGAGAAATTTTGATGTCATCTAGTCTGGACGCCCTCTAAATAAACTCCACAAGGTCCCAGCAGACACAGGGCCCTGCACGGGCTCGAGGTGGGCAGCACTGCCTTCCCAGCCACCGCAGCTCATGCTGGAGCAGTTGGTGATGCTAAGCAACGGTGTCTTAACCTTCCCTCTGAAATGTTTACCCGTGGGGGTCCTGACTATTCTCCAGAGCTTCTGGGGAACGTTAACTAAGAGCCGCTTTCAGGAATCTGACACATGGCTGAGTGGGGAGAAATTCATTTTGACCTAGGGTAAGTACCTCAGCTATAATTTTGGATGGAAAGGTCTAGAAAGGAGGAGGACACACTTTTTTTTTTCAAGCCAAGAGATCTGTTTAGGCATCTGTCTCACACCACATAATTAATAATCAACAGCAGCTAAGGTTTGATATGTGACAAGTAATGCTCTAAGAGCTTTGCTTGCATTAACTAATTTAACCCCTCTTACCGCACTGTGACACATGGTACCGTTATCATACCCAATTTATAGGTGAGTTAACTTAGGTACAGAGCACTCGAGTCAACTGCTCACGTTCACACACTACAGCTGATCGATGTTTCTCTCTCATCGATGTTTCCAACTCTCTATCCCACTCCCTTCCTCTCTGTAAAATATCAATAAAATATATTTTTTTTTAAAAAATAAAGGTGGAAAATAGGTTATTCATCCAAAAAATAAAGCTGGATCCTTACCTCATGTCATAGATAAGATCTAAGCATTTTTAAAGCCTAAAACTATAGAAGGATAAAGGCACTTTTGTAATATTAGACTGGGGAAAATGGGAAACTATAGAGGAAAATATTGAACAGATTTGACTGCATGAAGCGGTGAACCTGGGCTCCAAACCTGGCCAGATCCCAGGCTACTCCCCCGTCCCACTACATTTTGATGGTCTCACATAACAGCAGGGCCTCCCCTCCCACTGCTCACAGCCTAGTCCTCACCTCCAGGCCCTCCCCCTACATTCTGCCTTGCTCCTCATGCTAGGATGCATTTTCTCAATAATCCCAGATCCTGTGGCCTTTGCTCCCACCTTCACTAGGATCCGTAATGTCCTATGATGCTGTTTCTGACTCCCCTGGGAAGTAGGTTCTCAGACCACATCATGGACTTCAAACACAGACAATTTCCTTTCCTATGCATCTCCATCCTGCTTTTCTACAAGGGATCCAGGAGTGTTTAGGACATGAAAAGGAAGCGGCTGACATGCTGGGCGTCTTGCTGAAAGTCAACGCAAAACCATTTCCACTGCATTTTGTCCGGCTGGCCAGCACGCACAGCCAGAGCTTTCACACAAAGCCACGCTGAAGACTTAATCAACGCTCGGTGAAGGCCGCTTGCTCTGGCAGCTTTTCCGACGAGAGGGAGATGAGTTCTCCCAAGGGTGGACGAGCCCTTCGTACCACAGAGAATGACACAGCTACCAGGCAGAGCACACTGACCCCAGAGACGCTGAGAGACGTTTACTCTAATTCACTAGGTTTTCGGGACAAGTTCTTTTGTGATGAACACCCAGCAAGGAGGCTGCTCCAGGTCCCTGCCCAAGACCGCCTGGCACCGACCATACCTTCACTCCGTCCAGCACAGCCTTGATGACCCCCTTCACCGTTGTCACCATCTCTTTATCTTCTGAGTTCACACCTTCTAGCATCACTTGGTCCGACCAGCGAATGAGATTGGCGAGGCTTTGGTACACTCGGCTATAGCAGGACGAAAGGGCCAAGCTAGAAGGCAGAGAAGATTTTTTAAAAATCGGAAAAATCTAAAGCATGAGATCGCTGTAAGATAGCCGCTTAGCAAAGAGCCCGGTTGTCAGTGTACAACCCACACCTCCCTTGATAAACAAACTTTTCCTCCCTGAACCCATCTCCTTCAGCCAATAAAAACCTGGGGAGTGTTATATTCTAGTCTGTTATATGTATTTTTCACTTCCCAAATATAACACATAAAGATTCCATCACGATCATTAATATGCTGTTTCAAACTTTACATCCTCCATGAGATTCTGACAATGCCCTCAGTGAGTCCCCCCCCCCGGAGCTGCTAATCACCAACAGGGTCAAAGCGCCACACTCTTCTTGACGTCTTGTGTCCTGTTTGGAATTAGACTTAATTTTAAGTCAGGGGTGTTGTAAGGAGCCCACAGGCTTGTGGAATTTGAACAGGCAGGATCCTTTAAAGAAACAGCCTTTAAACATGAAGTCCAAGCAGATCTGTAATTGACTAGAATTCCCCTGCACTACCACATGGCTGTGATGCAGAGGAACGCATTAGTGAAGAGTATTTCAAAAAAGACAAATCTGCCCGGCCAACGTGGCTCAGTGGTCGAGCGCTGACCTATGAACCTGGAGGTCACGGTTCAATTCCGGTCAGGGCACCTGTCTGGGTTGCAGGCTTGGTCCCCAGTGAGGGGTGTGCAGGAGGCAGCCAATAGACGATTCCCTTTCATCATTGATGTTTCTCTCTCCCTCTCCCTTCCTCTCTAAAATCAATAAAAACATTTTTTTTTTTAAAAAAAAAAAAGACAAATCTGAGGTGAGGAGACCTGCAGGGGACACATATCTAAACATGCAATTCTTTGTCCAAAAAATGAGCATGTTCAAAAATTAAAGAAATTTTGGATATACTCGATGGAGATTTTCACACATATTTGAGTGATGATTCCATTGATTCCACAGATGATGCTGAAAAGAAAAATTTTCCCATTGAATTTCTTAATAGTATTATTCCTTCGGGAATGCCGTGTCATAAATTAAAATTGAAAGTGGTTGCAATCATCATGCTATTGAGAAACCTCAATAGTAAATGGGGTCTTTGTAATGGTACCAGATTTATTATCAAAAGATTACAACCTAACATTATCAAAGCTGAAGTATTAACAGGATCTGCAGAGGGAGAGGCTGTTCTGATTCCAAGAATTAATTTGTCCCCATCTGACACTGGCCTCCCATTTAAATTGATTCGGCGACGGTTTCCCGTGATGCCAGCATTTGTGATGACTATTGATAAATCACAAGGACAAACTCTAGACAAAGTAGGCATATTCCTATCTGAACCCGTTTTTGCACATGGTCAGTTATATGTTGCTTTCTCTCGAGTTTGAAGAGCATGTGATGTTACAGTTAAAGTTCTAAGTACTTCATCACAAGGGAAATTAGTCAAGCACTCTGAAAGTGTTTTTACTCTTAATGTGGTGTACAGGGAGATATTAGAATAAGTTTAATCACTTTATTAGTCATTGTTTGCATCACTGTTGTTTTTATATCATGTTTTGTTGTTTTTGTCGTTTTTATATCATGCCTCTGTTGTTGTTATATCCTTTTGTTACTGTTTATTTATTAATAAATTTATATATTATTTTCATATACATTTTACTAATTTCCTTTCATCTCTCACACTTCTATTATAGAGAAAGGGCAAACAGCAATATTAAAATATCTCCACTAATTCCCTTTTTTAAAAAAATATATTTTATTTATTTTTTACAGAGAGGAAGGGAGAGGGATAGAGAGTTAGAAACATCGATCAGCTGCCTCCCACACACTCCCCACTGGGGATGTGCCCGCAACCAAGGTACATGCCCTTGACCGGGATCGAACCTGGGACCCTTGAGTCCGTAGACCGATGCTCTATCCACTGGGCCAAACCAGTTAGGGCAATTAATTCCCTTTTAATGTGCACGAATTTCGTGTACCCAGCCACTAGTCTGGGAAATAAAGACAGTGTTTGCTGTGCCTCCCAGAAAAGAAAACTGCACTTGCCGGCCAGGTTCTGGGAGCAGCTCCTGAGAGCACAGTCTCGGGGCCCCACCCATGTCGTGTCAGGAGGACGGAGACTCAGACGCGCCTCTGAGCAGGTACCAGGCGCCGCCGGCAGGCAGCCCCCGCCTCTCAAGGAACAGCCCCTGCTGGCCTTTCACTTACCACACATTTAATGCGGCTTTTCTCTCCCTGCTCAACGGCAAATCCGCATCAAGCTGCTGCCTAACCTCCCAGAGGAAAGTGCACTCCAGCAGCGAAAGCATCGCCCACAGAAGCTGCTGGGCCCAGCTGCCTCCACCCGCACCGCTCCCAGGGACGGCGTGCCATCTGGGAGATCCTAGCTTGACTTGGTTCAGTGTCTCACCAAGCTGTGCTCTAAGGGGCTCTTCTCTACCTTTTGTGTCACCATCTGAGCAGCTGAGGCTCTAACAGGCTGGATGCTGACAGGACTTAATGTCATAATACACTACGTGACCCTAGGGTGCAGGAGAGGAGGGTGCCAATCCCTGTGATTATTGCCAATGAACTAATACAAAACGACCCAGGCTGCACGGGCTGTCCCTAGTGATGGCAGAGCTCATCCTCCCTGTGCGGTCTCCTGAGGAACAACGAGCCATAGCTGAGGGGCAGGGAGAGGGCGCCTTTCCCCTGTCGAGAAGCCTTAGTGTCGGGCATAGCCAAGGGCTTCAGAGCGACTCACCTGTGCGGGGTGCCAGGTTCGTTCTGCACCAGGGGTAGGATGGCCTCTAGCACCTTGCTGGCCGACCCGGGGAGCATCTCCAGCACCTTCTTGTCAATGGCCATTTTGTCCACAATGGTCTTAAAGTAGCGCAAGGCACTGACCACCTCCTTCTCTTTCTCCTCCAGCTTGCTCAGGTTCTGAAAGGAAATGTTAAGCAGAAGGAAGGAGAGACATTAAAGGGAGCTATTTTATAAAAAATAAAATAAAATTTCCTGTCAACTATTTTGAGATTGATGCAAATGGCAAAAGGCTTCTTGCTGCAGCAGCCAAGCCACATTAGCGTTCTAAGGACCGCAATCAGGACACAGAGGCTAGACCTGAAGGAAAAAGAGGGGGATTGGACCAAGAAGGGCTGTGCAGAGACTCCTGAAATCCCTTCCCGGAAGAGACTGCTGGCCGGAGGCCTCCTCCGCCACCCTGACACAGCACACTGATCTTGTGAAGTGCAGCGAGGACTGAACTGCCGATGCTGTAGGAATGGGAGAGAGCTGACAGCTAAGTCCCAGGCACTTATCTATCCAGTAAATCTAATCACGACACCCAGGCCTTTCCAGGATCCCGGGGGCTGTGTGAGACTGGTTGGAGGCCTTGTGTTCACACCCATTCTCCCAGAACTCCTCACAAGATTCCTACATTCAACCCAGAGACGCAGCCCCCTCCCAAAGAAGTGCCGGGCTCTCCCTCCGAAGGACCTGGAGACCCAGGGTTAGAAGGAGTGGAGCTGGGGTGAAAGTGTGTAAAAGCGGAGCAGACAGACACGACCCCATCACAGCTCGAGCAGCGAGTGCGGCTGGCACTCCTGGTCCCGCTGCCCTGCTCCTGAGGAAAGCCCACCTCAGAGGACGAGAAAACAGCCCTGTGCCTCCCGGGGTCAGGGTCCCACGCAATCCTCCCCTGGACTGCGGTGCCTGCGGTCCGTGCAGCGGGTGGCACACCTGGTGATTCCTTTCTCTAGACCGGCCCCACCGTCAGTGGCCCAGGGCCCAGCCGCCTGGCAGGGGAAGGGAAATCAAGGCTAACCTATGAAACAGACAAATCCCCAAGCAGACCATCTACTCAAGTAGAACTGATGACACGTCAATGCGAATGCAGAGTGGCCTGTAGGAGGGGACACCGCCTGTGGCCTCTCTGAGGTCCGGGGAAGACAGAAAGAAAGCAATCGTGGGCAAGAGGGTAATTTCTAGAAAAAGTTGATTTCAACAATAATCTGTAAACAGATAATTAAATAATATATACTAAAAAGTGATGACTCTGACTGCCTCTTTTTCTCTAAAATGATGAAGAACGTCATTTCAAATAAAAAATTCAATAGTGGAAGCAACTAAGATGGCGGCATAGGTAAACACCGGGAAATTGTCGCCTCACACAACAATTGAAAATTACCCTAAAGGACTGAGCAAACATCATCCAGAACAACAGGAAGGCTGGCCGAGTGTAAATTCTACAACTAGAAGGAAAGAAAAGCACGCTGAGAGCCAGAGGCGCTGCGGAGGTGAAGTGCAGAGGTACGGCGGCTCGCGCGCGCGAGGAAAGGGGGTAGCACCTGAGGACGCGGCTGTCTTTTTGAATCACAGGCTCCTGACTGCTCTGAACTCCGGTTCCGGGAAGTCTCTGGGGACCCAGGTCTCATACGGGGAGAGGCTGGTCTGTCCGGCAGCGGGCGAACTTGAGGGCGGCTTTCCCTCAGAGGTGCTTGCAGCCGTTACCGGGACACTGAGACGCGCGACTCCGGGCGGAGAATCGGCCATAGCTGCTTCTCCGTCCTTTGACTCCCTGAGACCCCGCCCCACCCAGGCTGCGGCAGAGGCTTTTGCATGTGAATGTACCTAACTGCAGCCGAACCAGGCAGACCCTGAACTTCCAAGAGAAGGCCCAAGGCCCCGCAGCGGCTTGCATTGATTCACAGCTGAGCCTCTTCGTGGCTCCTGCTGTGTGGCCTCAGGCAGAGGCTGAATTAGCACCTCCTTAGATCCAGGAGCCACTGTACCCAGTGGTCAGAGGGGGTCCATCCAGACTGCAACTCCTCAGATCCATAAGGGACACACTCAGGGAGCAGACTCAGTGAGCACCAAAGCCCCACTGAAGCAAGTCTTGCCCCAGAAGGGTGTCTTCAGCACAGAAGTTCTCCCACTTTAGACACAGCTGATTCTCACAGCCAATTGGCCTGGAGGTCAATTCCTCCCAGTGATTCTACAACAACCAAGGCACCAAGAGTGCACCAAGAGTGTCCACCCCAGGTAACTGGGGAGGCTGAGCTACTGGGCCCTACAGGACACCTGGCGCACAGGGCCACTCTATCAACACAGGGAAGCTGCCAAAATGCGGAGACAAAGAAACAGGTCACAAATGGCAGAAATGGAGGAAAGCAAACGATTGGATATAGAGTTCAAGGCCACGTTTATAAGGTTTTTCAAGAATTTTATGGAAACCGCCGATAAATTTAATGAATCCCTCAATAAGTATAGTGAGACCATGGAGGACATGAAAAAGGACCAACTAGAAATTAAGCATACACTGACTGAAATAAAGAATAATTTACAGAGATCCAGCAGCAGACAAGAGGATCTCAAGAATCAAGTCAAAGATTTGAAATACAAAGAAACAAAAAATACCCAACCGAAAAAGAAAAAAGAAAAGAGATTCCAAAAATATGAAGATAGTGTAAGGAACCTCTGGGACAACTTCAAGCGTACCAACATCAGAATTATAGGGGTACCAGAAGGAGAGAGAGGGCAAGATATTGAAAACCTTTTTGAAGAAATAATGACAGAAAACTTCCCCTACCTGGTGAAAGAAATGGACTTACAAGTCCAGGAAGCGCAGAGAACCCCAAACAAAAGGAATCCAAGGAGGACCACACCAAGACACATCATAATTAAAATGCCAAGAGCAAAAGATAAAGAGAGAATCTTAAAAGCAGCAAGAGAAAGACAGTCAGTTACCTACAAGGGAGTACCCATACGACTGTCAGCTGATTTCTCAACAGAAACCATGCAGGCCAGAAGAGACTGGCAAGAAATATTCAAAGTGATGAATAGCAAGAACCTGCAACCAAGATTACTTTATCCAGCAAAGCTATCATTCAGAATAGAAGGTCAGATAAAGAGCTTCACGGATAAGAAAAAGCTAAAGGAGTTCATCACCACCAAACCAGCATTATATGAAATGCTGAAAGGTATTCTTTAAGAAGAGGAAGAAGAAAAAGGAACTCTTACCATTTGCCACAGCATGGATGGAACTGGAGAGCGGATAAATACCACATGATCTCACTCATTTGTGGAATATAATGAACAACATAAGCTGATGAACAAGGACTGATCCAGAGACGGAGAGGCATTGATTGGACTGTCGGGACTTGGAGGGAAGGTAGGGGAGGGTGGGGGTAAGGGGGAAAGATCAACCAAAGGACTTATATGCAAGCATATAGGCCTAATCAATGGACATGGACAACGGGGGGGTGAGGGCATGAGCGGGGGTGGGGGGGGTGGGGGGTAGAGGGTAACGTGGGGACAAGGACACATATGTAATATCTTAATCAATAAAAAATATATTAAAAAAAATTCAATAGTGGAGGCACTTATTTAGTGGGAATATCAACAGAAAAACATATAACTGGGATCAAGAAATCAATAGTGCCTTTAGTCAGACGACTGTCAAAGGTCCGATTTAATTTCTCTCAATGGGTACTTCCCAAGGCGTTCTGTAGACACGAAGACAGAGTTCTCCATGGGGAGAGGGAGCACCCCGAGTCCCGCCATCGAGCCTCTCTGCCCTTTCTCCAAGCCTCTCTTTACTTTTTTAAAAAAAAAATATTTTATTGATTTTTTTTACAGAGAGGAAGGGAGAGGGGTAGAGAGTTAGAAACATCGATGAGAGAGAAACATCGATCAGCTGCCTCCTGCACACCCCCTACTGGGGATGTGCAAGCAACCAAGGTACATGCCTTGACTGGAGTCGAACCTGGGACCCTTCAGTTCGCAGGCCGACGCTCTATCCACTGAGCCAAACCGGTCAGGGCCAAGCCTCTCTTTTCACTCCAACATACCTGTTTATTTACTGCCTCTTCCTAGAGGCTGGGCACTTGCTTCCCTACCTCAGGACAAGAGCTGCCTGCTTCACCGCCCCCACCAGGGCCTCAGGAACCCGAGTGTGAAGGAATCAAGGCGCCTGGGGACACCAAATGTGCCTGGAATCATGGCTGGCCAGCCTCGCTAGAGGACTGTGACCACAGCCCGGCCATCTCAGATCAGGACGTGGGAGGAGCCCGCCACAATGAAATGTGGGGAGGAAGCAGGAGACACTTCAAGAGGTTTGCTGGGGAGCATGGGGCTGCCCTGAAGCCAGGAGCCACCCAAAAGGGGCCAGGCGCTTCAGAGCAAAAAGAACTTTCCCGTCCTTTGTAGGAAGATCAAATGAGCTCGCAAAGAGCCGGGCACCCTGGGCTCCTAATGAAGGAGTGACAACTTAGCAGAATCAGGTTTCCTCCATTAACTTCCCGGCAAATTCCACTCCCAGATTAAAGGCCTCTGAGCACTGCATTCCCCTCGCCTGCAGCTGTCAACTGGCTTCTTGCAAAAAAGCAGTCAGTCAGGGAGTTCCAATGGGCTCTAGGTGAGCACTCCCTACAAGCAGGACCCCGAGGCGTGGCTTTGCTGGAGCTCCCAGCCCAGAACCTCCGTGGGCAAACGCATCCTCCTGCGGTGCCTGCCATGGGGGACGGGTACCACCATCGCCCAACAAACCTGGCAACTACAGGAGGGCAGCGGTACTGCGGAGGGCATCCGAAGCCACCACTGGGCTTGGGACCAGTGGGCTCCAGGCTCCTCATCCGCACAAGGGGGAGGAGAATTCCTGCCCTGGGGATCAAGAGGTTGGTGTGGGGACCGAATGAGAATGCATATGGAAATATTTCGTAACATTTAAGGGAAAAACAGATTTGATGGGGGAAAACTTGGGCCAGACTCCCAACTCTCTGTATATTAGGAATAATAAAAGCACATGGTTATGGTGAGGAGTAAATAAGACAGCATGTAAAATCACCCAGGACAGAGGCCGTCCAGCAGCTGCAGATGAATCTGAGTGTATGTATCGACCCCGAGCTGCAACTTCCCATGTATTTAAACAGGAAAGCCATGCATATAAACTGCAATAACAAGGCAATGTATATGGAAATATTCCTTAAGTACTGAGAGCTAATAAGTAATAAATAATTAATGTAATAAATGTCAGACTTATTGTAAGATTTCTCTGACAGTCTTCCAAGTTCACACACTCTGGCAGCTTCCCAACACGTCCAGTCCTGTCTTACACAACAGCCGTACTCACGCTGTCTCATGCAGGTGGCTTGGGGCAGAGCACAGTATTAACTCAGCCCTTCTTAAAGGGCGGCGATCAAAAGCCGAGCAACATTCCTCCTTCGGTAAAGATCACACCGCCGCTCCCCGCTACAGAACGGGTTTTCCGCTGCGCTGCACTGGCGTTCTGGGGGGGTGATTCTTTGTCTGGGAGCTGGGGGCTGTGCTATGCACTGAGGGATGTGTATCAGCATCCCAGGCCTCTTCCCACCAGACCCTGTAGCTCCTGCTTCGCCTTCCTAGTTGTGACAACCAAACACGTCTCCAAACATTGCCCAATGTGCCCTGGAGTTTACAGGAAGCCCCGCTAAGTGAAGGGCACTTTAGCATGCAATCTCTCCCCCGTCCCCCCACCCCCCGTGACCTCTCTTGAAATAAGGAAGAAAGGGGAGGGAATTCCAAGAACTGAGTGGCTGAAGCAGTCTCTTATCGGAGCTCACTGGGAGAACACAGTTGTGAGTAAATCATTTTACCCTGTGCTGCCTGGACCAGTGTTAGATGACACGGACACACTGCCTGGACTTCAGGAAGAAATTCAGCTCCAAGAGGCTGCTACACAGAGCGCCATAAAAAATAACTGGTGCAGACCAAATCTACTTTATTCCTCTTCTTCAATCTGGAATTTGGATCAATCTGGCAAACACTCAACATTTCACGCTTACTCTTCAGCCTCCTGTTGTTAACAGATGGGGCAGGAAAAAGGATTGTTCAACAAAAGACTTAGATTTAAGACCTTTATTTCCTCCACTTTTAACTAGGATTTTAAGGTATTTTGCTGAACATGAAAACAAAAATAGATACACTGGCAAATTCAAGAATGATGTTTACATAGCAGGGCAGGGCTTTGCCAGTGGCGCTGAATTGATGATGGCCGTGGGCCCTGGCAATCACAGAGGATTAAGGGCCTACTAGTATTTGTCCACAAGCCTTGTTTTTAGTTCATATTGCTAAAATTGATTTTGTTTTTATGTTTAGTTATGTGTGGGGTTAACATTTACGTTTGAGAGATATTGAAATGTAAACTCTGGCTTCCATAAACAGGAAAGGTGGCACCTCGAGTTTTGACTCAGATGTCAGACAACCTTGTTCAAATCTCAGCTCCACCATCCTCTCTGTGCGCCTTTCACCAAACATTTAATATCTCTGCAGCCTCAGCTTCCTTTTCTGCAAAGTAAGCCTCCACCTTCCAGGGTTGTTCTGAGGGTTAAGCAAGAGAACAAGAGTGAAGCACTCTGCATGGGGCTAAGGAAAGGCTGATAAATGTCAGTGGCCCAAAGCAGCCTGGCTCTCAGAGCACTTGGGTCTGTGGCTGCTGCACCAACCAGTCTGACAGCACCAGGCACTTTAGGCGCACTTCCTTTCCTTTGCGATTCAGAGCATCTTAGCAGCTCAAGGGAAGAACAGCTGAGCTCGACAGGTGAGATCACTCACTTCCTCCAGAACCCGCTGGGCCCAAGCAGCACACCCAAACCAGCCCCAGAGAGGATCCCCGAGCTGTCACCATGGAAGACTGCACTCTCTCCAAAGACCAGGGGGGTTTGGATAAACTTACTTTTACCCAAAGTCCCTTGGACTATTTTCTGAACAATTAAGCCCACAATTGCCACCCAATTGAACACAATGATACTGTAATAGATGTTTTTCCATCCCCAAAACCATGGGCCAGGATTCTGCAGTAGAAGGCAAGGCAACCCCAATGTTCTTAACATCACACTGACCTTCTGCCTTTGAGACCTGGAAGCCACAGCACTGGTGGACATAAATTCTACTGCCTGCTGCTCCAGATCCAAGGGGAGAGGGTAGCCCTCTGGTAGAAATCTGTCTGTTGCCTCCTGGAAGAGAGGAAACCTGGATTCCTACAGAGCTTGAAATGGCCGTTTTAGGCTGAAGAAGGGGTTGATGAAATCAACAACTATGTCAACACATCTGCTTGACTGGCCCTGCTGAGGTGACTAGTGCTTGAGGACACCTCTGGTGTCAAGGATTTTGCATGTCTCAGAGCAAGGACGTTCTGGACATCACAAACGTCCCCGAGTGTGTGGGGCTCTCTAGGGCAGGGAGGCAGCACCTTGAATGTGAACATGATGCACTGAGCTGTTTTAAGTGCCCAGAGATGGCACATCCGGAAAAGGAGAACTGTTCTAGCCACTGAGCTCAACTCTGATTAACATGAGAAACACTCACACCCTACAGGCTCCCATGTCACAAGAGCGCGGGAGGCCCCCTGCAGCGTGGAACACTGTGGAGCAGGTGTCTGTGCCAGAGCTCAGTCCCCGGGAACGGCGTGCAGGACGCACACGCTCACTGCCGAAGCAGAGCGGCGCCAGAGGCAGCTTACTTTGCTCACAGGCTTCTCCAGAGTCTTCACAGACACGTCGGCCGGTTTTCCCTTCTTGGATGGTGTTCTCTTGATTTTGGGCGAGTGGAATTTGTCCATCAGCTTCATGGTGAAGGAGGAGAGATGAGAACGCTGGGAGTCTGGAAACAAAGAGGGTGCCGACTGTTAGAGGCAGGTGGGAACTTCACGCACCTTTCGTGGACATGAGCATCGTCTCAACGCGAATCTTCCCCCCAGCTGTTCAGAGCTACAAAGGAGAGGAATAGGGACCCCTTAAAACAATTCTGATAACATGTTTCAATATTCGCATTTTCCGTCTCTAGAGCAGGTTGTTTAGATCTGTGGAAGTCAAAGTCAGTCGAAATAAGTAGGGAAAAAGAATTGGCAAATATTCCCAAGTGTCCTTATGGAGTCTGTATGATGATCTAACCAAAGTTCGAGCAAGCTGGCCAAGGAGAATGAACACCAAAGCAGACTCACAAAAGTATAGGAGGCATGAACTAGAGAGAAAGGCCCTTTTGAAGCAACCTCTTCCCTCATCTTTTGGTTCAGGAGCTGCAACAAGTGACAGGGGCAAGGCCTCAGAGTTGGCAGTGAGGCTGAAATAGAAGTAAGGTGTTCAAAACCCTCTGGGACATAGTGAAAGCCTGGGTGGTTTTTTCCTGAGATCAGGTACAAGACTGGGGTGTCCATCCCTCTCACTCCTATTGGATGTTATACTCCAGTATTCCAGTAAAAGCCATCCAGATTGGGAAGGAAGATATAAGACTATCTCTATTTATAGATCATACGATCTTGTATGTGGAAGATCCCAAGCAAGCCACTAAAAAATTATTAGTACTAAGACATAAATTCAGTAAGGTCACGGGACATAAGATTAATATACAAAAATCAAATTCATTTTTATACAGTAGCAATGCATATTCCAAAATGAAATTTTAAAAAGCTTCCATTTACAATATCATCAAAAAGAATAAAATACTTAGGCATAAATTTAACGTAAGAAATACAAGACTTACACACTGAAAACTACTAGACATTGTTGAAAGACATTAGAGACAATCTAAATAAAAGGAAAGACAGCCCATGTTCACAAACCAAAAGACTTAATATTGTTAAAATGCCAAACACCACAAATTAATCTACAGATTCAATATAATCCTTATTAGAAACCCAGCTGGCTATTTGGGGGTGGGTGGGTAGGTTGGGGGCAGAAATTAGCAATCTAATCCTAATATTAATATGGAAATACAAGGGTCTCAGAATAGCCAAAACAATCTTGAAAAAGAAGAATAAAGTTAGAGGATTCACACTTCCTGATTTCAAGACTTACTACTACGAAGTTAGAGAAATCAAGACAGCATGGTACTGGCATAAGCAGAGGCATGTAGAACAACAGAGCTAATTGAGAATCCAGAAATAATCCCATGTGTCTATGGCCAATTGATTTTTGATAAGGATGTCAACACCATACAATGAGGGAATTAGTATTCTTTCAACAAATGGTGCTAGGAAAACTGGATATTCACATACAAAAGAATGAGTTTGGGCCCTTACCTCACACCATACACAAAAGTGAACTCAAAATGGATTAAAGACCTAAATTAAGAGTTAAAACTATAAACTCTTAGAAGAAAACATAGGGATTCAAAGTAGGTAAACTGAGGTGGTGTGATTTCTCCAGCTCCCCTCTGCCCTGTTCTTCCCCACCCAAGCTGGATGGGGCCTCTATACAGTTTATACTTCCTTCTTTACACTTCAAAATGAGGTGACTGATCTAATCATTCATGTGCTAGTTAAAAGAGTGAGCTTTGTAGGCACACTGTTTGGGTTAAAATAGTTCAAAGTCACTTCTCTAAGTCTGAAGTTTCCTTGTCTGGAAAATGGCACTGATAACACTTCTTGAGATGGCTAATGTGATGCAGATTAAATGAGAGGCTGCCAGTAGATACGGCCAGGCACCTGCTCAGTGCAGGGAGCTAACCTAACATGGTTTGGGTGAGTAGCAAGGCTGATGGAGCTCTAAGCGCTGATTTTACCAACTGCCTGCAGAAGTTGCATCAAGCTATGCTACTGTCCTGCACACTTACACACAGCCTGAGGAATGGAGGGCCTTACAAATGCCGTCCTCTTCCTCCAGCACTGACCAGAGGTCTCATCGGCCCTCACCTGTTCATCTGTTTCCCACCCTGTGCCTCCTCCTGCTCTGCGCCCGTTGCACTCCCCCTGCTGCTGGTCTCAGCAGCCTAAAGTCACAGCACATCCTTCTCCAGGTAGGTTCCAAGTCAGATGGGAGGTTAGAGCAATGTACTAACCTGTGACTTCCTCCCTGGCAAGTAAGACTGAAAGCAGGGCAAAGAACAACACACACAAATGGGGAAGCCTAGGCAGGATGCATGATTTCTTTGGTTTGCTTTGGTGGTCAAAGGTCTTCAGAGACATGGGCTGGGTGAGCCAACTCCCAACTCCTCCAGCCTGCTACCCCGAATTGCTATATGGGCAGGCATGGGGCTGAGGTGCTGGCCAGATTTACATCTGTGCCATCACAACCACGGGCAAACCAGGGTAGGCAAGCAAGGTGTGGAGGCCCCAAAATACCTCTCAGGTTCCTCCTGCACCTGCAGGGCTGGTTCTGATCACCACCGAGGACCAACTAAGGGCATCTCCCCCTGAGAGCAAACTGAACTCAGGCACAGCACTCCCTCTGCTCTGCCAGCGACAGCCCCAAGTTCTGTCTTGGGCACAGCTGGGACTCAACATCAGCATTTAAATAAAGTGCTGGGTCTACCAATAAATCTCTCCTCCGAGTACGTGACAGCCTCCCAACAGCCAGCTGTCGCACATGACATGACACCGCAAGTGGAGAAAGTAGGTTCTCTGTAATGACACCAACCCCCTCAGCTCTGGAACCAAGGACTGCACGAACCAGGGCAGATTCTAACTTGGAGGTTGCTTGTCACCTTTTCCTTGAAATAATGGGTTAGCAACACAGGTTACAGGTGACCTTGCAAGGTCATTCAAGCTGTGCCTCTGAGAGATGATAAAGCACAATGACCAGTGACAGCAGGTGGAAGAAAGCAACAGGGGCAGCTCTCTCAGGGTTATCTTGCACACACAGCAAGACACACACACACACAGCAACACACACACACACACACACACACACACACACACACACACTGGACGCCCCTCCTCCCACGTCCCTCACGCACATCAGTCATCTGGGGCAGGTGCTGACACTACGGCAGTGTGCCAGGTAAGCCTCCCCAACCACTCTCATGTTATCCCCTGACTATTCCCTTAGGAAGTTGCACTGCAGATTCTGTGTATGTGTGTCTTTGGAGATTTTTTAGCACTGAAATCAAAACAAAATTTTGGAAGATTTCATACGTACATATGCAGATGCTCCTTGACTTAGGATTGGGTTGCATCCCAATAAACCCAACAACAGGTCCCCAGGATTCTGACTTTTGTGCTTATCCCTTCCTTTTTGTGACAGTTTATCTCTAAGTATAGCTTAATGTGTAAGCCTGTGAGCTTCGCATACATGGTAGCAGATTGTAAATATTCTTATGCTCCCATGTTTCACTCTCCAGTAGGCCTGACAATTGCCCTGCGGAAGCAGAGGTAAGTGCTTTCATTCTTGGTGCTGTGCTGCCCTGTGTCCCGTAAGACCAGCTTTACCTATCCGCTCTCCTGCCAGCGGGCAATTGTTTCCAACTTTCTAAACAGCACTACCCTGAACACCCACACATGCCATCGGAACATGTGTACGTTTTCTCTGACCAGAATTGCTGGATGATAGAGCACATACTGCATTTAACTTTATGGATTCTCCACTTGGGTGTCCACTCTGTGGTCCCACTAGCAAGGGGCCAGTGGCTCCACACCCACCAACATGTGGGATTGCCAGACTCGCACACTTCCACACGGCCATGCTAACCAAAGGAAACGGAAGCCGCTTCACAGGAAAATGCCACCAGCCGGTGTCTCACTGTGACCTATCAGATCTGTGAGAGCGACTTCAAAGGTCACTGACAGAACTTAAGAAAACGAAGCCAGACTCACGCAGTGGCATTTACACCGCCGAAGGTCGTGAGCTCCCAATGACTAACCCATCTGCTGCTCATTTCTTCCAGAGAGTGTGGCTTCACAATTTGTGTAGAAATGGTCATGAGAACAGGCATTTCCTGGGGCAACCATCCCAGGCCTTCAGATGCATGTCCTCTACCAGAGAGAAGGAGAATGGCTGGAGGGGAGGCATTAGCTCACAGAATCAGGTCTCAACCAAAACCACACCAAAGCCAACCAAGTCCACCCCAAGTAGCCTGCCAGGTGTCAGCGTTTGGTGCGTACATTTTCAGCTTGCCCCTGGGCCAGGCTTAACAACCATCCCTGCCCGCAGCTGACAAATGTGCCATCAACTGGCCTTTCAAATGTCACTTGTGGCAGCAGCTGGGATCCCAACTTAGCACTGGTTTCTGTCGGGGCTCAATTTCACCCTGGATGGGGGTCAGGGTCACGGTGGACAACATTCTGGCAGTGCCCATCTTGATAAACGCCACACTGTCAGTTCCTCGTCTCCTACAGCACCCCGGGCACAGAGGTGTGCAAAGCTGGCAAGGACTCCATCTCTCCAACCCCACTCACCTAACCCATACCTACTCTCTCAAATGCATAAAAGGACAACCAGAGAGCAGAAGTGAGGACATTAGGAAGAACCTTTTTAAACACAAGGATTTCACATTTTCACTTATCTAGAATTTGCTGACTAATGTAAAGATAAAAACGAGAGGAGGGCTGAGTGCGTCATGGGCATGGCAGGCGCACGCAGGCTTTGGAGTCGGGCAGTCTGTGTTTTAACCTGAGCTCAGCCACGTACTTGGACACTTTTTGCCTTTCTGAGCCGAAGGTTCCTCACCTCCAGAACAAGCGTAGCCTCGGGGCCCAGGAGGACTCCAGGTGGTCCTGCATGAAGGCACTGAGCCAAGGGCCTGATAGAGCAAATGCTCAGTGAGTAACAGCCACGACTGGTATTTGATGACACTGCCAGGCTTCTGCCAACACTTAAGGCAAAAGCTAAACACACTCCCAGCCTAGCAGAAGGAAAGCAACCTGGTGTTTCATTTCCCCATCAGCTTCCATATTAAAAGGCCCGTCTTACTCAACACAGAGCTACTCATGTTAACACAGAAGGAAAATCGTAGCGGAGTTTTGCAACACCAAAGGCTCTTCCTCCTGACCTGAAATCTGTCCTATTCTCCATTTGCTCAGGAAGGCTCCTGAGCACTATGGTTCCGCTGTGGGTGCTGATGGAAACACTAAGTGTATTTTTCTTTTCTTTTTCAGCAACGAATGTAAAACCACCTCATTATAAAAATTCAAGCCCTACAAAAATACGTAACATAGAAAGTGAAAATCCTCATAGCTGCACATATGGCAAAGCTGAAGTATTTTTTTCCCCTTACCAACACGCTGCAGGCATGCTTCCATGCGAGCACAGTGAGGGCTGAATGACCCGGCTGAAAGGCAAACCACACACATCATACCAGGCCCCCGATGGATGGTTTCTCGCCTGCTCTTCAAACAAGGCTGCACTGACCCACGCCTCTGCTGACCTCCCTGGGCACCCATACAGTGAGACAGTCTCCTAGAAATGGAATTGTTAGGTCAAAGGTCCAAGCATTAAAACCTGATAAGATCTCACCAGCTGCAGTGACCTGGATGCAGGCCAGCGGGGACTGTGCCCAAGAGTGAGGCTCGGGGTGCAGGCCAAGGAGGTGGCGAGCTGGGAAGAGGCTAGGCCCCGGGCCCTGCCACCCACAGAAGACACCAGGCTTCACCTTGGATTTGAGCTCACTCTGAAAGAGCCATCATCTTTGTTCTACTTGCTTAATTGGTAAGAATTTAAAAGATTCGGAATTGAATAGACATTTCAGAAAAGATGATATCCAAGTGGCTAATAAACAGATGACAAGTACTTAATTCCATCTGTCATCAGGAAATAAGAAACTGAAAGCATAAAGTGACACCACTACACGCGCACTGGGATGGATCTTAAGAAAAAGGAGCACTAAGTGTGGGCGAGGGTGAAGAGCAAGGGCGCTCTCTGCGCTCCGCAGTGCACACACGCTCCGCAGTGCGCACACGCTCCCCAGTGCGCACACGCTCCCCAGTGCGCACACGCTCCGCAGTGCGCACACGCTCCCCAGTGCGCACACGCTCCCCAGTGCGCACACGCTCCGCAGTGCGCACACGCTCCCCAGTGCGCACACGCTCCGCAGTGCGCACACGCTCCCCAGTGCGCACACGCTCCGCAGTGCGCACACGCTCCCCAGTGCGCACACGCTCCCCAGTGCGCACACGCTCCCCAGTGCGCACACGCTCCGCAGTGCACATACGCTCCGCAGTGCACATACGCTCCGCAGTGCACACACGCTCCCCAGGCTCGCGATGCCACGGCTGGGTACACAGCGGAGAAAGGCCCCTGCGAGCTCATCCTGCGACACGTGCCAGGAGAGTGGAAGCAGCACCACCCAGGTGCCTGTGGCCAGGAGAGGGGAAAGGTGGCAGCTTCACACGCCGTGGAATACCGTGTAGCGGGACAATGAATAATCGAAGAGGAATGACTCTCACAAATGCAGAAAGAAGCCAGACACAGAAAATATATGTTGTATGATTCCAATTATACAGGTACAACAACAGGCAAAATTCACCTCTGATTTTAGGAGTCATGGTAGTGGTATGCCCTAGCCAGTTTGGCTCAGTGGATAGAGCGTCAGCCTGCAGACAAAGGGTCCCGGGCACATACCTCGGTTACAGGCTCCTCCCCAGCCCGGGCCCTGGTCGGGGCACGTGCAGGAGGCAACCAATCGATGTGTTTCTCTCACATCAGTATTTCTCTCTGTCTTTCCTTCTCTCTTCTACCCTCTCTAGAAATCAATGGAAAAATATTCTCGGGTGATAATTAAAAAAAAAGGTAGTGGTTATGTGTGAGGGTGGATGGTAACTGGCAGGGGACATAGGGAGAGCTATGGTCCGTTTCTTGATTGGACTGTGTTACACTAGTGGTTCCATCTGTGAAAATTCTGCAAGCTGCACACTTATGAGAGATGTGATAAGGACTTTTCTGACACATGGCATATCCAACAATAAAAGTTGAAATAAGCTAGACACAAAGGTAAAAAATTCTTCTAAAAAAGAGCCCACATAATTTTCACGAGTCAGATGAAGAAAATCCTATCCCCTGAAATGAACAATGCATTGTACCTGCTCCTTGCTTTCCTATAGTCTTCTCAACCCAGCTCCCAGAGTGATCTTATAAAATGCCAGTCCTGTTCTGTTGCCCTGCTGCTCGAAGCCTCCTGTGGCACCCATCCTCACTGAGAAAAAGCACACCCTTCAGAGGTCTGAAGGCCCTACAGATCTGTACCCTGCGCGTGGCACTTTCAACCCCACCCACCAGCCCCACAGCCCTTTGAGAGTGAGCCCATCCACAAGAAACCTGCGCGCTGATGGCCCCTCAGGGGAAGGCCTGACAGTGCAGAGTGGCTATGACTGGATGGGCAATGTAGTCTAATCCTGGGACTCGGGAATTAGGAAGCTAATGTGGCCCTTAGAGCAAATTTCATCCTTTAAGCAGGCCTTTAGCAGCTACCAAGGTAATATTTTGGTTCTCATCTCTCGTCTTTTTTCCCAACTTTCCGAATTCAGAGCAGAAAAGGGGTTCTATTCATGGGTCCCTGAGATCCTGATGACAATCAGCTCTTACTCATTTTGGAAGCTGGCACTTAGCCCAATAACTGGCATGGTGAAAATAAATACTTACGTGCTTGTTAGTGAACAGAGAATTAACGGAGAGATTCTGTAATGACTGACAACGGCTACATTCAACCACTCCACAGAGCGCGGAGAGCGACGGAGATGGGATGCATTATGGTTTATTATGATTCTCCAAGCAGTGCCAACATACGAGTCACAGACAACTCAATCAAGAAGTTTCTCTGGTGGGGTGCTCCGGTTTGGGTTACCTGGGGTCACAGAATGCTTGTTGTCTAAGCTACTTCCAAGGGGCAGACAAGAGAAAAACCGTATCTTTCCCCTCCCCCCTAAGTCTCTAGAGGACAGTGGACTCGCTGGGCCAGTAACATCCAACAGAAACACAACGTGAGCCAAATGTAAGTTTAAAATATTTTTTAATTAACCCAATTTATCCACAATATTATCATTTCAACATGTAACTGAAGAAAAACTGACAATGAGAAACTGTACTTGTGTTTTTTCATACTGAGTCTTCAATTCTGGCCCTATCTTTCCCGTCGGCACACCTCCCTGGGACTCCCATTTCCCACGCTCCGCAGCTCTAGGCTTGGCCCTCAGCGTCCCAGCTGGGGAGGCTGGGACTTAAGACCCCGCCTTGGGCTGGGCTGATCTTACTGCTTCAGGGTGTGCTGCTGAGGTCTTGGAAATGCTCAGCCTCTTCTCAAAAGGGCAGACAGCACGGCTGTGACAGAAGAGGGCGCCTGCTCACCCTCAGGCTGGGCTGGAGGCCCAGGACCGGGTCCCACATGCCGGTGGGTGCTGCAGGCTCTCGCTCTAACCAATACTGGTACAGGGACATGCTGGACGATGGACCAAGGGGATGACACTGGGCAAGCGCTGGAGGTGGAGTGCAGAGTAGAGTGGTGTTCCAGCAGAAAAACTTTGACAAGCACAGCTTCCCAACAAGCAAAGGGATTTTTTTGGTGGCAGGACCATGGACACACATGGTGGCACTGACGTCCTATCCTACTGTGGTGAAATGTAGCAAGGAGCAATGCTGACCTCCACACATGGCCCAGGATAGCCCGTGAATGCTCACTGCACCCCCAGTTCTGGTGGAAGTGAAACCTCAATGGTGTGACTCAAACAAGTGTGCTTCCTGGGGCCTTACCTTTCTCACCTGTACAATGGGGAGAACTAGCCTCACCTCGCTGGGCTGTTGTGAGGATGCAATCAAGGACTCCACAGTCACTCAGCGCAGTGCCTCACATCCCACAAATACCATCTGCGGCTGCACAAGTGTTTCTGAGATAACTGCTGTCACTTTGGGTGGACAATTTTTATTTAACACACTAATTTAAAAATAGAGATGGTTCCTTGATTTGAGCACTTTTTTACATGTTATACTTTAGTAAAAAAAGTATAACCCAATTCTACAAACAGTAGATCAGAGATGAGGAGAAGTTAAATTCTTGGTGACATTGTCTAGGCCAGGGGTCCTCAAACTACAGCCCGCGGGCCACATGCAAATACAAATATTGTATTTGTTCCCGTTTTGTTTTTTTACTTCAAAATAAGATATGTGCAGTGTGCATAGGAATTTGTTCATAGTTTTTTTTAAACTATAGTCCGGCCCTCCAACGGTCTGAGGGACAGTGAACTGGCCCCCTGTTTAAAAAGTCTGAGGACCCCTGGTCTGGGCTGTTAGATGCAACTGAACCTGATGGGCAACTGCCTCTCAACTTTCAGCAACATAAGAAAGAAAAGAGGAGAAGCCACTAACTGAAGTATCTCATAGGATTTCAACAGAAGCCTCAGCCTCCAGCAAACAAATGCTTCCATGTGAAGAAAGCATGCGGGCGGTCTCCTGGGAAGCACCCCACCTTCAGAGAGGGCTCTGAATACACCCACACGGTTTTCCCAAGACTTCCTCCTATTGTAAAATAACACACAGCCCCGGCCCGTGTGGCTCAGTTGGTTGAGCCTCCTCCCGTGCACCTAAGTATCTTGGGTTCGATTCCTGGTCAGGGCACTTGTCCAGGTTGCGGGTTCAATCCCCCAGTTGGGGTGCATGTGGGAGGCAATCGATCAGTATTTCTCTCTCACATTGATGTTTTTCTCTCCCCCCTCTTCTTTCCCCTCTCTCTAGAATCAATGAAAAACATCTCCTGGGCTGAGGATTAAAAGATAATCACACACGGATACCCCAGGAGGAGAGGAAAGGCCTTCTCTGGATGGAGAGCTGCGTTCCCTGTGGAGCCCAGCTCAATGGCTAGATCAGTAGCTCCTGTTCTTAAATATCCCACTAGAAGCCGGGCCCTCGGCGGGAAGTTCACATGTTGTCCCTGATCCTTACACTAACACTGCAGGGAAGTTTCTTATTAACAGGTGACAGATGAGAAAACCAAGTCACAGGGCCCTAACACCACACCCCACCCCACCCCACGTATGTGATATCACACACACATCACAACAAGACAGCAGTGGCCCCACCAGCCTGTCCGCAGGGAGGCCTTCTGCCCAGGAAGCCGTTCTTTCCATTACTGTTTGGAACTGACCTAGAGATTCTTAAAGCCAGAGATGTCTGCAGAGTTTTACTTCTGGAGACCAAGGGGCGGGGGAGGGACAGAAAAGTTTATTCTGGGCCAAGGCACATCACATCTCAGGATCCTGGCCGCAGCAGGAAGCGAGTCCGCCCTAACCTTTGTCCTTTAGGTGGAGTTGTTTGGAGCAGCCTCCTTCCCTCAGGAACTTGTATGTTAGGACTGGTGCCAGTTTAGAATTCCAATGCTCCTCAAGGGCCACAAGCATATTCTTTAGCATCATGTCACCAGCAGAGCAGTCCGCGCTGGGGGCAGGCCGCAGTGATGGGCGCACCTGCGCTGGTGGCATGGCCGCTGCTGCAGAGACTCCGTGGCCTCAGCTGCACTCAGCACCGCTCAGGGACTCTGGGAACTCATTATTTGTCAGGCCACCCCCTGGGCTTCCAGAGGAAAAACAACATTTTCATTTGTCAGTGAGCACATATCCATTTATTTATGTCCCAGGCACCAGGGAGAGGAGCTGGGAGCCACAATCCGAGCGGCATGGGACGCTGCCCAGTGAAGAAAGTGGAGGGACAGGGGCCACCTGCAGTCCCTTCCCCTCCCTAGCACCTCAGGGAAACGGTGCAGAGCGGAACTATATGGTGTCTGCCTTCTCTCATTCATTCATTCCACAAATATTTCCATGCCAAGCATTTGAAAGGGCTGGGCTCAGAAAGAGGAGACACAGCTCCTCCCTCCAAGGAGCCCCCAGGTTTGTAGGGAGACCGAGTGAGGAGTGCTGGGGTGCAAACAGGCCCCGCGAGATCTCAGAGCCCCGCTCAGGAGGACGGCTACGGGTGCCAGGGTCCTTGAATGGAAATCCAGGTTGCCCCCCAGGGTGAAGGGAGAGCTGAGCTTACAGGAACAGCTCCAGGCTTTGGGTGTTTCACACGGGGCCAGAGAGGCACCAGAGGCAGCAAATGGCTGGTAAGGAAATTTCTGAAGACACAGAGGGCTCTGAATTGACCACTTCTCCAAAGGCACCGTTCTGGCCTCCCAGGCTTGGGGCGGGGTGGAGGAGAGGCAGCCGTATTCTCACCGTTTTCTCTGGAACAGAAGAGAAGGGCTGTGTCCCCACCCCTGGCTTCCGACTCAGATGGCACATCTTCCGTAGCGTAGGCCTCCTTCCCCCTTCTTTAAGCCGAAGCCTAGCACATAGGCCGTTTATTAGATGTGTTCACAGCTTTGATCACCAGGGGAGCAAGTCATCACAAGAGCAGAAGAAAAGACTTCCAGGCCAGGACTGCTTGTAAAAGTGAATCACCCCTTCTGGAAACGTCCAAGCAGGGGCTCACTCACAGCACAGCACATCAAAGCCCTCCTGGCTGCGCTAGCGCCTGGGCTAAAAATACTGTCAGTGGTGAAATCTCAGCCGTCTCCTGCAAGGGGCGAGGCCAAGTTTATACACTGGCGCTCTCAGCTTGAGAGATGGGATTATGAATGAACCAAGCCTGCAACTTGGGCATGTGCCCTTGACAGGAATCGAACCTGGGATCCTTCAGTCCACAGGCTGACGCTCTATCCACTGAGCCAAACCAGCTAGGGCTGATTTCACTTTTTAAACAGCCTCCAAATCCACAAGCTGCAAAAGAATATATATTCCAGTGATGGCTGAAGTTGCCAAGGTTCGGCTAACAGCATTGGGAGGAGGAGGAGGTTTTCTGAAGTCAGAGGATTTATACCTTTAACAGCCTGTGATTTGTAACAAAAAGGCCTATATATTTTTAACATCTAGTTCTCATTGGCCAGGGCTCAAGATTCCCTCTCCTGGACCTTGGACTCAGTCAAATAACATTCCTCTAACTCCAAATTCTCTTTCTTGTTCAGAACTAGGAAACCCACCCCACCCCAGGGAGTGCCTTTAGGGGCAACCCTGGTGCTTTACTCTAGAATCCTCAGAGCAGAAAGCGTGTGCATTTCGAGAAGGAATCTCATTTCCCCTTATTCTCCCTCAGCAGTGGTATTCTTCAAGTCTAGAATCGACGTTCTTTTGAAAGGACCAAACAACCCCTGCCAGTTTGACTCAGTGGACAGAACGTCGGCCTGCGGACTGAAGGGTCCCGGTTTGATTCCCGGGCAGGGCACTTGCCTGGGTTACAGGTTCCATCCCCAGTAGGGGGTCTGCAGGAGGCAGCTGATCAATGATTCTCTTTGTTGATGTTTCTATCTCTCCCTTCCTCCCTGAAATCAATTAAAATAAATAAATAAATAAATAAATAAATAAATATAAAGGACCACCAGCCCCGAGGAGGCAGCCTCCTTCCTGCCGTCTGTGTGAAGCCTCCACCTCAGCATGTCAGGGAGGAAGGACTGGCACAGGCCACACGGGAGAGAAAGAAGCGGAGGCCTGTCCTTTCAGCCAGCCGTCTGGCATCAGAAGGCACTTTCCTATTGAAACAATGTTAAACACTGACTGCCGGCCCCAGGCCGCCCACACATTGAGCGCAATTTGGCTGAGCTTTTCCATTAGCCTGACGCTGGGCATCTGGATCTGCAGAAGGTCCATGGCTGAACAGGAACGCAGGCTCTGCCCTCAAGTGGTTTATAAGCTACCAAGGAAGGAAAGCCATACACCCAGGGCTCCAACACACCACAGAGCGAGTCAAATGTGGAGAAATAAAGGGTTTACTTCCTGAGAAGTCCAGGAAAAGCTCATGAAGGAAGTCCTGGAGCTGTAAGCTGAGCCAACCTTGCAGGATCCTCTGTGGACAATGCAAAGGGATGGGGTTGAGCTGGGTGAGAAAAGGCAGTCCTGAGAGAGAGACCTGACCGAGCCGGCACCGGTGGGCAGATGTGTGTCTACTTCTCCTAACAGTTACTGCAAGTCACAACCCATTAGCAGGTCCCCAAATCAATTCTGTGGGTTAAACATGAAGCAGAACAGAAAACAGCAGAAGGCCCTGCAGGTGATAAGGCTAAATCCTATTTCATGAAACTTATTTTGATTACAACCAACTTGAACTGCTGAAGACCCTTCTCCCTCACTACACAAGGAGGAGCTGCTGCAGGCCTAGCGTTTACCCAGTCATTGGGCACTGGGTGGGCAGCCTGCCCTGCTCTGAAACTCAGGATCACGCACCAACAGGAGGGCCATTTCTAAGGGCAGAGGCTATTGCTGGCTTTCAAATGTTTTTTGATGAGCTAACACATAGTGTTTATTACGTGTTCTTTCAAATGTTTTTTGACCACAAACCACAATAAGACATGGATTTCTATTAAAATCAAGTACACAAAGTATATAAGAAAATCTAAAAGATTCAAATTCAATTTCACTTCTTTTTAATATATATTTTTATTGATTTCAGAGAGGAAGGGAGAGGGAGAGAGAAACATCAATGATGAGAGAGAATCATTGCTTAGCTGCCTCCTGCACGCCCCACACTGGGGATCGAGCCCACAACTTGGGCATGTGCCCTTGACTGGAATCGAACCTGGGATCCTTCAGTCCACAGGCTGACGCTCTATCCACTGAGCCAAACCAGCTAGGGCTGATTTCACTTTTTAACCCACTGTAATAATTTCATGACCCAATACTGTGTTACTCCTTCCCTAAGTGGCAGTGGCAAGAAGGGGAGGGCTGTGCAGTGGACAGCAGAGTCGACATGACTGGAGCTGGTCAGCATGCCATTCATTCCCCACTGACACGGACCAAGTGATCAGGGTCCCCGTGGGAGGGACCTGGAACTGGCTTTAACTAGTCCCCCAGGTGACTGCAGCACACTCAGACAGAGGCTGGGGAAAGCAGCACATCTGTTAGGAAGCTGGGGAGGGACTGAGTGCAAGCCCAGCAGAGCCCACTGCACACAAATTGACAGGCAGGTGACTGTTAGCAGGGGAAGTTTTCATCTCAGGCCAGGACATTCCTCGGGATAAGCGCTCCTGATCGGGAGCCGGGTTTGTAAATGCTGTGCCCAGAACAGGCCGAATTAGCACAGCCATGGGCTTGGTGGGGTAGGCCCAGGCCAGCTCCCCAAAGTATGAGCGGTCCCCACTGTGAGGAAATCTAGAGCTCCACACCTGGTCAAGGAATAGCCTGTTCTCCTGCATGAGGTCCCCCTCCTAGGTCTGTAGCCACGCATGGCATGTGGCCCTGATGTACCCTGCTGGCCTGGACATGGCAGGAGCTCAGAGAAGGAGTAACTGCTTGATGGTGTCCCGGTGGTAAATGTAAATGTCTCCAGGAGGATGCAGGCTGAAGGTGCCAAAGGAGCCCCCCTCATCCCCAGTCCTCTCCAGAGAGAGCGGGCGCGGGCAGAGAAGGCAGACTGTCCGAGTTGTCAGGGCACACAGCACTTTTCTAGCCCAATACTCGGTGGCTGGGCTGAGAAAGACCCGGAGCACCCATCACCAGGGCGATGCGGTGACAGCTGCGGAAGTGGGGCGTTGGCCAGAAGATTCTTAACCAAATCTGGGGAGGGTGCTGAGTGCTTCAGCCTTGGTCTGGCTCTCCCCAAAGGAGGGCTGAGACCAGAGCGCAAGCCCGAGTAATTTGTAATTTCCGAGGGAGGTGCAGGAAATGCTGGTGGAGTGGGTAGTGAGGAGGGGGGGGGGGGGGAGCAGAGAAGGGGTGTGCTTTAATGTCATCTTTCAAGGTGGGAGACCGCACTTAACCCTGCAGGAAACTGGTTTCAACAGAAGCCTCAAAGGTTGACTGCCAATGGCCAGATTTTCGTTTTCTTCCTAGAGGGCATGGGGGTGTGGACTGAGGGAAGGTGTTCCTGGCAGAGGGAAGAGCATGCTGGGAAGGCCTGGGCCAGGAGGGTCATGGTGAATCAGGAGACCAGACAGAGTCAGTATAGTAGCCTGAGGGAGTGGCAAGAGCAAGCAGTACCACCGAGGCCAGGCCGGGAGGTGGGTGCTCCTGGGCCAGGGGCCGACAGCTCCTGAGGGTGCTGGGCAGTGCATTTCCCGGGGGGGATGTAGCACAGGTTCTCGTGCTCTCGTCACCGCCGTGAGAGTCCGTCAGAAATCTAAACACGGTGCCCAGCAGGGTTCCTTTCACCAGAGATTCATTACCAACGTACTGGTGGTCTTGATGTTCAGACAAAAAATGATCCCTCCAACCCTGCCTTACAGAAGCCACCACAAGGCAAAATCCCCATGTGCAGAGCACAGGAAGTGAGAATGAAAAGGAACTTAAGACAGTGTTAGTCAAGGATTACCTATAACCCAACCTATTCCACCTCACAGTCTCCTTCAAACGGCCCCTAATTTACTAAGCACTTACTATGCCAGCCCTGCCAGGCAGACATTACTTTAATGGCTATTTTACTGATGAAGAAACTAAAGCTCAGAGAAAATAACTGGGTCCAAAGTCACACAGCCATTGGGAAGCAGCCTGAACTCAGCTGCTCATCGGGCCACAAGCTCACTCTCTTAATCATGCCGTCCAAGTGCCTTCCTTAACGGATGGACGGGAAGTCAAGAGAAAAGGGTGAGCAGGAAATGCCTACAATAACCTTTCTCTGCCCAATCAGAGCAGCTTCTGCTCCAAGCCTGGCTGCCCACAGGGATTCCTCCCCTCTCCCAGAGGAAAGAAAAGGCTGAGTGAAAGGGCTGGAACTCCAGCGGTCTATCAAGAGTGCTCTTCCCACCGACCTGTGCACCTCCCACACCGCATGGAAAGGCCCTGCGCAGGGGCTGCCTCCCCTGCAGGCAGTGTCCCCACCACAGCAGACGAAGCCTGAGAGCTGTGCTAACATCTCCAAGGCAGTGGAAAGATTTAGGGATGCAAGTGGAAATAAAGAGAGGACTTTACTTGGCTTCAAACAAACCACTTTCTTTGATGGGTGCAGATGTTGTCCGGTCACATAGGGACCACCAGTTCAGGACACTTTTGCAGGAGTAACTAAAGAGTACCCGAACCCGCCCTGGTCCTCTTATTCTCTCCCAAGGCTGTCAGTTACCTGGGACTAAAGCCCCAGAAAGAAACTGGGGCGTGTGGTCACCATAGCAGTTTGCCAATTTATAGACAACAGGATACAACAGATTCTTCTAATGTTGATGAGATGCCACAGGAATTTAACTCTTGTTGACTTCTGTTAGCCTGTGGTACAATTGGTTTGTTACACGTTGCTTCACAGAACCTATCTATGACATTAAGTGAGGACTTAATATACAGACTTCATTTATCCCACAAATATTTACAAAGTGCTTGCTGTGTGCAAGGCACTGGGGTCACCTAGGGAACAAGCCCAAGTCCACTTTGATAGGCACATGTGTGCAAGCTCTGAGGACACGGATGTGCACACAGCTGCTCGCTGGTGTTTACTGCACTGTGACAGGCATACGTGTGCAAGCTCTCATCACACGGATGTGCACACAGCTGCTCGCTGGTGTTTACTGCACTGTGACAGGCATACGTGTGCAAGCTCTCATCACACGGATGTGCACACAGCTGCTCGCTGGTGTTTACTGCACTGTGACAGGCACATGTGTGCAAGCTCTCATCACACGATGTGCACACAGCTGCTCGCTGGTGTTTACTGCACTGTGACAGGCACATGTGTGCAAGCTCTCATCACACGATGTGCACACAGCTGCTCGCTGGTGTTTACTGCACTGTGACAGACACATGTGTGCAAGCTCTCATCACACGGATGTGCACACAGCTGCTCGCTGGTGTTTACTGGAGCAGCAGCAGCACACCTGTGTTTGCCAGCAACTTTCCTCTTTAACCAGGATTTTCCTCCAAAACTGACTGTGCTCTGAGACGGGAGGTATTTTGCATACAAGCAAAGGTACAAGGTGCCAGCAAATAAAATGTTACTGTATTCACTGATGAAAGGAACAGTTAATGTCTCTCCAACTAAAGTAGGCACAGAACATCAACTGAAAATGTAAAAAAGTAACAGACAACATTTCTTTCCTCCTAAAACTATTTTAGTGACTTGGTGCTCACAAGTCTTGAATGTTATTCCAGGCACAAAGTAAACACCAAGTGACATTTTTAGCAGTCCATTTTGCTTCAGGAGGTATACACAGGAAATGCAGAAGCAAAAACAAAAGCTAAAATGCCCTACCCTCAGAGGAAAAAACGTAACCTAACTACCATAACATTAAAAACAGAACTAAAATTAGCTTCCTCCCCACTTAAGGGTCCTGCGAACAGCATCTGCCAAGAGCTGGCCTCCTCTCCCCTGTCAAGGGAAGGGGAGGGCAAACGAAAAGCAAAAGCAAGCGGCCAGAAGGCAAACAAGCGACCCATCTGCCGTAGGCTTGTCGTTAACACTCGAGTGGGCCCCACCAATCCCACAGTCATTCCAGGTCAGAACAAATTCTCCTCAATCAAAATTACATCATGGGACTTGACCTGGTGAGTAGAAGCAGAATTCAGAGTTCACAGCAGGGCACAGGTCAACAAGCTCTTGTCCACATTAGTTAAACACACACCTAGTAACGCATCTCACACACTCACTGCTGCTTCTACTCAGAGGCAGGGTCAAGGCAAACCACAGAACTGATGTGCAAAGTTTCAAAGCAAACCTTCTCTTCATGGTAGATGTTTGTTTAGGCAACACTAAAACGCAACAAAGACAACGACTTAAAAGAGAATAGGATCAGAAGCTTGGGACACAAAATTTACTGCAACTTAGCGATCGTCATTCGGTTCTAAGTTTCCTGGTAGCAAAAGGAAAAGGTATACAGGATGGGTTAATTCTGACCATCCAAAGAAAATGTATGAACTCCACAGAAAAGGGAAACTTCTCCCGGTACAACATTTCAGAAGGAATTCCAAGGATGTAAAGTGACACTGTGAATTGGGTTTCAGTTTTACAAGCTCTACAACATTCTTCAAATAACCACTTAATATCTGTATAAGTGAAGGCACTTCTTAGGGAAGCTAAGCTACTAGTATAGCCTGGTGTGTTGTTTTCAGGAGCTCCAACGTAACACAGAAAAAAACCTTAAAAAACTTAATGGAGCCCTAGCTGGTTTGGCTCAGTTGATAGAGTGTCAACCTGGGGACTGAAGGGTCCCAGGTTTGATTCTGGTCAACGGCACATGCCTGGGTTGTGGGCTCGATCCCTAGTAGGGGGTGTGCAGGAGGCAGCCAATCAATGATTCTCTCTTATCACTGATGTTTCTATCTCTCTCTCCTCCCTTCCTCTCTGAAATCAATAAAAATATTTTTTCTAAAAAAAGAACTTAACGGAAATACGGTTTTCCCCCACCCATTTTTGGCAGAAATGAGATGTCGGTCACGTCAACATTGAGTTCTGAGTCTAAATTCAATGTGGTAAAGTACTGATGACTAAGGTCTGACACACGTCCGTGCCCGTGGGGATTGTCAGCATTGCTGGTACTAGCAGGGACTTAGGGTGCAGAAGAAATGCCTGGAGGCCAGCCTCCACGTTGAGGGAGGGGAAGAACCAGGCGGCCCACTTCCCCCTCAGAGAATCGGGCCTCAAAGAGCCCAAGGTTACACAGGGAGCTGGAGGCCTGGTTTCACCATTCCCTCAGCTGTTTATGAGAACTGGCTAAGGTCTAGGGAAGTAGCGAGACAGAACAGGGCAGCGGGCACAGACAGACCAAAACGTCAGGCGATGCAGCGCTGGCGGCCTGTGGCGAACAAGAGCGCCATCACCACCACACTGCGGCCCCGCCACGGTGGGAACCCCTCACTGACAGGATGGGCATGCGGGCCATACAGGAAGTGTGGGTCGTGACGCCTCTGGAACAGTGGTTCTCAACCTTCCTAATGCCGCGACCCTTTAACACAGTTCCTCATGTTGTGGTGACCCCAAAGGGGTCGTGACCCACAGGTTGAGAACCGCTGCTATAGAAGCCAATCTCCGGGGAAACCGGGCTCCAGGGGCATCAGCTGGAATGAAGGGAAGTAGGTGGGATGTTTTCTTGGGCTGCAGCTCCACGGTAACCAAGCAGGGACAGGACCGTGGGTCACCTGCGGTCAAGCCGGCTCCACCACGATCTGGTTCTGAAAACTTGGACAATTAATTCAACATCTCGTTAGCAAAATGGAGCAAACAACAGCACCCACCACAAAGGGCTGCTGCGAGTAATAAATGAGAGAACATGTATTTACCTGAGAAGTAAGCTTTTTTACACAGTAACCACATCAGACACTAGCGACATGACCAGCAGCCCCTCTGTCCAGGGGGTAAGCGCAGGGCATGCAAAGCAGCAGCCCAAGCTCGAGCCTCCACCCTCCGAGGAAAGGCCTCTGGACCTCCTCCGAGTGACCTTTGTGAAGCGGGGATACCACACACACACACACACACACACACACACACACACACACACACACACACGGCTGCATCTGGATGCTGCATGTACATTTTTCCTGAGCCGCTGGAGCCCAGGTTTCATACATTACAGCATGTTCCCTTGAGCACTTAGTGAGCAGTTCCTAAGAATAGGGAGACTGTTGACATCACCGCAGAACAGTACCAACTTCATTAAACTTAACACTGACACATGTTTTTATCTAAACTACCAGTCCTATTCCACTCTTGTCAAGTGAACTGACAATTTAAGGTCAATTTTTTTCATGCTTTTTAAATAGATTTCAGAGAGAGGGAAAGAGAAGGAGAGATATATAGAAACATTAATGATGAGAATCGATCAGTTGCCTCCTGCACACCCCGCATTGGGGATCCACAACCCAGGCATGTGCCCTGACGGGGAATTGAGCCCTGACCTTCTTGTTCATGGGATGATGCTCAAACAACTGAGCCACGCCAGCCAGGCTAAAGGCTGTGGGCAAAAAAACCCTCCTGCAGATTCCCAGGGTAGCATGGACTTTATAATGGTAACTACCTATATATATAAAAGCCTAAGCGACCAGCCAACCGGCTGACCAGCCAGTAGCTATAATGCACAATGACCACTAGGAGGCAGACACTCAACGCAGGAGTGAAAATCACAGGCATGGAAACATGGAACAGACTGATGAATCTCAATAGGAAGGGGGGAGGAGGAGGGCAGGAAGAGATTAACCAAAGATTGTATATGCATACTAGAGGCCTAGTGCGCAGCCCAATCCCCACAGGCTAGGCTGAGGGACCCTACTGGTGCACGAATCTGTGCACCGGGCCTCCAGTGAACCAATGAAAACTGGTGTGTCCTCCCCATGCTTTGTAATAGTCTACTCCTGGGTAACAAAAGCTGCACATTTACTCTCTTGGAATCCCTGTGGGTCAGCGTCCAGGCTCAGCTCCAAGGAGCTGCACCAAGGTGTTGGCAGGGCTGAGGTCGCATGTGGAGGCTTGACCAGGGGAGGCCTGTGGCGCCCTCACTGTTGGCAGAATTCATGTCCTTGCAGCTATCAGGTGAAGGGCCCTGGCACATTGCTGACTGGAGGCTGGAGGTTGCCCATGGCTGCTTGACATGAGGAGCCTCTTACTTCTCCCAAGCTAGCGTGACAGTCTTACATAACAACTCCCAAGCAGGGCTGAGAGAGCCCACCACCCCCACCATGTTCTGATTAGCAGTGAGTGAGTCAAGGGCCTAGCCACACTCAAGGACTAGACAAAGGTGTGAACACCGGGAGACAGCAGCCAGGAGGCCACCCGACAATCTGCTTGCCACATGCTCATAGCTCCTGTACAACTATCAAATCAAACCAAATTTAGAGTTCAATGCAAATAAAAGGGAACTCCCTGGACATCCTGGTGAACAATACTAACTGAACATATGGACAGTGGTTTCCTGAGACCACATCACCAGTTACAATGTCAGCGCGGCGTGGAGAGCGGCAGGATGGTGTTTTGGGTTCAAGATGCTCAAATGCGTGTCAGATGTTGTTCTTACCACTTTCCTCTGCTGAAATCACGACGACATCATTTGGCTTTCGGGTGGTGAAAAGCACTGTCCGCATGCTAGTCATCAGCCAAAGACGGAAGTGAGAGCGCATGCCAGACTTCATGAACCCGATGGATTCGGTCAGGGACAGGGAAGAGCAGAGCAGACAGCGGGGAGGAGGAAGGGAGAGGGGGGAAGGCTATTTTAGGCAAATCGCTGTCCCTGTCCCTTCATGAGCAGATGGCCCAGGTGAAAGGAGGCGGGAGGGGTGAGATGCCACCTCCTCAGTTCTTTCATGCCTCCGTGGTGTGAATGTCTCACTTCACTAACAAGGTTCTACTGTTTAAAGATAACAGTTTTCTTTTTACAACACGTGCCTCAATATACAGCTAGTTCCTATGCTTCCTCTAAGCAGGGTCAGCGAGCTTTTTCTTTAACGGGAAGAGAGTCAATCCTTGCAGCTCTGTGGGTCCACTCTGCTAAACGGCTCTGCTCTGCCCTTTAGTGGGGAAGCAGCAAAGCTGGTATGTACAGGACGGGCGTGACTGGGTTCAAATAAAACTTGATGTCAGAACACAAGGAGCCGAGTGGAACTGACCGTGGGTGGCTGGCAGACGCTGCTGTAGGAAACAGCATTCTGTTCAATGCTGGAAGGAGAAGGGGCTTTGCTGGTCTCCAATAAGGATTTTCAAGGTTAATTCTGAGCATACACAACTGCTGCCGTCTACTTTTATTCAAACCCAACCCCTGCGCCCACATAAAATGCAACTCCACTACACAACCAGGCAGCGACACAAGAGTGCCAGATCCGTCCTAAAGTCAAAGTGAAGTCGCCACCAGACAGTCTAGAACAGGGGTGGGCAAACTTCTTGACTCGAGGGCCACAGTGGGTTCTTAAACTGGACCGGAGGGCCGGAACAAAAGCATGGATGGAGTGTTTGTGGGAACTAATATAAATTCAAAGTAAACATCATTACATAAAAGGGTAGGGTCTTTTTTTTTTTTTTAGTTTTATTCATTTCAAGCGGGCCGTAGTTTGCCCACGGCTGGTCTAGAATATGCTTGCTCCTTCTGCGTAACCCCTCCATCACAGCTCTGATCTTTCATATATTTATATGAGCGTAATTAGGTGTTCACCTGGGGGCTGATTTGGTTTCTGCCTTTCTCAACTAAGAAGGGTTATAGGAGAGAATGAAGTTAAAGACCCTAAGTCCATGGGCTGTAATAAATTAACCTCTCCAACTGTCCACTGGCATTTCCACAAGAACATAACGGGCTTTTGGAACTGAACTCTCGATCTGCCACTCCAGCTGTCCCCATCGGAGCTGATGGCGACTCCATCCAGATAGTTAGATAAGCAGGCCAAAACCGCGGAGTCATCCTTGACTGCTCTTTTCTCCTACAACCCTTGTCCAAGCGGTCAGAGAATCCTTCCCGCCCAGCTCGCTGCGATCCTGAGCCAGCGACCTTAAGGAAGGCAAGGCTCCTGGGCACCTTATAGCAAAGTAATGCTTGATTTACCTGAATTACTCACTTATCTGCTCCCTCTCTACAGACAGCTTTAAAAAATATCTTCATGATAGTCTCCGCTTGCCAACCAGGTATCGTCTTTTCTGAAACCGTGACATCAGCACCCACACTGACCATCTCTCCAGCTGCTTTCCTAAGGAGCTAACGGAGGCAGCTGCTCAAGTCCTGCTGCCAACAGGTTCTGACACTGTAAGGATGGGGGCAGAGAAACACTGAGGCTCTTGCACCAAACTCAAGGGCTGGGCTGTCAGATCACAGAGGTCAGGGTCCTGGGCACACTGCTGACACAGAGATGAGCCCTTCCAGCAGCTGAGCACAGACACGATGGACCCCAGCATAAACTGCCACCGCAGAAGCATGAACTAAATAGCTGTTGTTCTAAGTCACTAAACACTGGGGTGATCTGTTAGCACGCACTGAATGCTAGAGCTACTCAATGACAAGCAGCTACTGTAATCACCACTTTTCTCTTGTCTGGTAATTCTCCCAGCCATCAGCGTTTCCTTTTCTACTGCATCATTCCCATTAGCATCCAATCACGCCATTATTCCTCCCTTTTAAAAAGCCTTCCCTGACCCCACTGCCTTTAACAACCACCTCCTTGTCTTTGCTCCCTCTTGCAGCAAAGCTCCTCAAGAATCGTCATGCTCACTGCCCCAGTCCTCTCTGCCCGTTCTCTTTTAAACCCTCTCCCCCCAACACAGCACTGGGCCTTCTTGTCAAGGTTCCCGGTGACCACCACGTGACTAAATCCTATGGTCAAGTCTCAGTCCTCATGTGACTTGGCTCAAGTCAGCATCTTTTGTCACCTTCGCTCCCTCCTGCTCCTAGCTTTCTGCACTTGGCTCCTAGGGCACCAGTCTCCTGCTGTTCCTCCTACCTTATGGAAGGGTCGCTCACATCTCTACCTCCTCATGTGGGAGTGCCCTGTTCTCTCACTTCCTTCGTAATCTCGTCCAGCCTCACATGTCAAAGACTCAAAAAACCTGACTTCTCTTCTCTGAACGCCCGATTCTTATGACTGACTGCCTACCGGCCGCCTCCTTCCAGATCTCTACTAGAAACCACAAACCCAGTCTGTACCAAACACGACTCCTGATCTTCCCCCATGCTGCTCCACTGGCATCCTGCTTGTTACAGCAGCAGCCGCTTAGGCCAGAACATCAGTCATTCCTGACCCTCTCCTCTTCTCTCACACCCCACACGCCACCCTTCAGCAAACCCCACTACTCTCCCTTCAAACTCCTGACAGTTACCTGCAGGGTTCTACACGATCTGCTACTCCCTGACCTTTTTCTTTTTTTACATACACTCTTTTAAAATATACATATTTTTTTTATTGGTTTCAGAGAGGAAGGGAGAGGGGGAGAGAGAGAAACATCAATGATGAGAATCATTGATTGGCTGCCTCCTGCACGCCCCACACTATGGGATCAAGCCCACAACCCAGGCAACCCTCCTGGTTCATAGGGCAACGCTCAACCACTGAGCCACTCCGGCCGGGCATCCCTAACCTCATTTCTTATCTGTCCCCCCGAGTCTACTCCACTCCAGCCACACTGGCCTCGTGGTCTTCCTACAAGTGGGAGCTCCCACCGCAGGCCCTCAACCAGCCAGTCTTCCTAGCGTGCTCTTGCTCAGACAGCTGCAGCATGCTCCTCCAACTCCCCACCACTGGGCACCCCCTTCCCCCAGTCCCCCAGCCTGGGACCGCCTATCCCCTTCCCCACCTTCTTCTCTGTATGAAGCCTGTCACCCAACAGACTTTATATTTACCTGTTTATATACACACAGTGAACTCGGGAGGGCACGATGTCTTCATTTTTCATTAGGTGTCCCCGTGCCTAGAACAGCGCCTGACATAGGACCCATTCAACAAATATTTCTTGAATGAATGAGCACCCATCTATCAATAAACGAATGACTGTAGAGTTTTTTAGTAGTGTCCCATTTAATGGTAAAGGAAGACTATTTACGGCCTCTACATTCAATAGCACCAGGTTCTTCAAGCCTCTCATCATCCGTTTTCTCATGATGTACTGATAAGAACTATGCTTATAGACAAAGACCCAAATGGGCATGCGATAGACTAGAAAACAGAAGGCTCCGCTAAGCAATCCCAATTATAAAAAGGAGGCAGCTGGACGATGATATTTAAGTCCTCCTCTGGCCTGAAAATTTGAAGATATTTTTGGTAGCTGATGAGTAACTTGTTTCTGAGTTCCAGGGTAATAATGCCAGCACAGAGCACCTGAACTAAGAAGACCTCGGAAAGCAGGGTTGGCAAACCCCGGCCCACGGCCTGAATGCCTCCAGCCTCCTGGGAGTTTATGCAGGCTGCTTGTTTATAGCCTGGCAAGCAAAGAACGGTTTTCACATTTTTAACTGGTTTCATTTTAGGTGGTTATACAAGTACCTACATGACAGTCTTCATTTTGCCTCTTAGCCCTGCAAAGCCTACAGTATTCACTGTTTGGCCCTTTAAGAAGTTCACCCACTCAACACAGATGAACCATCCTGGGGCAAATTCCTCAACTGTGGCCCACAAGGTCCCCAGAAAGTCATTTGGGTATTTCAGAAGTGACTTCCGAAATCAAGTGCCCTAAAAGCAATCGCCAAAAGGTAATTATAAAGTGACCACTGGCCATTGTTACTATCTTAAACAATGGTGACACCCTCTATGCAGCTGGAAAAGAAAGAGCCAAACATGGAAATGTGTTTTATGCATGTTCCCAGGGTAAAGCATATCCTAAAGCCAATGGTAAGGCACAGATATTGTTCTAAATTTGGAAATATCTGATGACAAAGTGACGTTTCCTTCCCCTTTCTTACCCACACCCAAAACAACACCCCACACTTCTCATGAGAAAAATTCCTTCACATTTATGGTTCCCATTTCCTACATCTGATCTTTCACTTAACAAAAACACCGACTATGGAAGCCCTCACGGTACAGCAGATCTCTTAGCATCACGCCTGGCATACAGTGAACTTTCATCAAATGGCAGTATTATAGACCAATCTATTAGTACTGTATAACTATTACATATATTATTGTGTCATTATATACTATGTATATGATAGCTATATCTAAAATATCTCATACTAAACATGTTATATTCTATAATGCAAAGATATACCTATAAAATATATAATCATGACATATACAATATGCTGTATGTTTTGTATTAACATTACATACCTTATTTTTAAAATGTTTTTATTGATTTGAGAGAGAGAGGAGACGGGGGGAGAGAGAGAGAGAAACACTGATATGAAAGAGAAACATCAATCGGTTATCTCCTGCATGCACCCCAATTAGGGATGGAACCCGCAACCTGAGTATGTGCCCTGACCAGGAATCAAACCGGTGACCTTTTGGTGCATGGGACGATGCCCAACCAACTGAGCCACCGGCCCAGGGCCATATCACTACCTTACTAATCACTGTTATTTTACTGCCCTGCCACAGGAGACACCATGCCACAGACGAGCGGCAGGGCTTCAGACAAGTTGCTTTACTTCTCTAAGCCTCACTCTCTTCATTGGTAAAACTAAGGAATCATTTTAGAACCTGTTTACCGTGCCTTTCTAGCTCAAGACTATGATTCCATCAGCATGTCACATAACCTTCGCTTTGAACACCTCTCTTACCCCGAACCCTATTTATGGTCACTTCCAAACATGGCCCCGAATCTCACCAATGAAAAGGCGCAGACATCGTCTTTGTTCATGACATTTATTTTAACACCCTGATGCTCTGCAGTTGTCTATTTAAACCACCCTCTTAAGCTGTTTAATAGCAGGATATCTATTTTAATAACAACTGAGTTGGTGCCCCCATCATGTACAAGAAGCTGTGGAAAATGGTAAGGAACCAGCCCTCAAGAGAAGTGGCGAAGAGGAAGAGTGGAGTCATTAGTCACATTGGGTCATTAGTCACACTGCCTAACGTAAGCATCAGACTAACAGTGCTAATAACACGTCTGGGCTCACTCTGTCCCCTTCATGTGAGAAAATTAAAGTACTTAATAATCATTGGTCCCTGGGAGGCAGAAGACAAAAGCTGTGATGGTAAATGGTATCCTCAAGTAAAGTCTCATGGCTCTTTTCTATGAAACACAGCACTTGAATGAGATTGAGATTGAGCCAAGTCCAATGCAAAGGACTGTGTGTGTGGGGGGGTGGGGGGTGGGGGCAGAATTCTGAAACAAAAATAGATTCCTAGCACTGATAATGGCTTTTGAACTTCCAATGCCCTTTCTCTGAGCACCATGCCATCAAGTAACTCACCACTATACAATTAATAAATGCAGTTTAAGTTTTACAAGAGAAACAATTTCAAAATGGTAATACTCAACGCCGATGTGGTAGTGGCTAACTGATATGTTTAACCATCACTCATGAAAATGTCCTGGGAACTTGTCCAGTGGAATCACAAGCATCTATAATAATAAAAGTGCAACACTGTAATTAGACCAGACAGCCAAACGACCTTCCAGACGTCCTTCTGGATGACCTTCCAGACGAAGCCGGGGCTGCGATGGGCTGAGGCAGCCAGGGCTGCGTGAATCAGGCCTCTAGTATATGAATAAAGCTACGCATTGTTGCCTTCCCTACAACAGCAAATAGGGGAAATAGTTCCAATACCCAGCAGCAAGTGGGTGACTGAACACGTTATGGAACACCAGCATGCTGGGCTGTCACAGCCCTCACAGTAGCTATGAAGACCACACGGAGGCATGAAATCAAAGAAACGATTTGCACATGACACAGCGACATGAAACATGAATACATGTGCAATGCTCTGGAGACAGTGAACACCCACAACTAATACTTCTGCTCACTCTGTTTTAAGTTCTTTAGATTCAGACACTCAACATGCATTTTCTTCTTTGCATTTTGTCCATATTTTCAAATTTTTCTTTAATGTAACATTTTTACAACTAAAGAAAATGCAGTTTCTCTGTATTTAACCTAGGAATAACAACAATAATAAACACTTACTTCGTGCCAGGCACTGTTTTCCGCACTTTATGCCACCCTCTGAGGTACTATATGCAGATGAGGAAACTAAGGCCCAGAAGTTAAGTAACCGGCAAGGCGAGCCAACTAGAACCCAGAGGAGCAGGGATTCAACCACGGCCAGCCAGGCTCCAGAGGCCATGCTCTCACCACTATGGAATTATGGGGAAAAACAACATTCAACGCCATTGTACTCAGAATGGGAAAATGGATTGCCCTGGTTCGTTTAATATTTTAGCTAACTAGGAACAGTTCAGTTATGTCTGATCCAGTAATAACCATTTTCAAAGAAATTCACCGTAAAAAGCCCCCGTGACCATGGTGCTAACAGCATGATGCCTCTGCAGGTCCTGAACACCTGGGGAGCACGCAGATATGAGCGGCAGTGGCCACAGCCGCTGGTCACTGATTCGCAGTCTGCAAAGACACCTCTGAGATCATCTGGATGTGTTCCCGTCAACTGAGAGAATGAAACAGAGTTAATGAAATGCACACTGCTAGCTGGGATGCATGATCCGAGTTACTATTAATCACTGAGTGCTTACTGTGTGTTAAAGCTATGACCCCTCTACACGAATGATCTCATTTAATTCTTGCAAGGGTGCTTTGAGGGACGTGTTATTATTAATCTGATGCAGAGACCAGGACACAGCTAGAAGGTGCTGAGCCAGGTGGCCGGAGCGAAGCAACAAGCCGTGCACTCTCTGGAGTGCTGCCTGAGAAGTGGATACCAGACACCGTGGCCCACAGCAATGGGATAAAGACCAGAAAATAGCTAGGAGGGTAGGGGGGTGGGGTGGGGGGCAGCTTCAGCTTTGGCCAGAAAAGCCATCATATTAATTACCTGGCACACAGGCGCCCAGCAGCCCCAGAGGCTTCCTCAGCACCGAGCCTGCAGAGGCAAGTCTAAACACCGTTGCCGACTGGAATCCAACCTGTCACAAAACTGCCCCTATAGCACAGGGACCAGGAGCACATGGAAATCCTTCAAATCCTTGCCTCTCAACAGTCCACCCCACCCCTCCCCCACCTCGCCCAGCCAATCTCCTTCCTAGCACTGCAAACCCCTCAGCTCGGCCTGGGAAAGGCACTTTGCATAGTCAGCTCTTCCACTAAGGGTGTTAATTTGGTTAGCTCACACCCAACTGTGTACAAACAGGCAAATCATTAACATTTCCATTTAACAGGCTGGTATGGCCCAGAGCTGCTGGGATTTCTGAAGGAGATAACAATTCAATTTACAATTACTGCTGTATTTTTAATTCCCAAGGAAACTTCTCTGCCCAAAGCCAAAATGACCACCGTAAGCAACTTTCAAATTATTTCTGAAAAAGAAAGAAAAAAGAGAGAGAGAGATTGAGAGAGAGTGTCTTCTGAGGCGTCTGGGTCAATGAGTCATAAGGCCACTGAACAGAAGTCGGGGCAGCCTGGGCCGTCCCAGCTTCCCGGAGCAAATGCACATGAGGACGTGCTCAGTTTACCGTCCACTTGCCCCTAAAGCAGGCTGACACCGTGCTGAGGCCCTGGGGTCATCAGCCCGCTGAGATTCACAACCTCAGGAGCGTAGACTGAGGAAAATGTACTCAGGGTCAGGGTCAGGGTCAGGGTGGTGCCTAGGATTAATTAAATCTGGTTTCCAAATACTGCTTTAAAATCAAATTTCTAAAACATAAACAACCCTTAGAGACGACAAACAGATAAACTTTGCAGGACACACCCGTTACCGTGGGTCCCTGGCAGGGCTGGATGGACTTTGGCTGGGAGACAAAGTGCTGTCCCAGAGTCTGACAGGCACAAACAAACCCGGCACTGGCAGAGGCGTGCTCCTGGCATCGGGACCACGAAGACTTAGAAATCAGGGGCAACGAGCTGCTCTTCTTCCCCTATGGAGCCTGAAATCTCTACTATCAACAGCAGCCCCACAACTGCTCTCATTAAAATTACTGAATACAACTAAACATCATAACAACAAAAACCATAAAGCTTTCTTTAATTTTGTCTGTAAATCCATCTGCTGCAATGGAAATTTTAAGATGTTTTAACTTCTAGACATTTTTCTAAGGAAAACCAGAGGTAATCTGAAAGTAAGTAAACATATTAAACTCCTGCTACAAAGTGGTGCTTTGGCGCTATGGGATCAATGCCAATGCCGTTCTTGCAGCCAGAGCCACCAGCCCACGTGGTGCTGATGAAGCGTGCTGCACTCGACCACCTCAGTGACTAAGACCCATTCTCCTGAAGGGTGCTGCTAGGCTGTCCTAATAAGCAAATGGTTTTTGTTTTTTGTTTTAAAGTAAAATGCATTTAAAAATATATAACAAACTTCATAGATCCATTAACATGGATTCTAACACTTGCTTAACTTATCCTATTTTGCTTATCTGTAAGTATGTGTGTATGTATGTATGCATTCACTGACCTGAATCATTTTAGAATAAAATTATAGACAGCATAACCCTTTACTCCTAAATACTTCAGCATGACTATCCAAAAAAGAGCATTCTCCTACATGACTCATTACCATTATTGTGCATCAAAAATCAGCAATGGTTCCAAACATCCTCTACTACCCAGTATATATTCTAAGTTCCTGAACGCCCCCTGATGTGTTATCACTGTTCTAGCCCAACAAGGGCCTGATCAAAGACCACTAAAAATACCTCTGTCAACATATCTGGGTGGACAAAGAATGGCCGATGGAAAGTCATGAAACTTCACAATCTATTAGCCTCCCATCTACTTTTCCCTTAAAAACAATTATCCATACTTTGATCTCAGAAGACTACTGTTCACAAACCCAGCATTTTCTTCAGTTTATTTTCCCTACATCAGCACACATCCACACAGCAGCAAGCAAACTGTCTTGTTGCAGGTCAAGTGCTAGCTCTGGGTTTTTTGGATTTTTGTGTGTCAAGTGGAGGTAAAAGAGCCAGGGCTTGAAGTCCCGAGGGAACCATTCTGACAGTTTGACATGCCTGCCAGGTCTGCCCACTGCTGCTGGTCTGCTGGATTAACAAGTGCCAATGGGCAGCGCGTGCACTGGGAGATGGAGCTGCCTGGGACACGCTGCATGCCCGCGCTCCAGGAGCACCCAGCCTTGCTCTGTGCCTCGCTGGCTCCCTCCACCTCAAAGCTGGCACTGACACAGCCCTTAGAGACAAAGAGTAGGTGTTACTAGATGCTGCTGACCCACATCATGGGTGGCCAGGCTGGATAAATGAGATTCCTTTACAGAAGGTACTCTGAATCCTAAGAAGAAAGGATCTATATATTTAAAAGCTATTAATAACATTCTCTACAGCAAGCTCACAAAAGATTCAAACTCCTGGATATAAAAATATTTACATGGAATATTTTTTGAATTTAAACATTTTAACTAACAGACAGGTGCTACACTGCGCCATGTGGAGATACGAGCCATTTTATTCCTTAGAAATAGCTGTTAATTTTCTCTAACCTATGCTGAACTGAAGGTACTTCCCCAGGCAGTTTAGCTCTGATTCTGGGTCCAAGTATTCCTACCAAAGGCTGCCACCTTCCTTCCTCCTGGAGACGGAGCCCAGTTCTTACCTTGTTTCCAGGGACACAGATGGCTTTGGGGCAGGGACTTCTGTTTCTCAACAGCATTGCCCATTCTAAAGCCGGATCACAGAGCCCTTCAAGCCCAGATGTCTTTGCTGAACACCCCGTAGCACCAAGTCAGCAGCTGGAAGCGGACTGATTCATCTCTGGGACATCTCAACCCTTACAAGAAAAACTTGAATTTTACTCTGAAAGGTCTTTGCTTCCTGCCTTTCCAACTCCCTCTACTTCCAGGGAGTAAGTCAGAAGAAAAGGCGTGTTGTCACCTATCGGTGGGTCTCAGTAACGGTCTATATTAAGCTCTTTCTTTAGCCTTCCTTTGACACTATTACTCATGGGCACCGCAGCCGCCTCAGAGAATGAACTGTATTTCCAAACACTTTCAATACTGCTTTTCTTGAGTGGGGCATCAGGCGATCAAAAAGATAAAAGTTAAAAATGGACCAATTCTGGGAGTGCCACGGGAGAAACACTGTCACACAGAGCCTAAGGTCCCGCCTTCTGTTTAAGGTTATCACCTCAGGCCAGGGTGCATCACAAGAGAGTTCGTCAGAGAAGGCAAACTGATTCATTAGTCCTGTTTCCAAGGGAAAACAAACAAACACCAAAATGCAAGCTACACCCGTTTCCAAAGAAGAAAAGACCACAGAGGACAAACTCAGCGAAGAGTTTGTAATCTCAAGCACTAATCTTCCACTCCAGTTTGGACATAATTTTTCTGGAGGAAGTATTGCACCTTTATATTTTGAACAGGTTTCTTGGGACAAAAGAAGGGCATAAAATCATATCCTTTCTTGGTTAAAAAGAAAAAGACAACATCAAGGTAGATGGAGAGATTTCATTGATTTCAATCTCAAAGTTTATGGTCAGAAAAGTTCTTAAAGAATGCCCTGAAAAAAAAAAAAGAAAGAAAGAAAAAAAAGAATGTCCTGGAGCACACAGCAGGTAAGCCCAGAGGTCAGCCACCTGGTTCAAATCCCAGCTCTGCCACTGGTTTTACCAACTGAGCATAGCAGTCTCAGTTTCTTCATCTGTTAAATGGGCTTAATTCCAGTCTCGCCTCCTCAGCTGTAATAAGGATCAAACAAAAAAAAAAATGTGTATGAAGTGCTTAGCATGCTGCCTGACACTGAGGAATCCTTTGGTAAATATGTATCGTCAACATTTTTATAATCTTAGACTGTGAAACTATATTAGCTCAGATGGCAGACTTCTGGCTTCAATCACTTTAGCTACCAGCAAACAATCAAAGGGAATTTCATTCTGTTGGGGTTGGGTGGTATAACACGGGAGCTAGAAGAGTAAAACTTAAGGACAGTATTTCCCCAAAGACCCACAGGACCCAGAGACTGGGCGTAAGAGGCACTGGACAGGCTCGGGACACGTGTGACACCATGCCTGTGCCCGGTGTGCTGTCACAGCTCCTGCGTGCCCTGGCCTTCCCGGCAGCAGCCCGGCTGGGCCCAGGGAGAGAGAACTCATCCTGACAGCATGAACATGAATGAAGCCCAATCCGAACCTCTGCGTGCACTTCAGGCCTCATCTTCTGATCTACAATCCAGAAACCACGTTTTAAGACCACAGCCTCTGATTCCGAACTTGGAAAAGCAAGTAGCAGCACAGGCCTTTTCCACTCCCGCAGTGATGGGGCGGGAGAGAGCAGCACGTGAGGACCACTGCCAGCTGCCCATCCCTCACACTGCACCGCCCAGCTCTCCTCCAATCAAACTGCAAACACCAACCAGAAAAGATCAGGGGCCCTGAAGTCCCACCACACCAGAGGGGCCACTGAAACACAACAGCTGGTAAAACACCCAATTTCAACTCAGGCCCCCCCCCCCCCCCAATAATCACCCACCCTTTCCATACACTGGAAGAAATGTCCATTTCCTTCTAAATACCGTAACAATCTTCCTTAGGCAAGTGTTCAACCCGGTATGACAGCTGACCCCATTTCTTCCACGAGACATGAAGTTCAATACATTTGCAAAAGCACAACAGATCAAAAAGGCTCTCCTTAGAAACCTGCATCTTAATGTCTCCTTTCACCTAAAGAAAGTTTTAATTACAAACATTTGGTAAACGACTTACCAAATGCTCTGCACACATGCCACCCAGCACTAGCAGAATAACTGCACATAGTAGGTGCTTAATAACTGTTGAACAAACAGATGGGCGGATTAAGGGATAAACAAATGAACACATGAGAATTCTCTCTCTCTCTCTCTCTCTCTCTCTCTCTCTCTCTCTCTCTCTCTCTCTCTCTCACACACACACACACACACTGACTGCCCCCACCCCCAAGAATGGGTTAACCAGACTTTCTAATTCATAAAGAAGCTCTCCTTCCTGCAAGAGCCAGGAGTGGGGGCCTGTTTCCTCCACAGTCCTGCCCTCAGTGCAGGCTGCTTCCCGCCTTGGGGTTTCGTCCCTGTCCCTTTACTTCCCTATCAGTCTGTAAAGCCCTTGAAGTCAGCACAGTGTTTGGGCCAGTTCTCGCGCGCCTGTGCACACCCAGGACAACAGTCACAGCTGGGGAGCTGGGCTCCAGCCTGGTTCTGCCCTTTCTTAGCTGGGGGTTGTCACATTCTTAGCCGTTGCCCTGAAAAAATGCATCCCAAGTCCCAAACAACGGATTTACTAATGAACCTTCCAAACAAACTAGACATTTTCTTAAGAGAACAGTTTGAAAAGAAGAGCCTACAGTTCAATTGCTCCTCAGGTGATCATGGCCTGTCCTTCCCAGCTTGGTTGGGAACGTGTCTGTTAGAGTCATCTCCAAAGGTGACTATATTCACAACCCAAAATGGGCAAGGGACCCATCGCAGTGCACACCTCCGGGAGACAACCTGGGCCTCTCACGGGTAAGAAGAGTGAAAGGAAACGCGCCCAGAAGTGAGCGCTCACTGGGTGGCCAGTCTGATGTCTCCATGCCTCGCACACATGGCTGGATGCTGTGGGTGCACGCACTGCTGGCGGTCAGATGGCACTTCACCACGTTGGCCAAGTCACTCCCAGAGGCATGACCGTCACAAGCCCAAGTCACTAACTCCAACAAGCCTCTCCCACACCTTACAGATGGGGACTGAGGGTGGGGTGGGGTGGGGTGGAGGGTGCATCAAGGCTACATACTTAGCCAGATCCAGCCCCAGAATTTTTCTCCTTTGCTAGGAAACCTGCTATCCACTTCCTCATGGCTACAGGCGGTAGAGCAGCGGGCAGGTGCTGGTTGTGGAGGACAGCTGGCCTGTCTGAATCTCCGTGGGGGCACTTCACAGCTGGGCGACTCTGGGATAGAACTTACCTCTCTGGACCTGACTTTTTCCCCCGTGTAAATGTGTACTACTGTGCCGCCTACTTCATAAAGTGGTTCAGAGATTAAAGATGATGTTTAACACTTGCTCACATTCAGCAGATGCTCTTAAAGAATAGCTACTGTTGTGGTTTGTATTATTTTATTGTATATAAACATCCAGCTTTTGATACAATACATTAAAGAAAAATCTTCACCCTCACAAGGGATCCTTTTTCCACATCACAGTAAGACCCACTGCAACATTCTGGTAACTAGCTCATTCCCTTAGTGCAAATACAATAAAATTTCACTTACAAACCTTTGTCCCATGGTAATACTATTTTGACTGTGGAAAGTGACATAAACCAGGGAGGTAACGTTGTGGCTACTGCAGTTTGAAACGTTTCAGAGAGCTCTACCCTTGGCACAAGGTACTAGGGCAGTGGTCCTCAACCCTCTGGCCCTTTAAATACAGTTCCTCATGCTGTGACCCAACCATACAATTATTTTCGTTGCTACTTCATACCTGTCATGTTGCTACTGTTATGAATCGTCATGTAAATATCTGATATGCAGGATGGTCTTAGGCGACCCCTGTGAAAGGGTCGTTCGACCGCCAAAGGGCTCGCGACCTACAGGTTGAGAACCGCTGTACTAGGGGGTTCAGAAGACAGCTAAACCAGGCAGTCCTGCAAGGCGCTCACTTCTTGAGGGAGATTGAGGCACAGAAATGATGGCTCAGAGGGAAAGGCCAGCGATCGCTGTGTGTGCACATCTACCCCAGAGGCGACGAGACAGGGCCCTCCGCCCCCAGCGGCTGACACAGGCTTTGTGCATGGAATTTGTCTGCTGGGAGGAAAGTCTGATGTTGGTCACTTCCCCTCCAGAGAAAAATACAACAATACGAGGAAGCGCCAAGCACTGTGGGAATGTTCCAAGTGGGAGTTCCAGCTCAGTCCAGAACATAAACAAAGGGGAACCATCAGCCTGGAGGTCAGGCCCGCAGAGCACTGAGGCAGAAAGTCTGGTAGCCAATCTTCTGAGGCCAAAAAGACCTACTTTGAAGTGACTTCCTGCCCAGCCCTGGAGGAAATCATCGAAGGCAAAGGCCCAGCTCTCGAAGTGTGTCACAGGAAGCAGAGGTCGGATTCTCTGCGCCATACTCTTAGCCACAGGCCATCTCAGAATGTCAGCGCGCAGGGAGAGTCAGATAACATGCACAAAGAATCACTTAGTTTCCACTGCGATCAGTGCTGAGAAGTTCCGGGTAGGGAACACATGGAGCAGGGTGACCTAATCTAATCTGGGAGGTCAGGGAAGGCCGAGACTGAAGGATGAGCATGAGGTGACCAAGCAAAGAGGTGAAGAGCATTCTAGGCAGGAGCAGCATGTGCAAAGGCCCTGTTAGTTGTCGGTATGTGAATGGCAGAAGGTCAGATGGGCCAGATGGACCTTTCCACCACATTTGATTAAAGTCTCAAAAATTTCCAAAAAGCTAAGAACTACAGAGCTAGTCCAACCCTCCCATTCTGAAATGAGGAAACTGAGGCCCAGAGAGGGAAAGACATCTCCCCAAGCTTTCACAGATGGCCAGGGAACCCAAATCACTGACTCCCAGGCTGGTGTTTTTCCACAGTTAACCAGCTGCCTTCTTTCCGGCAGGGGTGTGTCAACAACAACAAAGTGCTAATCCTCACTGAATATTGATACTGTATCCCAAACAAGGCTGCTTTGTTTCTCTGTCCAGGCAGGACTAGAATGACACTCTACAGAAATGAACTGTAAAGTCGGCCAGGCCATCTTTCTTGGGATCCAACCTAACCTGCAAATTACAAGGGGTTAGAACTCACCCTCCACCTCCAATTCCAGAGCACCCCCACAAGAAAGGCAGTCACAGCAGTCAGGGCTGGCCAAGAACTAAATCCCGCCTGCAGGCCATGAAAGGGAGAAGCCCACGCCAATTTTGTCAATTCCACCTGGAATTGAGAGAAAAACTTTTTTAAAGTGAAAAATAGTAATTTCCTTTTCTGCCCACAGGGAGAATGGGACCAAACCCCAGTTCTGCTGACCCTCCTGCGGACTCGAGGGGCTTGGCCCTGGGCGTGTTCCTGCGTTAGTTCTCTCACGGTAGACCAAGCCCCTCACCAGCACAAACTCGTGGAACTCAGTGGTTCCTCCCCCAGTGTTTCCTTATCCAAACTAGGGCACCTGTGAGTGACAGGAGGGTGCTATTAATAACTGTGCCAAGACAGCAGGTGAAGCCAGGATGTGTGACCATCACTCCATCTGTCACAGTCTACACGAGCACAGTGATCCTCAGGTAATGGTCCTCTGCTGCCCGACATCTCACTGTGAGGCCAGGACAGAGCTACATTTATAAGCCAAACTCCAGAGACGGACTCATCAATCACAGGCCCGGTTTCGCCCAAAGGGAGAGCTCAGGCCAGTCTCAGTGAGCGCCTTGAAAGCAGAAGCACTGGCTTATCCACCCCACGATCCCAGCACCTGCTGCCAGGAGCTGTAGACAGTAGGTGCTCAAGAAACCAGCTGAAAGAATGAACCAATGTTTCATATTGAATTCCCTGATTCTAAGAATTCCCTCTTCAGTTCAACTTCTGAAATCAATGCATTGTTTCATAGTCTATCTTGCTAATGTATTTTATTTTTCTTCGTTTCCTGGGAAGTACTATGTGTTGGTGCTGTGGTATCAAAAAAACACAGTAACTGCCTTTCATCCCAGATTCATACAGAAACGGGTTAATGATACTCCTGGGACCAGAGAGCCCATCATGGCAATCACGACCAGGCAGGCTCTGTGACCTTCAAATTCTTGGAGAAGACTTGAGTTTGCTTCTGGATCTGGATTCAGAGCTCAACCTCTCTCTTCCCCTCCTCCAAGTCAGTGACACTGTCTCACGCCTGTGGCCAATAGCCTGGAGCCCTGCCAAACGGAGCTGGAGTAAATGCCATCTGCGCTGTTAACCCAGAGGACGTGCCGCCAGGGGATCCAGGCAGAGCCTCACAGGGAAGCCACCAGGAGTCCCAGTGTCTGTGAGTAGCTGACATGCAGTAAGCACTCCTCCGCGCCAGGCTACCCCCGCCCCAGGCTCTGGGGCTCTTTAGGCCCCTGTCCTTCATCAGCCCCTCTTGGCACCAACCTATTTAGACAGATACAGGACAGGAACCAAGGTTGCCAGAGGGCAGCTCTGGACGGTAGCCTGTGAGGGTCCACGAAGGAGCTCAGCACAGCGGGACAGGATCCACAGTTGGTGGCCCGGGGTCCACCCTGGCTCCAAAGCCTCCTGCCCAGCAGCCAGCACCTCATCATCGCACAGGGCCCCTCCAGGGACACGCGGAATGGCACGGGTCACTGCGCTCAAGAGGCGCAGAGCGCGCTGCCCGCCAGGTGTTCACAGTTCGCCTGCGGTCCCCGCCCAGGTGGAATGCATTGGACCAGGGCATGTTTACCAGAAGCATTGGTCCCAGTAACACAGTTGTCATATGTCATCATGTTTTTAAGGTTCTAATATAATTTATTGTATTAAGATTCTTCAGATTAAATAATGATGATGTAAAGACTGAAAAATATTTGTTGTCCATGGTAATTTTTTACAAATTATGGTAAATAGACATAACATAAAATTTACATTCTTAACCATTTTTAAGAGTGTGCTCTTAATAAGTACATCTCAGAATAAGTACGTTCATACTGTTGTGTTACTATCAAGAACTCTTTTTGTCTTGCAAAAGTGAACTTAAACATTAATTAGGTGCTAAACTTGAACTCCCCATTCTCCCTTCCCTCAGCCCCTGGCAACCACCGCCGCACTTACTAGTGCTTTCTGTCTCTCTGATTCTGAGTACTCTTAGGCAGCTACTCACACCAGTGGACTTGCACAGTATTTCCCTTTTGTGACTGGCGTAATGTCCTCTGGGCTCATTCATGTTGAAGCAGGTGTCAGAATGTCCTTCTTTTTAAGGGTGTATACTAGTGCATTCCGTGAATCAACCACATTTTTTTACCCACCATCCATCAATGGACACCTGGGCTGCTTGCACCTTTTGGTTGTGAATAATGCTATGAACATGAATGGACAAATATCTTTTTGAGTCCTGGCTTTCATTTCTTGTGGGTGTATGCTCAGAGCTGCTGGATCATATGGTAGTTCTATTTTTCATTTTTGTGAGGAACCGCCGTACTGTTTTCCACAGCGGCCGTACCATTTTACATTCCACCAGCGCACAAGGGTTCCAGTTTCTACACATCCTTGCCAACCCTTGTTATTTTTTGTTCTTTTGAAAGTAGCCATCCTAATGGGTGTGAGGTGAAATCTCACTGTGGTTTTGATTTGCACGTCCCTAATGATCAGTGATGTTGAGCATCTTTCCATGTGTTTGTTGGTCATTCGCATATCTTCTATGGAGATGTCTACTCAAGTTTTTAAATTGGTTTGATTTTTATTGGTCAACTGCCATCTTATCTATTTCTAGGAAACAGAGCTAGTTAACCAAAGTCAAATTCCATGCAGATAAACAGTGATTATGTCCATGCAATGGAATACTACTCAGCTATAAAAAGGAAATTTCCAATAAAAAACAACACAATAACTTTGTGAGTCTCAAAGGCAGTGTTGCTGAGTAAAAGAAGCACATTTCCAAAAGCTGATACCATATTATATTCTGGAAAAGGCAAAACTACAGGAATGGAAAACAGATCGATGATTGCCAGGAGCCAGGGGTGAGGAAGAGCGTGACTGCAAAGGGGCAGCAAGCATTCCCCGCCCTGGGTGACAGGATTGATCTCAGTCCTCGTTGTGCTAGTAGCTTCACAAAACTACAAGTGAGTGAAAGTTCAGAGAACTGTACATCTCCCAAAAGTTCCATTTTCCTGCACGTAAATTAAAAAGACTCTTGCAGAAGGGGAAAGGTTTCTCCTTCTGCCCACATAGATATTATCTAAGCAGCCTGCAAGCATCATCTCATGAAATCCTTACCAAACTCCAGGAATGTATAATTATTGACTAGTACCTGAATTCAGGTCTGAGTGAACCAAGAGAAATCAAATCCTGATGACTTCAGATGCCCAAGATTCCATTAGAACTTTCCAAGACCTGGGAAGTTTGTTGTAAATTATTATCTACTTATATAAAAACCCTGGGTGTAACATCACGTTCAGAAGCTCAACCAACCGGAAGGAAGTCAGTCCTGCAGGGGTCATCTTAGAAATGGCTGTGCCCTCCCCCAGCTGTTTCCCCCAGAGGGCAAGGTTTCAGGCAGGAACCTGCCCTCAGGGCGAGGTTTCAGGCAGAAACCTGGAGCTGGAAGTACTGAGTCCCACCTTCAAACCAGACCCTGACAGTAGGGAGGAGGCAACCCCATTCCTCACAGAATCTGCTATTGGATAGCTTGCTGTCAGTGGCCTGACAGCCAGAAACCCCATTCACCTGCACCCCAGACTCTGACAGGAGGGAGGAGGGAGCCCCATCCTCACGGAATCGACAGGTGGCCAGCCTGCTGTCAGGGGCCTGCCAGCTAGGAATCCTATTCACCTGCATATCTGTATAACGTTTTAATACATTATATTAGAGGTCATGGTGTTACTGTTTTACCCACAGCGTCTACAGGAATTGCTGCAAATTTACTTCTCAGTGGAAGCACCTTTCATTCCCAATATAAATTACTGATTCTATTAAATGAAACTTCAATTCTAGACTCAATATAAAGAGTGAAGTTGCTAAAACTATTAAAAAGGCCCAACTTCTCATTATTGATGAATGAGCCATGGCATCCAGTCATGCTATAAACGCCATAGACAGATTACTAAGAGAAATTATGAGTCTGAAATGTTGTATTTGGTGGGAAAGTTCTCCTTCTTGGAGGGAATTTTCGACAATGTCTCAGTATTGTACCGCATGCTATGCGATCGGCCATAGTACAAACAAGTTTAAAGTACTGCAATGTTTGAGGATGTTTCAGAAAGTTGTCTATTACAACAAATATGAGATCAGAGGATTCTGCTTATAGTGGATGGTTACTAAAACTTGGAGATGGCACACTTGATAGCAGTTTTCATTTAGGAATGGATATTATTGAAATCCCCTGTGAAATGATTTGTAATGGATCTATTATTGAAGCTACCTTTGGAAATAGTGTATCTATAGATAATATTAAAAATATACCTAAATGTGCAATTCTCTGTCCAAAAAATGAGCATGTTCAAAAATTAAATGAAGAAATTCTGGATATACTCGATGGAGATTTTCACACATATTTGAGTAATGATTCCATTAATTCCACAGATGATGCTGAAAAGGAAAATTTTCCCATCGAATTTATCAATAGTATTACTCCTTCGGGAATGTCATGTCATAAATTAAAATTGAAAGTGGGTGCAATCATCATGCAATTGAGAAATCTCAATAGTAAATGGGGTCTTTGTAATGGTACCAGATTTATTATCAAAAGATTACGACCTAACATTACCGAAGCTGAAGTATTAACAGGATCTGCAGAGGGAGAAGTTGTTCTGATTCTAAGAATTAATTTGTCCCCATCTGACACTGGCCTCCCATTTAAATTGATTCGATGACGGTTTCCCATGATGCCAGCATTTGTGATGACTATTAATAAATCATAAGGACAAACTCTAGACAGAGTAGGCATATTCCTACCTGAACCCGTTTTCGCACATGGTCAGTTAGTTATATGTTGCTTTCTCTCGAGTTTGAAGAGCATGTGACGTTACAGTTAAAGTTCTAAATACTTCATCACAAGGGAAATTAGTCAAGCACTCTGAAAGTGTTTTCACTCTTAATGTGGTATACAGGGAGATGTTAGAATAAGTTTAATCACTTTATCAGTCGTTGTTTGCATCACTGTTGTTTTTATATCATGTTTTTGTTGTTTTCATATCATGTTTTTGTTTTTATATCATGCCTCTGTTGTTGTTAAATCCTTTTGTTACTGTTTATTAATAAATGTATATATTATTTTCATATACATTTTACTAATTTCCTTTCATCTCTCACACTTCTATTATAGAGAAAGGGCAAATAGCAATATTAAAATATTTCCGCTAATTAATTCCCTTTTAATGTGCACGAATTTTGTGCACCGGGCTACTAGTGTATCATATAATAGCAGGAATTTAGAGTTTGTAGAACCATGTCCACATGTAAATGAATCTTTCTCCCTGGGGGCAGAGTCCACAAGCTTCCATCAGATCCTAAGCAGGACTTGGGATTTCTAAAAAGCTCAGGAAGCAGTGTTGCAGTTCAAGGTCCAGGAAGGGACGGAGGCCTGCCCAGAAGACACTGGGCCTGCCACAGTGCCAGACACTCTGGCCAGTTCTCTTTCCATCACCTGAAGATGCCACAGTTCCAAGCATCCTCAGTGACAGTGATGTGCACGTGCCCCGGATGATTCAGACACGTGATTTCCTCACTGGTACGCAGATTTCACCCTCCAAGCCAGGACCAGGGAACTCTGTGCTCACTGCAACACCGGCTGAATGTAGTCCAGGTCCCTGCCCAATCCCTTTTTTGCATTCTACAACCTTGCTCATTTAGGGTAATCATAGAGACAGCTCCTCATGAACAAACCAAGGACAGATCATGCAGGGAAGCATGCTTTCAATCTGCCTTTCCGATGAGCTCAGAGAATTAATATTTGTAAGGTGCTCTGGACAAGCTGGGGCAGAAGCACAGCGGAGTGTGGTCATGCTAATTCAGGGAGGTTCTGTCGCTCCAGGACCAAATGATTAGACAAAGTGAAGAGAGCTGACTGGGCTCGGCTCTGCAAACAGCTGTTCTGAACTGACTACAGGGACTAACTAGCAAGGAGATCACGCTCGTTTGCTCTCACGGATAAGGAAAGCCCAGGCCAAGGAACACACGCAACGAAACTCCAGGATTTCTGAATGTACCTTGTTGTGAAAATTAATCGGGGGTGGAGGGTGGGGGTGGGGGGTGATAAAGGGTCTAAAATCAGGCCGCTTGCAGGGTTCAACGGAATTTGTAAGTTCCTTGTCTGTGAGGACCTGGAAAGGCCACAAAAGCATCGCACCTTCAGTGCTGAAGAAGATGGTTTAATTAACACTGCGGCACCGCTGCAAGGGGAAACGGAGGTGGTGTCTCTTGGGATGGAATAAAAATACACCAGCCAGTGACCCCTGCTGCCCTTCCTCTCTTCTCATTCCACATCCACCCCTTTCTCCTCCCAAAGCTCAGGGGGACGGCGGGCTGGCTTTGAACAGCATGGTTGGGAGCCCTGACTGTCAAGTTCACACCAACGGCATAAACTTTTGAAAGCTAGAAACGCCTGAACTCCACCCTTCTATCCGTAGCCTCGGAAAGTGCCCCCCCAGTGTCCCCACTAACTGCCTCCCCGCACCCCCACAATAGACAGGCCAGTACTTCTATGCTTGAGAAGCAGGGCAGTGTTTCCCGATCACAAAGCTTCATTTGCAGTAAAGTGAGTGTGTATGGCAGAAAGCCGAGGAGAGGAGGACAAAGACCACCTCAGACACGGTGGGGCAAGGATTTAGCGCAGGGGTGGGCAAACTTTTTGACTCGAGGGCCACAATGGGTTCTTAAACTGGACCGGAGGGCCGGAACAAAAGCATGGATGGAGTGTTTGTGTGAACTAATATATATTCAAAGTAAACATCATGACATAAAAGGGTACGGTCTTTTTTTTCAATAGTTTTATTCATTTCAAACGGGCCGTAGTTTGCCCACGGCTGGTTTAGCCTGTGAAGCAGTCCCAGTGCTTTAGGAAGACGCGGTCCAGGCTGCAAGTCTGGACTCCGGTTCAGAGACCATCATCCATCTGCCCAACTGCCGGGAGCCGGTCCATCCTTGCTGCTTGACACAGTCGCTGCAGGATAGAAACATCTGCACAGCATATGTTTCAAGGGACCTGGCGTATATAGCATACTGTTCTTACTATGTTTGCTCCCCTTAGCGCTGTGTGTTTTAACCAAGGTCACCTCTCTGAGAAAGGTTGTTTTCCCAGGTAGGGATTTTTCCCTGAAGTTAGGGAGGGGATAAAACTCCTTAACTAAGTGCCAGGGGGTAGTTAATCACTTTAACTACAAACAATCATGCTTAAGCTACATAATCTTTACTCCCTGGAATGGAGATAAGAAACGCCCTAACCTTTGTAATAGAAATTGACAGGATTAAAATCAACTGGTATAAATACAGATGTAACAAGACAGCAAGACACAGAACTTAGAACACAGAACTTAGAACACAGAAGTTAGAACACAGAACTTAGAAGACAGAACTTAGAAGACAGAACCTACACAGAACCTAGAGACAGAAGAACTTCGCTGGAGAGAACATGGCAAAAGATCCTGGACAGAAACTGGCCACAGAACCTAGAGACGGAACCTAGCGAGAGAACCTGGCTGAAGAACCTAGAGACAGAACCTGGCTACAGAACCTGGATAGAACATGGCAAGAGAACCTGACTAGAAACTGGTGACTGAACCTGGCTGGAGAACCCAGCAAGAGAACATGGACACAGAGCCTGGCTGGAGATCCTGAACCAGAACTTCGCTGGAGATCCAGACCAGAACTTGGCTGGAGATTCTGGCTAGAGATCCTGGCTAGGCTGCTGATCAACTGAACGCTGTCTCTGTGTCATTCCTTCTTCGCCGACTCCATCCACACCTTTGGGGACCCCTGGACCTGCTGGGGCCGGACCCCGGCATATGGCGCCCGAACAGGGACCCCTAGGTAAGCGCCCCACACTCGGGACGGATAGGACTCCACCGTAGGAAGAGGGTGGATAGTCTTCGCCGACTCCGTCCACACCTTTGGGAACTCCTGGAACAGGATTCCCCTAGGTAAGCCCCACCCCCACCCCCACATTGAGAACCCCACACTCGGGACGGATAGGACTCCACCAGGGTACTGCAGACCCCCCCTACAGAGGATAAGTAGGGTAAGAAGGTGAATAGTACAGAACTTAGATTGAGAAGATGTGCCATACTGAGTCCAAAGAAAGAAGACTTTGTATTGATCTTTAGATTAAGAAGATGTGCCATACTGAGTCTAAAGAAATAAGACTCTGTATTGATCTTTTAACACATATGCTTGCTAGCAGAGGAATTAAGGTTCCTCCCAGTCAGACAGAACGTTTTATACAAGAAGTATGTCCATGCTTTTCTGAGGAAGGAAAGGTAAATGTAAAGGCATGGGAGGAGGTAGGCCCAAGGAGCCTTATCCTTAACCCCACTGCAGCCTTTCCACCCTGGAAAAGTGCAGGATTGGCAAGCTCTCCCTGGGGTGATAGATCAGGACTCAGGTAATAGCGGAAAGCGCCAATCCTACTCTTAAAATGGATACAATAGTGCATTTGGGTTTTTTCTTTTTAATGCCTGCTTTTAAAAAATAAAAAAGGGGGAATTTGCCGGGAGCCGGTCCATCCTTGCTGTTTCAAGGGACCCGGCATATATGGCATACTGTTCTTAATATGTTTCCTCACCTTCTTGGCAGTATGTGTTTTAACCAAGGTCTCCTCTCTGAGAAAGGTTGTTTCCCCAGGTAGGGATTTTCCCCTGAAGTTAGGGAGGGAATAAAACCTCTTAACTAAGTGCCAGGCGGGTAATTAATCACTTTAACTACGAACAATCATGCTTAAGCTACATAATCTTTACTCCCTGGAATGGAGATAAGAAACACCCTAACCTTTGGAATAGAGATTGATAGGATTGGAATCAACTAGTATAAATACAGATGTAAGAAGACAGAACGAAGAAGACAGAGCCTACACAGAACTAGAGACAGAAGAACTTCGCTGGAGAGAACATGGCAAAAGATCCTGGACTGAACCTGACTACAGAAATGGGCAAGAGAACCTGACTAGAACCTGGTGACTGAACCTGGCTGGAGAACCTGGACAGAACATGGACACAGAACCTAGCTGGAGACCCTAAGCAGAACCTCTCTGGAGATCCAGACCAGAACTTGGCTGGAGATCCTGGCTGGAGATCCTGGATGGGCTGCTGATCAGCTGAACGCTGTCTCCGTGTCGTTCCTTCTTCGCCGACTCCATCTACACCTTTGGGAACCCCTGGACCTCCACAGGCTGGGAGCGTGGGGACAAAGAGGGACTGTGACCAGCGGGGACCAGACCAGGTTCCTAATCCATTAGGGAAGGCTCTCCACTGCATCTTCACTCACCAAGGATGAGGAACCGGCAAGAGAGACTCTCCTAAGCCCCTTGACAAAGAAGAAAGGGGGAGCCAGGGAACCCCGACAGCTACCTCTCCAGCGCCTCAAAGAGAGCTGATGGTGCGGGAGCTAGTCCTAAATGACACCGAGGCCCCTGAAGAAAGCAACAAATGGAGACAGGGGCTCCTCTCATGGTGCTTGGCCGGCGGCGGGCTGGGCAGAGCTGGCATGTGCCCTTGTAAATGAGGCCGGATCACAGCTGCTGCAGGTGAAGGAGCAGTGCCTAGGGAGCTGGGTGCTGTGCCTCCCTCCCTCCCCCCAGAGCCAAGCGGTCTCTACCAGAGGCAGCTGCTGAGCCAGGGACATCTGGGCTGTCTCTCAGCACGCCCTAGAGCTCTCTCCAGTGTTCTGGGAACTTGATCGTGGCCTCGCCTCAGAACGTATATGGGTAACACAGAGACCCCAACTAACTGCATACCCCGACCAGAGTACTGGTGCTGCTAATTCACCCAGAAACATACAAACTGGCAATTCAAGACCCCGAAGCTCCCTTTAAAGACAATTGTGACAGTTGGAATCAGAAACGTGAGTTCACTCTATGGCAGGACTAACTAACTTTACTCATTCTTCCAAGGCGTTACTGAGCACCTACTCTGTGCCGTGGTGCGAACCCCATGGCGGACCAGACAGGCACCTCCCTCATGGAGCTGATGGTCTTATATGTAAGACTCTGTTGATTTTTAACTTGTAGAAAGGAAACTGGGGCTTTGGTTTCTGAATGAGCTAAACAACATTATTCTACCCAAAGTGTTTATCTGGGGCCTTCCCATGGACTGACTGCCTGCTGGGGGAAGAGAAGGCACAGAGTCCGAGAAGTCGGTTGGGTAGAGGAGGCTGAGAGCATCCAGGAAGTGGGTTTTCACACTGTGCTCGCAGAGGACCCAGCAGGAGCCTCAGGGGCCCAGCTGAGCCCAGAGTGGCGCCCGTTACCCATCACCTAACGGCCTTCTGGTGTACGAAGAGGAGCTACTGCTTTAAAACATCGCACACACATGGGGAAGCACTCATTTTCGAGTTCCTCCTGCTTAAGGCGCTGATGGAGAAAATGAGACCAGAAAAGGGAAAGAACTGCTCAAGGTCACAATGCCGGTCTCAGGTTATTAGTCAGCTGGTCTAAAACAACTGACCAGAAACTAAAACAACGGATCCCCAGTAATTCACCGAGTGGGGTTTTGTTTGTTTTTTAATTATAAAGCAGCCTCTGGGCCAGGTGGGTGGAGCGGAGGAACACCTGTCCCAGCAGCAGGGCACCCAGCCGGAGGCTGTGTGGGTGCGGTAGCGGGAAGCGTTGCCAGGCCGCTACTCTTTCCAGTGCGTCATCTTATTATGGCGACCAGGACACATTCAGCTAGGCTGAGGTCAGAGCAGCCTGCGCTCAGGCACTCTCCAGTGCGGGCTAATTTGGGAAATGATTTTCTGCAAGCTCATGAATGACTCATCTTTATAGGCCTCCTATCAGGTCTGCTGGCTACAAGGAATCCCATTCAAACCACCTCTGCCAACAGAGGCTCAGGAGGCCAGGGGACATTTGGGGTTGCTGTGGTTGGTTTTAAAAAACATATTTAGCTAGTGTTCATGCTCTTCCTTACCTCCTTATAGTATTGCTAGTGTTATTAGTATTAGTAATACCACATGCAGGCTAAAGACCACTCTGGGCCTTCCTTAATTTAACTAAGAATATTTGGGGGGGGGGGGGGTCAGAAAGAAAGACACAGGAAGACGCATTAAGATAGAAAGTTGTGTCCTCAGCAACATGAAAGGCTCTAAGCGGTGCTCTGTAAAGGCAGAAACAGGCTAGGGCTGTGACCTGGGCAAGTCACCAAACTTCCCTGGCAAAATGGGGATAACCAGCCCGGCTTCAGCCCTCAGGATGCTGGGGAGATCAGGAATGAGGGCATCCATCAGTGCGCTCTGAAAGCCATAGGACACTAGAAATGCCCAAGACTGTTTTGATGTCCCCCTGGACTGTGACGGGGAGGCCAGGCGTCAGTGTTTGCCAGGGAGGAGGGGCTCAGTAACTGCTGCAACAGTGAGTGGACAAATAACACCAAGGGCGCTAACATGCCCCACTGTAGCCTGGATACTCTGACCACAGAGATTGCTAATGGTGGAGAAAAAAGAAGTGGAAGATTTGAGGAGTTAGAAATTGATCAGGGGGGTGGGAAGAGACGAATCAATGACCTCATATGCATATATGTATAACCCATGGACACAGACAATAGGGTGGTGAAGGCCTGGGGTGGGGTGGGGGAGCCTGGGGTAGGAGGTGGGGGCAGGGTGGGAGAGGTCACTGGGGGAAAAAGAGAACATATGTAATACTCTCAACAATAAAGATTTTTTAAATTAAATTAAATTTTTAAAAGTTGATCGAAATACAGTGACTGCTGATCCACAAGGACTCTTTCCTAGGCCAAAACAAAGGCAGCCCATGTGACAGTACATGTACTTTCTATCTATTCTGAGAAAATTCATAACAACAAGTTACTATGAATGCAGTTGGTGCAAATTTTTCTAAATTATAATAAAAGCATCCTCAGCCATTTGAAAAACATGGCACTTGAGTCTGACACCGTATTAATCCTGTCCACAGGCGTGGGTGCCCAAGTGAGCCCTCCGCTTCACCTGCCCTGGCCCCGAGCCTGCCCAGCTGCCAGAGGTCCTAACAGCCTCCACACCCACCGAGGTCTGCGGGGAACCCAGAGCCGGGTCACAACACTCCCTCCCGTCTGTGCATTCCCGTCTCTGTGGCGGCTATCTTGTCAGCCCCAGGCAGAAGGGAGGGCCCAGGAGCAGGGGTGGAGAACTCCAAGCCTGAGGAGGTGCTGGATAACTGAGGCAGGAAGGGATGTGTGAGCAGCTGAGAGCATGGGTGAAAGGGAAGCCCCTCTTCTCCGCCCCCACGGCGGTGCCAGCTAACGAGCCTCATCCTCCACGGCTCACCTCCGTTCCTCAGAGGGGTATCCCTGACACCCTCCACCGGAAGGCTGATGTGACGCCTCATGACCTCCCAGCGCCTCTGCATTGTCTGCTGCGGTCCCACTGGATCCCTAGAGCCTCGTCCGGCACCTGACAGAGCAGCTCAACCAGGAAATCGAGGAATAAATCAATGAAGGAACGGGGCAAAGCTTTCAGTGCGGATGGAAAGCCAAGGAAAGGGGATGCAAACTCAAATGTCAATGGTCCAGGCGGGAAACGGGTGATGGCTGGCGGCAGGGCAGGGCCCCCCTTGGCTGCCGCAGAGGAACAGGGCTCAGAGCTACCAGAGAGTCTCAGTTTTCAAGAGAACCAGAAACCTGAGATTTCTGACCGACTTCCTGATTTTAAATATTGGCCATCAATTCTCTCTTTTCTCTTCAAGAACACGCAGATCAAACACAACACATCTGTGGATGGAATCCAGCCCACAGCCACCAGTCTGTCCCCTCCACTCATGGGCAACAGCTGCTTCGCTACGGAACCGTGAGGGCATCAGCTCCTCGTGTTTGCTGGAAGCATGAGCAGCTGAGTCCCACCACCTCTGTGCCCACCCACAGCCACGTTCCCTTTCAGAACAAGTCCCTCTGGGTTCCTGAGGACCCACCCCCGCTCCTGGCCAGTTCTGCCCACAAGCGCACCCCGGAGCTCCCTAATCCAGCTCCCCTAACCCTTCTGGCTCCACTCTCCCCTCTACCTCCTCATTATCTGTGAAAAACACCAGAAAAGCCCCCTCCACCCGCCCTTCTTCCTGGCCCTCCGGTCAGCCCTCCTCCACCACGCCGAACTGGACAGGCCCAGCCAGCAAACCGACCCTCTGCCGCCCTCTGGAACCCAGGGTGTCCTCATCCCCCATAAGGCCCGGGGCAGACGACTGGGAACGGCCCGATCGGAGGCTTGCCTTCCTGTGTCCCTATGCGATGGCAGGCCTCACAGGAGGGCAGAGGGCAATACGTATGCCCGGCGGGCGCCACCCACGCCAAGCACTGCTGAGTAACTAAATGGACTGAGGACCAGCAGGGCAGCCCCAAGACCTCCCCCGGAGGCTGAGGCGGCCGCTGCTCACCAAGGACGGTCCGGATGGAAGAATGGGCGCATCGCAGGGCCCTACAGATGGATAGCTTTCTCTTACACTCAAAACCCTGGGTTCCTTAACACCTGAGAAGTGCAAGGCCTTCTCTAGTCAGGAGGAAGGGATTATGGCCACGTGTGAGCAACACTTCTGTTGCTTCAAGTCAACAGACACGAGTAACAGTGACTGCTGGGCGTCAGGCTCCGTGACTAACAGGGCTGCTCACTTGCTAACGGGAGCCCTGCTGCACCCAAGGGCCTTTCCTTGGCACGAAACGCTCTGCTGGCAGCTCACCAGCAGGTCCGTGCAGAGATCCAACAGAAACTCAACTGGGAATCTCGTCGAAATGCAAAGGGACGTCCACGTCCAACGACCAGCAGACCCGAGGAGGGTGCACCTTGGCTGCAGGGCTGCGCTGAGCTCCCCTGACGGCTGTGAGCGAGGCACTTCCCGCTCTTGGCACCTCACGGCAGCGCCTGGAGAGGGAGGTGCCCGAGAAGGCCCACGGGAAACTATGCTGCCAGACACTGGCCTGAGGCCTCGGGTCCCCAGGTGATGAGAAGGCAAAGGGAAATGCACCCGTTAGGGGGTGGGGGGTCTGAGCCGTGGGAGCAGCTCTGGGACTACAGGTGCTTTTCATTTCGCTGTTACTTTCCCAGGATTTTCAGGTTTCTGACAATGGACATACCCCGAGTCAAAGCAAGTAAATCATCCAAGTTTCCCACCACGCGGAGGGCTCCTGAGAAATGCTTCACGGATTAACCCGATATTTCGGGAACAGCACAGGTGCAGGGCGGCAACTCGTGGCCACTGGTCAAGGGCTGGAGAGCAAGGAGGGCGCCCAGGAAGCAGCGCCTGGAACCGAGGGCCCTGCGACCAAGGAAGGCCTCTGGGTCGCTGGGCAGAGCCCAGGCCTCCATGCCCGGCGGCTGCTCTCTTGCTGGGTGGCCTGCAGCAGCTCACTGCGAGGCCCCGAGCCTGAAAACCGGGGACCACGCTCGCGCTCACAGAGAATCTGCAAGGGTTTACTAAGCAACACGTTTAAAATGCTTAGCACGGAGCCGGATATATAGAAAACCCTCAATAAAGGCTACAAAAAAAAATGCCCTTCCTGTGCTTAAACCACAGCCTGCAAGTTGCACTGCCTTCTGGGTCCGCTCCCGGGCGCATCGCAGGAAAGTATCCCGGGGTACCCGGGGAGCACCAGCAACTCCCAAGTCCGTGCAACCTCCCCTCTGCAGCCCCGCGAACGCCTGCCTCCCGGGCTCGGCGGCCAGGCCACGCTCGGGGGCACCCCAGGTCAGCCACCCGGGCTGTCAGGACCAGCAGCCCCGCTCACACGGGAGCCCGGGGCTGCCCGCCCGCCTCGCCTCAGGCCCAAGGGCTCGCCCTGCAAGGTGTCGCTGGCTCGGGAGCCCCGAGCCTCACCGAATCCTTGGGGAGACCACTCCCGGTGCCGGCGAGCGCCAGGCGGGCGGGAGGCGGCTCTGAGCTCCAGGGGCACACAAAGGAGGAGGCTGGCGGCAGACATCACCTCCCCGCGCCCCGGCCGGCGCCCGCAGCCCTGCGTCCCCAGCGGCGCCGGGACCGGGAAGCCTCGGCCGAGCCCCGAAACGCCAGACGCCGCCGGCTGCGTCCTTTGAAGCCGCCGACGCAGACGCTTCTGGTTAAACGTAAACCCCGCTCGCGGGGAGTGACACATTGTCTAGGGCTCAGCCTCGCTCCGGCGGCGAGGCGGCCGCCCGGCGTGGCAGCCGCCGGGACACGCGGCCGGGCGCCCCTTCCCCGCCCCGGCTCCGAGCCGTGGTCTGCGAGCCCCGCGGAGGCCGAGCGGCCGGCCGGGCCCGAACCCCGGCCGCGGGGCCGCGTCCCCGAGCCGCCCGGCCCCCCGAGCCCGCGGCCGGCCGTGCGCCCTGGAGAGCGCGGGGCGCCGCCTGCGCGGCCTCGGAGGCGAGCGACGGCGGAGGCGCCCCAGCAGGCCCGGCGGCTCCCTCCCTCCCTCCGCCCGCCCGCCCGCCCGCCCCGGCCCCCCGCGCCTCACCTGCTTTCTCGATCCTGCCGGACATTTCCGGGCTGCGCCGGAGGCCGAGGCCGCCGCTCCTCGGGCCCGGCCGCGCCGCTGCGGGAAGCCCAGCCGGCGCGGCCGCCGCTCGCCTCGGCCCTGACTCGCCGCGCCTCACACCCGCGCCGGCATGGCGGGCTCCGCGGGCCGCGGCCTGTGCGCTCGGCTGGCGCGCTCCTGCCCGCCCCGGGCCGCCGCTCCCGCCGCCAGCCGCCGCTCCGCCTTCTCCGGTCCCGTCGCCGCCGCCGCCGCCGCCGCCGCTGCCGCTGCCGCTTCCCCAGGCCCGCGAGCCGGCGCAGCGCCGCGCCGCCGCCGCCCGCCGGGCCTCGGCCGCGGCCAGAGCGCCACCTGCCGGGCGGCCGCCGCGCCGCCGCGCGCCAGCGCCCCCCGCCGGCCCGGAGCCGCTCTGCGCCTCCCGCCCGGGACGCAGCGCCCCCTGCCGGCCTGGAGTCTCCACGCCAGTGCTGGGGCTAACCCCCCACCCGCCCCCTGACCGCTTGGAGCAGCGGTTGTCAACCTGTGGGTCGCGACCCCTTTGGCGGTCGAACGACCCTTTCACAGGGGTCGCCTAAGACCATCCTGCATATCAGATATTTACATGACGATTCATAACAGTAGCAACATGACAGTTATGAAGTAGCAACGAAAATAATTGTATGGTTGGGTCCCAACATGAGGAACTGTATTTAAAGGGCCAGAAGGTTGAGAAGCACTGGCTTGGCGCCTTCAGCCAGGACCTGGGGTGGACACCCACCCAGGACTCCGCATTGTGCACAGGCCAGAGTCTCCACTGCAGGGCCTGGATTGACACCGCATCCCCTCCCACCATCAGCCAGGACTCGGCTTCCTCTGCAGTCCAAGGCACAGGGCTGGTCCGTCCTGCCAGCCGGTCACCTGGCCAGGCCTAGGCCTGACCCCACCAAGATTCAGTGCTCCCAGCCAGCCCAGAAGCTCCAGACCCGGGACTGACCTGACCAGGGGTTCGGTCGGATCTTACCTTCCCCTCCCCCTTCTGAGGCTCAGTAAACCCCGAAGGCAGAAGCCACCTGGTCAGGTCTGGGCGTGACTCCACCCAGCGCTCAGTATCCCCGGATTCCCCAGAGTCTCCATGCTAAGGCCTGGACCCAGCCGTTTAGGACACAAGGACCCCCAGTGGGGACCAGGGCGCCCTCCAGCCTGGAGCTCTGTGGGCCTTTTCGAGCACAGGGATGGGTTCGGCAAAAGTCACTGAATGAAGGACCAGAGATCCTCCTGGAGGAGGCGCTGTGTTAGCTGCTGCGGGCCCTGTACACCATTGATTCTTCCTCCAAACAGTTCATATTCTGGGGCATCAGAATAAATCATATAAGACAACTATCGACAAAAGCAAATTTTAGTAACGCAAGGGATCGTCTATGGGAAAATCTCCTGCCCCCTGCTCGCTGTTCTTGACCCCAAGAGAGAATATAAAGAAGTAACACAAAACCAGCTCAGCTAGTCCCCCCCCCCCCCCCCCCCGCTTCCCTCAAAACATGTAAATTAAAGATCTGGGGCTGGGACAGGATCTCTGAGAGGTGCAGGGAGAAGGAAAGGTGGTTGATGTTGCAAGAAATTCCTATTTGCATCTCCCCACACTCTGCTGGGTTCGCTGATTCTCGCTGAGCGGGCGGAGATGGTGGGCACCTCCAGGCGTCAGGCCCAGCCCACTCGGGGTCGAGGGCAAAGCCGAAGATCGACAAATCCATTTCTCTCCTCGACCTGATGAATGGCGGCTCTGAGCCAGAGTGGCACTGCCCAGCTTCCTTGGCAGTTTCATCGCCGGGCAAGACTGGCCCCGGGCCCACCTCCCAGCACTCCCACAGCGGCCCCCAATTCCTGCAGTTTCTGAGCTAAGAAGGGCCAGGATTTTAGGTCCAAAATCCTCGGAGCAAAGCAGATAATCAAACTGAATAATAGGCCCAGCCAGGGGTTCGTTCGATTATAACCAACTGTATTTAATAAACCATGACGTATCAGGTGACCAGGGATTTTTCAAACAATAAAGTACTTTCCCACTGTCCATTACTATGCCTAAGGGCCCAGGACACTTGTTTCATGAAGCTTATTCGTCAACAGTGTTTCTGTCTAGAACAGTGGTTCTCAACCTTCCTAATGCCGCGACCCCTTAATTCAGTTCCTCATGTTGTGGTGACCCCCAACCATAAAATTATTTTCGTTGCTACTTCATAACTGTAATTTTGCTACTGTTATGTATCCTAATGTAAATATCTGATATGCAGGATGTATTTTCATTGTTACAAATTGAGCATAATTAAAGCATAGTGATTCATCACAAAAACAATATGTACTTATATATGTGTTTTCCGATGGTCTTAGGCGACCCCTGTGAAAGGGTCCTTCGACCCCCAAAGGGGTCGTGACCCACAGGTTGAGAACCGCTGGTCTAGAATATTCTCTCCCTTCCCCTCCACCCGGCTGCTTCCTAGTCATCTTTGGCTTCTCGATGTGAGTGTCACTTCTGTGGGGACTCCCTCCGCAGGGGGCCAGCTCCCTGTGCTGCTCAGGACCCCTGCTTTCACTGTCAGAGACCGGCTCAGCTGGATGAGGCAAAAGCGGGGTGTGTTGGCCACCCCACTAGCAGACCTGCGGTGCAGCCGGGACTGCGTGGCCCCCTTTAGGCTGGGAATCAGCCGCAATGCTTTCTGGTCGGCTCTGTTCTCAGGGGCTCCTGCCCCCCACAGTGGCAGAGTTGGGACCAGCAGGCTCTCATTCACCTCGTTTGAGTCACAGGCCTGTCCAGCAGGCCAGGGGGTAGAGCTGTGACTTGGCCAGCCAGTGTGGCTCAGTGGTTGAGCTTCCACTCATGAACCAGGAGGTCAGGGTTCAGTTCCCAGTCAGGGTGAATGCCCGGTTGCAGGCTCGATCCCCAGCAGGGATCATGCAGGAGGCAGTCAATCGATGACTCTCATCATTGATGTTTCTATCTCTCCCTCTCTCTTCCTCTCTCTGAAATCAATCTAAAAAGCAACATAAAAATTAAACAAAATAATTTTAAAAAACCCGAAAACAAAGATGAGTGCGGCCTAGTCTCCAGGAGCTCTGGGGAGCCTGGGGGTGGACTCTCGGGTCCCTGTCAACGCTTCTACGAAGCGGCTGCGGTGGACGGTCCAGCAGGGGTGCCCGCTGGCTGTTGGGGTGCCCGCTGGCTGTCGGGGTGCCCGCTGGCTGTTGGGGTGCCCGCTGGCTGTCGGGGTGCCCGCTGGCTGTCGGGGTGCCCGCTGGCTGTCGGGGTGCGGAATTCGTTTCTGTTTGGAGCACCAGGAAAGTCCACGTAGAGGAAACAAGTGCTTCGGTGACTCTAAATGGCGCTATGATTTGTTTTTGCTGAGATGTTGCTCATTATTCCTTCTTGGGAGCAGGAGGGCCCTGCAGCCCCCCACACCCTAGCCCGCCCGCCCCATGGCTTCTTCCTGACCCGGTGTCTGTGCTCAGGGAACTGGGGAAGTGTGCTCAGGCGTCCTGGAGGGGCGGGGGCCGATGTCTGGGCCGTCTCCGGCGTGGAAACTGGAGCCGAGCATCTCCCAGGCGGGTCCCGCAGGGCAGGCAGCAGGCGGGCTGGGTGGGCCCCGCCTGGCTCGCACCAGTGGGGGCTGGCGTGGAAGATGCTCTGTCTGTTTACTCGGGCTCCGTGCTGAGTACTCAAACGCTGGCAGGAGCGGACGCCTTCTCAGGGGCCCACGGTGACCACAGCTTTGAGGACCTGGTTGCTGTGGGGTGGTTGCGCTGCCGGTGTCAGGGGCCTGGGTGCTGTCGCTTCCTCAAACAGCTCGGTAAACACAGCAGATGGCCTGTCGCAGGAGGAAATTGTGCAAGAAATGTACAGGGTGGTGAGGCAACAGCAGGCACACGCCCACCGCCTCCTCTGCCCCCCAGTGAGCATTTGGAATCTGAACTCCTGGCTTCAAGTCATCTAGAAAAAGCAGCATACTGTCATTTTACAAATCCTTCCGTGTTAATCACAGAAACTGCGTGCCATCGTTAGAACAGCAACACAGAGCGATGAAATGAGCGTGAAGGTCTCCTCTTCACTCACGAGAGGGAACCGTTGACTGTCTACCTTCCAGATTTTTCCTGTTAAAATACATCCATGCGCTCACGAACGGGTATTTTATACAAGTGGGTTTCAATGGTACGTACCAGTTTGCATGACAGATGCTGGCTAAATGCTCACCAAGCCATTTGCTGGGCACGGCCCCCAGCCCCCGCCCCCAGCGGTGAGGTGTGGCCGCGTGGACAGCGGTCTGTGGAATGCGGCTGAAATAGTGACTGCCGCTTCCGCGCCCAGCCCTGAGCACTCTCCCACACCTGCCCTCTGCTCGCACTCTGCTATTTCTGCTGGGACATGTGTTGGCGATAGAAGGAGGCTGGGTCCCTGAACAGCTGCCTGAGCAGGCCCCGTCCCTACCCTGGTCCTGCATCGGATGGTGGGACTGCGGCTTGAGCAAGCAGTGAGGCCACACTGGCTTTGCTTAGCTGCCAGCCCATCCTGTCCAGTGCATTCTACAGCTTGCATTTTTTCATTAAATATATATTTTTTTCATTATGTATAAACTAGAGGCCTGGTGCATGAAAATTCATGCAAGAGTAGGCCTTCCTTCCCCCGGCTGCTGGCACCGGCTTCCCTCCTGCACCCAGGACCCTGGCTGCTTCCCTCCTCCAGCCTCCTGCAGGCACCTGGGACCTGGGCTGGCTTCCCTCCGGCCCCGGCTTAGTCAGGAAGGACGTCCGGAATGACATCGGAAGACGTCCGGTCTAATTAGCATATTACCCTTCTATTATTATAGGTAGACAGAACATTTTTCATGCCAGGACATACAAATCTGATACTTTTTAACAGTTGTATAGCATTATGGTATAGATGTATCAAAATGAATTTAATCATTCCCATCTTGATGGGCACTTACATTGTTGCCAATTTTTAACATTATAAACAAAATTGCAATAAATTTCAATGTTGGTATAGTGTGTGCATTCATGCAGGTACTTCTGTAGGGCAGGTTCTTATACCCTATTATTTAGACTAGAGGCTTGGTGCACAAATTTGTGCACGGGTAGGGTGCCTAGGCCTGGCCTGTGATCAGGGCTGATCTGTGGGTTGACTGGCGGGCAATCGGGGGGCCCCCACTGGCACTTGCCTTGGCTGGCCTGGGGCCTACGGGCTGGGGGCAGCTCCTGCGTTGAGCGTCTGCCCCCGGTGGTCAGTGTGTGTCATAGCGACTGGTCGTTCGCCCGTTCAGTCGATTTGCATATTAGGCTTTATTATATAGGATAAGGACCCAGAAATATAACAACCTGGGCAGTAGAGAATGATCCGGAAGAATTATATTTGGTTATGGCATGCATTTGCAGAGGTAATAGGGTGCAGTGTTTAAGATCCTTGAATAAAGAAAGAGCCAGGTCTGAGTTCTGGTCCCTCCATGTGCTAAGCAACCTTGTACAGGTCACTTAAGCCTCAGTGAACTCAGCTTATGGGGTAGTACTAATGCTGCCTCCTAGTGGTGTTTCACCTGTCACATGGGGACCAGAAACTGGGAGTATGAGTACCTACCTCGTCAGGTGGTCATGGTTACATACGAATAAATGAATGAATGGATGCCGAACGGCAGTGGTCCCAAAGAGGCGAACCTTAGAATTGCCTGTTTAATGCCTGGAGTTTCCAGGCTGCGATGCCGGAGGGGTCCCGGGCAGAGGAGATGGAGCAGACGAGTTGAGAGCCCAGGAGACCAAGGTCGCCGGGGTCACCAGGACAGAGTGCCAGGAGGGGAGATGCAGAGAGTGGCCGGCTACCTCTGCCAGCCTCGGCGTGGGGCACAGGGCAAATGTGCTCCGGAGGTGCCTGGGCCAGAGGAAGAGGGAAAGGCACTGAGCCCCGGGCACAGGTTCGCCTCCCAATCTCACCAGCCAGATGCAGCCACTCCTCCTCCCTGGGGCGCAGGGCAGAGGCCAGGAGGGGAGAGCTGCCCGAGCCCCTCGCGCGGAGAAGCAACATACGTCACATGATAAGGTTGCATCTGTTTGGTTAGTTCTTGGCACCAGAAATCCTTAAACACAAGCATAGGCACCTGGTTTTTTAAAAAGTCACTTTGGAGCAAAAAGTGTAATTACTATCATTATTATTATTTGTAAACCAATCAAAATAATACTTTTTTTGTCAGATTGGCAAAAAATATGTTTTTTTTTGGTGGGCCACAGAATTTTAGTAGTTAGTTTATGTGCCATGAGA